>NC_087394.1:14779544-15093711 GCF_031307605.1 Tribolium castaneum | reverse complement strand
CTGTTATTTTTATTAGCCAATAATCAACAAAACTTTAGTATCATTCAAAATAAATCAAACATTCAGAGCAAACAAATAATTGCGCTTTTAGAATCGATGATAGTTTAACGATTTTTTTAAGAATGTATTTACTGTCAATAAATCCCAGCACTTGCAAATAAAGTTATCACTTGAATTTTTTTTAATTTTGAACAAAATCAAGCGTACTTACTTGGATGCGATGGGCACTAGCGTCCAGTCATACCCTTGCAAAACTTTAGTAACCGCATCATTAATCTCACTTTTATCGAGTTGTTGTGAGTTGGCCGAGCCACCGTTGATTGTCTGTGAAGAATTGTTATCTTGGAGAACCGAAACGGCGGCCGCCGCGACGCTCGTCGCCGTCGAGGCGTTGATGGCAACCGACATCGAATTCGTCGATAACATTTCAAAAATAATCAGTCACTGATCTACGCACGCGAAATTTATGAATGAATCTCAACCACCTGACGGCAAACAATTAGAAAACAATAAAGTCCTGTTCGAATTGCATGCACTAGCACCTTCTACGACACCAATCAAAGAGTGCTTTGAAAATCTGAGAGCTGTTTCTTTAAACCACGCACTTGCTGCAGATGTGAGCGAGTGTGTAGAGGTTGTCTCTTTTCCGTTTGTAGGGTAAAGAAGGACGAGATGGCTGAGTCAATCGTGGCTTAAGACGTTGCTAACTCCGGGCTCAGCCAATGGGAGGCCGGGAAGTACGCCTATGGAAGGCGATTGGTCGATTGGATTTTTACTTTTTATTCAATTTGCATTTAAATTTTGGATAGGTGCGATGTGAGACTAACCAGAATGGTGAGTTGGGAGAAGTAGGCAGTTGACCGGATTGTGTTAGCGTTTGTTCCATTTTTATTTCAAGAAGGTATTTATTGGAATTTTTTTGATTTGGCTCAAAGATAAAATCAAAATAAAAGTCACTGTCGGCAAAAATGTTCCATGGAAAGAACTTAATCAACACTAATTTGCTCCCATTTAAAATATCTGTACTTACGTTTATCTTTTGCTTCACAAGTGGAAAATTTGCTGATTTTATAAACCAAACGCATCTAATCTGGTGACTGGCTGTCTAATAAGGGGTAGGTACTTATTGTTGTTGTAATGTTGGTAAATTAAATCATTTGCAGCCAAATGCTTTTTCAATATTAATTATTATTTGCTTGTTTGTGTTGTTGAAACAACTGAGTAAAATGCCCAGTTGTAGCAATTTTTATTTTTTCGTTAATGAAAATTACAAAACTCACGGTAGAACTTTGATTGTGGAAGTTTGATTGGCGGATACCTTTGGATTATTGAAAAATTTATTAAAATTTTTAAATCAAAATTTCTTATAAATGGGTGTAATATGATTTTTTTTCTTCTCATCACAATATTTTAATTACGCATATTTATGTAAAAATTGGTTTTAAAGTAATAAATTGATAAGAAATTAGGTACAATGAATAAGGATTGGATTATTATTATTATACTAGTTTATAGTAAGTAATGTAATACAGGGTGTGTCAGCTAAGACTTTCGAGCTTAATATCTCAGTTATTTGTCAACGGACTGTTATGAAATTTAGAATGCACATATTTTAGGAGGTGGTTTTACAATTAGGGGCAAAAAATGACCTCAAGTTAAAAAATTAAATTTTAAAAATTAAATTTTAAAACACATTTCTTTTATTTAAAATTAAGCCAAATTGCCGTTGGATCATTAAACCCCGAAAAATAAATGGCCACACAAAGAATTAACCAAATCGCTCGGCTGATCCAAGAAAAAAATTAAATTTTGTTGTTAAAAACTTAATCCAAATTTTGATAGTAATTTGGACAGTCACCCTTTGAAACAATTGATGAAGCATTTCTATGCGGTATTTTGAGTACCACTGAAAAAAACTGTCAAAAGTGTGTGTGCTGTCAGAAAAGTAAAATTGTTTTAATTTGGTGAAATTACTTTAAAAACCAACAACAGTGGCTGAAATTTCTGTATTGTTGAAAAAGGAATCAAGATTTGCCTATGGAAAGTGTCGTTGGACTTTTTGTGAAATGTTATTTAGGAGATTTAAAGTTCAAAAAATCGTCAAGAATTTGAAGACACAGGAAGCGTACCTGAACCAAATCGAGTGAGACCAAAACACGTCACTGGAAACGAAGCAATAGTTGGGCCTGTAATTCAAGCTTTTGAAGAAAATCCATTCAGCAGTGTACGAAACATTTCCAAACTCCTGAGTGTTCAAGTGTCTAGAATTTTTCAGTTGTTGTTCAGTCTTTTAGTCCTTTTTGAAAGAATTAAAGCATCCAGTACCAAAAGTAAGTCAAAAATATTGTTTTTTAACTTTGTATGGGTGAGAGATAATTGTGAAATGTCCGTTCCGTGACAGTTACGTTTCTGCGAGTAGGATTGACCAAAATTCAATGGTAGTCCTCATTTGTCTCATAGAGATCTACGCTTTTGCATCTGTATCCACGTTTTACAGTTTGTTTCTCATTTTTCTCGCAAAACAGACGTCTTTCACGAACGAGTTTTTTCTGATAGCATTTTTCACTGACGATATTGTTTTTAATATAAGTCTTAAAAGGCTTAATATTGTAAAATGATATGTAAAAATTACGTTTTTAAGACTTGAGTTTTTGCATTAATTGGATTTTAATTTTTATCTTGTAAATTATCTGTATTTTAAATTTCATAATAATCCGTTGACAAATATCTGAGATATCGGGCTTGAAAGTCTTAGCTGAGACACCCTGTATATTATTTTTTGCTTGTTTTTGTTGTTGAAACAACTGAGTAAAATGCCTAGTTGCGTGCGTGGCCGACGAAAATTATATTTCACTTCACTCATGTAGTCGTTCCACTGAGCCTAGTTTCCATTGTTGAAATTGATTCTATTTGACATTTCCAATTGCATGGTAGATCACGACCTCTACCGTCGTTTGAGTTTAAAATTTTAGATGTCAAGCCTTGTCATTTCGCCGTCATACCAAATGTTATCTGTTATATTATCTGTAATAATAATAATGAGCTTTTCCAGTGACTGATGTGATGGCCTAATATTTGGAAGAGTAAGTACTAAGTACGTACAACACTTACTGCAAGGAGTAAAACAGAAAAAAAGACATAAGTAGTCAATAATTTGCTGTGAAAATGGTTTACGCAAAGTTTAGTATTATACCTAATCTTTTAAGCTTTTGATTAAAAGAAAAAATACATTGAAAAATACCTAGGGAGTTCAAATATAAACTGGAATTTTAATTTCAAACAACTTTTTCACGTATTCTACCTCTACCTCTATGCACATACGCCATTCCTTTGGTAGTTTTATACCTTTTTTATAAAAGTTTTTTGGCCTAGTGCGTTGCTAGTTATGTAGAAGAGGTTCTTAGGTTCTCAGTGGATTTAAACACTTTAAAAGGAACTTTTTTAATTGAATATTACGTACGATAAAACCTGAATTCGTCATTTTACTCCAGAATTCAAATAATCTAATCCAATTTAAAAAAGTGACTACCCATATTTTTCTAAAGCCGATAAATCAAAGTTGTGGTTTCAGATGGAAAAAACATAGTTTCTTAATTTTATAAGACCTATGGCGTTAAATACATGGATTTTTTGGAAACCAAACGCCCAAATGAATACCCCTTATTACTTTTAATAGAGAAATTAAGTCTTCATTTTGATCAAAAAGACGGATTCTTTCAGCAAGAGGTGTGATTTTGTTGCAAGAAAAGGCCCTACCGCATACTGTCACCTTGTGACTTTAATTTTTATTGAACCACATAAAAAGGCACTGGGGCATTAGGTAACGTTTTAAATTCCACAATGACGATGAGCTTCAAAATTTTGCGCATACGCCGTACTTATGTACTTGGCTAAAAAACTGCTGTAAAGAAGGCTTTGTGAAACTATCAAGGAAATGGCGTATGTGTACAGATGTAGAGGAAGAGTTCGTGGAAAAGTAGTTTAAAAAGTTTTGTGAAAATTTTGTTTCAATAAAAAATTATAAACAAATTCCGGTTTATATTTAAACTCTCCTCGTATATTGGTTGTTTCTACTAGGTTATAATCTAACTATAAGAATACCACAGTATTGTGCATAGTTGCTTGAGATTTTAAATAAAGATTTATTCGGGTTATAAATAATAATGAATAAAATTGTAAGGAAAAACACAATTACAAGAAACAACGAAGAAAACAACTCAGAGCGAAATTATTAAATTAGGAAAAGTGCCTAGAAAGTGTCAAGACCTGAACAGTCATAACAATGCCCCTTCAAATGTATGTTATTTAACAGTAAAGTAACTAAGTAATGGTGGAATTTTTCGAATTTCGCGGCTTCATTCTGCTATTTTGTCCTGTAGAGGGCTCTACATGCCGGCCGCTTCAAGGCCTTCTGATCCGAATCCGAATTTAATGTCCAGTGAAACGGCCACATGAGTGAAGCGAAATGTCATTTTCGTCGGCCACGATCGATAGTGTATTGCTTCTGTTCTTTTAGCAACATAAGTATTAAAGCATAATGAAATTTAACGCCATTTGTAAAAAATATGGCACATTCAAACTATGACATTTCTTTTGCCCCACCGTGTATAATAATTACTTACAAAATACAAACCGTTACAATCCTAAATTTTAAATATTTTTTTCATATCATCATTTAGTATTATTGCACGTGCTTTTATTTTTTTTTTCAATAATTTCTGTATGGAAAAGCTCGGGAAAAATGTACGGACTAATGATAGCGAAAATTTTTGCAGAAATATGCACGATTACGAGTATGTATCTATTTTTGTAAAATATTTTGATTTTATAAATAAAACAGGTAGATTTAATTTCAATTTTATTTCAATATAACAATGAGAGCAACTGTCGCAATCGATTTACTCGTATGATTGATGACATCACTTCCTTTATGATTTCCGGTGAACCACGAGTGTCAAAGGGTTGTCGTTCGTATAATCTTCACGATTTACTTAACTATTTACTTAATACTTCTAGCACATGTAACACATTTACGATATTTGTACTTACGTACTCGTATAGCATTCTCTTTCAAGTTCAATAGCATTAAAGCTGGCACTTTTCACTTTTCATAACTATGTAATTTTCTCATTTTAATGGATGGGTTTTCTTGGCACTTGTGTCACTAGGTTCCCGGTGAAACACAGAATTATTTTTTATCAAAAGTTCATTTGAACCCAAAAATTGCAAATAAGTTACCAACGTTTGCCAAAGTTCAAGTTTATAATACAAGGTGAATCAGTTATGGGCTATTTCCAAAGTTATTTCACTTATGTATTTCTGAATTTTTTTCAACCAATAATAATCTGTCTAAATGTGTAATTGTTAAAAAATTACTCGGAAAATTATCTACTTTATCGAGACAGTTTTGCTAAAATTTCATTCTATGACTTATTATTATTATTTGAAAAATAAAAAACAATTAATGATGGTTCAATTAAGTATTATTAAAAAATCAAACGCAGCAAAGTGTCAACTGAAATTAGTAGGTATTTTGGTTGCAGCAAAAGAAAGACATTTGACATGCTGTTATTAATTCAAATTAACTTATTTCTTAATCGATAGTCGTTGTCAACTCTAAAATTGATAAATAAAAAATTCATGTATATACAGGGTGTCTCAGCTAAGAGTTTCGAGCCTGATATCTCAGATATTTGTCAACGAATTTTTATGAAATTTAAAATGCAGATAAGTTAGAAGATAAAGATTAAAATCCAATTAATGCAACAACTCAAGTCTTAAAAACGTAATTTTTACATGCCTTTTTAAAATGTTAGGCCTTTTAAGAGTTATATTAAAAAAAATTATCGTCAGTGAATAATGCTATCAGAAAAAACTCGTTCGTGGAAGACGTCTGTTTTGCGAGAAAAATGAGAAACAAACTGTAAAACGTGGGTACAGATGCAAAAGCGTAGATCTCTATGAGACAAATGAGGACTACCATTGAATTTTGGTCAATCCTACTCGCAGAAACGTAACTGTCACGGAACGGACATTTCACAATTATCTCTCACCGATACAAAGTTAAAAAACAATATTTTTGACTTACTTTTGGTACTGAATGCTTTAATTCTTTCAAAAAGGACTAAAAGACTGAACAACAACTGAAAAATTGTAGACACTTGAACATTCAGGTCTTTGGAAATGTTTCGTACACTGCTGATTGGATTCTCTTCAAAAGCTTGAATTACAGCCCCAACTATTGCTTCGTTTCCAGTGACGTGTTTTGTCTTCACTCGATTTAGTTCAGGTACGCTTCCTGTGTCTTCAAATTATGATTCTTTGAACTTTAAATTTCATAAATAACAGTTCACAAAAAGTCCAACGAGACTTTCCAAAGGCGAATATTGATTCCTTTTTCAACAACACAGAAATTTCAGCCACTGCTGTTGGTTTTTACAGAAATTTCACCAAATTAAAACAATTTTACTTTTCTGACAGCGCACACACTTTTGACAGTTTTTTTCAGTGGTACACAAAATGCCGCATAGAAACGCTTTATCAATTGTTTTAAAAGGTAACTGTCCAAATTACTATCAAAATTTGGATTAAGTTTTTAACAACGAAATTTAATTTTTTTCTTGGATCAGCCAAGCGATTTGGTAAATTTTTTGTGTGGCCATTAATTTTTCGGGGTTTAATGAACCAACGGTAATTTGGCTTAATTTTAAATAAATTTAATTTTTTAATTTAAGGTCATTTTTTTGCCCCTAATTGAATGACCACCTCCTAAAATATGTTGACAAATAACTAAGATATTAAGCTCGAAAGTCTTAGCTGAGACACCCTGTATAATAACAAAACAAAATCTCAATAATTTTTGATACTAATACATCACCACTTGGTTTTTAATTCTTCTTTTTAATAGCTGAATCCTTGATTATACACTATTTTAAAACTCGTTTCCTATAGCAACGTGTTTTCATTATTTTAAAACACGCTTCGCACAGCAACATGTTTTAAATGAAAATGTTCCAACAAAAAAAAATAATAACACGCGAAAACGCTTTTAAAGTTATCTCGGGTGTCTAGATATGCAACTCGCATATGCTCGTTGCATAACGACAGCCCTCGAACTTTAAGCTTCTGTTTTCGCACTTGTATTATTAATAATTATAAAAGGTACAACGCCTCCACTAAGGGTTCTCATTTTTGCTTTTGGCTCATTATAGAACACCTCTAATAGTTATTAGCGGCTTTGTTCCGCATTGTATCTTTTTCATGTTGTCAATATGTTATCCTCAAATTGACAGCATCATCATTTGTGGGTTTCCTGATGATGACCCGTGCCTGAGTGTTTACACCTGGACTAGTACCGACAAAGACAAGAACCGCCTGCAAGCGTCAAATATTCATCATCTTGTGAGTTCCCAGTCGATGATTTAGCACCATTCGGATATTCGCATATTTAAGAATTCTTAACACAACTTTTGACAAAGATAAATGACTTGCCCTTACCAAATGTATGCTTTTCTAATTTACAGTAGTAAATAAATACCTACATGTACCTATTTTTATCTTTGAAGGTAGGAATAGAGTGGATAAAAATTATTGTTTACAACTTTATACACTTTATACAATATTATTTAATACAATTTTTCGTATAATATTGGACTTGTGTGCGGAGGTTTCGAGCAGATACCTAACACTCAACAATATTTAATATTCTAAAGATGAATCAGGAGGACTTTGATTACTTCTATTTGAAGAAGGGTAAAAGTGTTTCTGAAATTCATTCATAAAAAGTTCTGTAGACTATGACATAATCATTATTATCTTCCTCTGAATTACCTAATTCAGCCAAGTTTAAAATGTGGTGAGGAATAATAAGTTGTCTCAAAATCAAAATTACGTGCAAACCGTTTCTAACATGAAGGAACAACCAATCAGAAAAAGCTTCTAAGGGCGTAAATATTGTACATATTTTACAAAGTTCTAAAAAGTCCATTCAAAAAATATTAGTCTTGACCTTACTTCGTGATATTTGCTTCTTAATAGAAAAAAAGTCCTCTGGGGTGGTGGTTGAGTTCAAGCACAATAAAAACGTGCCTTTTTTAAACACAATTAAGTTCAGTGTGAATTTGATAGTTGTGCAAATATTTTATAATAGAGCTCAAAAGTAGACAAAATAATAAATCAACTTGCTTTATCCGAATGTTTTTTCCTCCTTTTTGAGGGCGTAATTTTACCGTCTAATTCACCAAAAAAATCGAAAACGCAATATCAATTAGGTTTGCGTCCGTGGGACGTGAAATAAAATAAAAATAAATAAAAAGGAAATAATATTTCTTGGTATTTTCGCATTTCGCCAAAAAAATCGATGCAAAATTTTTACATTTTTATGGGGAGACTTCTCTTTCTATGTTTTTTTTGCTAATTTTAACTCGATGTAACAGATTTGGAAAACTAAGCTCAAAGACCATATTTGCCAAAAATTTTCGTTAGACCAAAAATTAAGTTTTTCTTCATGTGTTTATAAAGTCACAACAAAAAAATCGCCAAACTTGGTCGACAATGACCAAAAATTTATTTTATCTATGCGTTTATACAATTTATTGCGCAAAATTTCTTAAAAAGTAAACTTATAAATCACAGAATTATGTCAAAAATTATAAGTTCTGGGGAGTTAGACACGTTTTTATATCAAAAAATAAGATTTTCTTGATGTTCTACTTAGCATCCAGTAGTTATTTTGGTTTTCGCTTAAAAAAATAAAAACTAAAATTCATAAAATATATTTTTTTTTTCAATATTTAAATACTAAAATGAAATTTAGTATAAAAATGCTTAACTTTGCTCTAATTTAACCGACCTCATATCTCCTATAATAACTGAGATCCCCAAGGTGAAGTTCAAAAATGAACAGGTTGTTTTTCATAACTTTACGAGGCCTGCGCCTAATACAGAGTGTCTCAGCAAAGACTTTCGAGCTTTATATCTCAGCTATTTGTCAACGGATTGTTACGAAATTTAGAATGTATTTTAGGAGGTGGTCTTTCAATTAGGGGCAAAAAATTACCTCAAGTTAAAAAATGAAATTTTAAAACACATTTCTTTTATTTAAAATTAAGTCAAATTATTGTTGGAAAAATAAATGGCCACACAAAAAAATAATAAAATCGCTCGGCTGATCCAAGAAAAAAATTAAATTTTGTTGTTAAAAACTCAATCCAAATTTTGATAGTAATTTGCGCAGTCACCCTTTGAAACAATTGATTTTGTGTACCACTGAAAAAAACTGTCAAAAGTGTGCGCGCTGTCAGAAAAGTAAAATTGTTTCTCCAGTACCAAAAGTAAGTCAAAAATATTGTTTTTTAACTTTGTATGGGTGAGAGGTAATTGTGAAATGTCCCTTGCGTGACAGTTACGTTTCTGCGAGTAGGATTGACCAAAATTCAATGGTAGTGCTCATTTGTCTCATAGAGATCTACGCTTTTGCATCTGTACCCACGTTTAACAGTTTGTTTCTCATTTTTCACGAGAAACAGACGTCTTTCACGAACGAGTTTTTTCTGACAGCATTTTTCACTTACGATAATTTTTTAATATGTCTTAAAAAGCTTAACATTTTAAAAAGGCATGTAAAAATTATGTTTTTAAGACTTGAGTTGTGCATTAATTGGATTTTAATCTTTATCTTCTAAAATATTTGCATTTTAAATTAAAGTCTTAGCTGACACCCTGTATACCCGCTTAAATATACAAAAATCATAAAATAGTAGATACAAAAAATATAACTTAATTATTTAATTTTTTGGAAACTCATGACAGTTAATGACTTTCATTAATAGTCATAAATTTCTGTTTTTCGCAAACAATTGTCATGTGTTCTATTAAAAGACGGCATGGATAGAGTTCTAATCTATCTTAATTACTAAGGGGGTCATTCACGAAAGTCGATAACGCTCGGTAGTGTCAGATAACTTGCAATCGTCGTTAAAGTAATTCACGAAAAAGTTGCAAATTACTATCCCTAGCAACCGTTAGCACTCGTTAAAGTGATTCATCAAAACTTGCAAACACTTGCAAATGTCAGATAAGCATTTGTATTTTGCGGTACCTTGTTCCCTGCCGCAAAGTAATTGCAAGTTGAATTTTTTATCAACTTTTTACTTGATTTCAAGTAAAAGGAACTCGAAAATAAATCTACTACCTTAATTTTTAATGAAATATTGGTTTTAACTAAATTTCTTGCTGAAATTTTACGGTGCTATTTTTTATAGTAGCTTTTATTTTAAATTTGGACTGATAGGTGGTTTCGTCAATGTTTGATGAAAAATGCTACAACAGTTTCACGAACTCGGTCAGTAATTACAAAAAAAATGGTTAATGCTTTTTGCTCTAGTACTTTCTTTAATTAATTGAATAATAACGTAAAATCAAAATTTTGTTACGAGTATGCATATTTTATTCAAAATTTAAACACATTATATACGGTGGTAGTTTAAATTATTTCTTAAAAACAGATAGGTAACTGGTTCTCTCGTTCATTTTATTTTCATTACATTCACAACCACCAATACAGAGTCAGGCAACCTTATCGCGCACTCAAGAAAATCGCGATTTCTAATTAAATAAAAAAATATTGCATTTTACACGCCTGAATGTACGTTTGAAAGGTATCTCCCCTAATTTTTTGGTAATTTTTCACTTGCAGATAAAAATAATAATCAAAAAAAAGTAATTTTCGACCAAAAAGTCAAATTCTAAATTTTATACTAAACCACGCGTATTCACTTCAGATACTTGTTTACGAAATTAGCGAAGAAAAATACCAATCAGATTTTGAATTAAACGCACTTTTACATTTTAACTTTAAAAATTATTTTTATTTATGAGTTGCTACTTGTGGCGTCGTAAATTTAGGTGACAATGTGAAGTGTAATTGGGGTAAGAGTGTAAAAGATTTCGTTGGGATATTTGAATGCAGGCATCAGTTTTATTGTAAAACTGTAAATAAGTGGCTTTAAAAAGGTCGGCTACTGGTAACTAATCCCTTTGTTGGCAAATTATACCATCTTTTAATAAATAACGCGTTTAGTTTGAGTCTAAATAAAAAAGACCGATTATTTCGCCAACCAAGTAAAAATTTATAATTTTGATACCAGCGTTCGATGGACTAGCAGGTAAGGATTCCTTTTGTCTAAAAACTTTGTAGTTAAATTAGTAGTTAGTGCCCAAAAACTCACAAAATTGCTACGACTTTATTTATTAACAAAAAAATTTAATAAAAATCGAGAATGGTCTTTATCAATGTACAGACCGGTCTGTAAAATTTCAAGATTTTTATTTCATTAGAAGTCGCGATTTTCTTGGGTGCGCGATAAGGTTGCCTGACCCTGTATAATATTATAATCTTTTCTATCGATGTAATTGCGAAACTTCCAAAAGGAGACACCACTGACCATACGTTATACGTTTCAACACCTGTGAAATACAAACGGCCTTTCATGACCTGAGTACGTTACGTTCCTTAAACTAGATAAAAAATAGTTACAAACAGCTTCTTGCTATTTTTCCAGTCAATACCCTTGGATTCTCTTTGGCCTTTTAAAGTTTACACCATTACTTTTATCACATTTTAATAATAAATTTAATTTTCGTTTTGAAAATTCGACAAGTGACATTTAGTTTTGCAAATCAACTTGCGTTGTCATGGGGAATTCGTTAACTCCTCGGTAAGATGCCGATAACTTGCAATTTTTTTTGTGAATTAGGTTGCAAATATCTCGATAAGCATCGGAAATTGCAAGTTGCAGTTATAGTAACGATTTGCAGATAAGTTTCGTGAATGACCCCTTAACTAACAAAAAACCTTGTAATTTTTTGCAGGGGTGAACAAACTAGAGAAATTTGTAATTGAGTTTGTATCGGAATATGTATTGTTGGTGGCATTATACAGGGTGCTCAAAAACTCAGTGGTACGTTGTTGAGAAGCATGTATAGATCACGGGAAAAATCTTGAAAAAATTTCTAATGTTATATTTTAAAAAATCTGGAACTTCAAACTTGTTTTGCTAACTTCCTCAATTTTTAGTATTTTTTAATGTTTTTATGTTTCGCTCTAAGTAATCGTTCCCTAACAAAACGATGAATAATTATTTTTAAATTTACTATTAGATTTTAGCAGTTTTTTTAATTTAAAAAAATTAAATTCACCAAAAAAATCACAGTTTCTAGATGTGCCAACACTGGGAACTATTTCCTAGGAAACCCTCTAAAAAATAATTTATTTTTATTGTTGATCAAATTCTATTGCAATCACGACTGTTAGGCAACGTTGCCACATATCATTTATTTAAAATACGTTATTTATCAATAACTTTAAAACAAAGAATTTTTTATTATTTTTACCTTTATGTATAAGCTATTCTCTACCACACTCCATTGAGTTAATGCGCCGATTTTTGAGCACCCGGTAGAGGCGCAGGCATCATAAAATTATGTGAAACACCCTTAGTGATCTGGCTTATTGTTGAAAAGGGAATTTTCTAAAATTCACATTTGAATTAAACCTGTTATTAGCTATTAGTTATTAGAAAAAATCTCATGCATTTTGTAGTCGCCGTTTGGTAGTCACACGGCATCTCGCCCTCTTCCCGAGATAAATGTACTAGATGAAATAAATGGAAGGGATCAGTTGAGCCGCCGCATGTGTCATCTATGGGGCGTAACGCGCGCCGTGACGCATGTCGTCGATCCGCTATCTACCTGAATCTGTCACTAATGACCATATAAATAGAAATCTTCTTATCAATTCTATGATCAAACATAATCAGAGCGTACCCAGTGATCTATGGCATCTGAGTGCCAAAACATTGCCTTAAATTAATTATGAGTGAGACTTTAACGTTAATTATGATGTCTGGGTTATTAATTTTTTCTTATAATTTATTATATTTACATGTCTTGCCTAATTAACCAACTGCTCCCGATTTTTTACTTTTTCAGCGCATTAGTGAAAACACTTTCAGCGACCTTCAGCGTCGAATAATAAATTAATAAATGTGGATAAGCACTTCAACTGTAAAATCATAAAAACTTTCAAGGTACCTAATTCGTTTATAGGCTGAAGTTACCTAAACTTAAACCTAGACTTAGTTCAGTCTCAAAAATTTGGTAAATTAACAAAATTTTTGATTAATCGAACGCATTACCTATACAACTTTAGCATAGTTTTGTATAAAAAAAGGAACGAAGATTATTTTGAAAAATCGTAAATCATAACTATAAAATTAATTTTTTATTTTGATTTTTAGTTCCTAAATACGCTATCGGACTGGAGTAAATCAGCTTTTGATTTAAAATTAAATATTTTAGGATCTAAAATCCCAATAGTAATCATGGAATTTAGAATCATTTATTTTAAAACTCCATAATTTAATAGGCTGTTGTCATAAGCGATATGACATTAATTTTTAATGCCATATAAATTAGTTTAAAACATTAAAACTTTGTTAGCGCGACACAAGTAAAGCAACTTTTTTTTAGAGTAATAAAAGGTCTACCATTAAGATAAATTAAAAAAAGAATACTTTTGATGGGTTAGTTATATTGGTATATTTGCAAATTTAATAAATAAAACAGTAAGTTCCACGAAGTGTACACGTGTCAAATGTCGGTTGCAAAGCATTTCAAATAAAAAAAATGGATTAAGAAATTATGATTAGAGAGAAAATGTAATAATGAACACCTCAACAGTAAAGTTGTTTTTTACACACACACTCATTATTATTCTCCTCGTCTATAAATTGCTTTGACGAATAAATTCTATATTTGCATTACAACAAAAAAAAACTCAACTTGTACAATAATAGTTTCGAGATATTATTGAAAAAGCCCTATTTTATATAAAAAAAAATGTTGGAAATAATTTTGACCGAAATAAAATGAACAATCTGATTTATGTACACTGTAAAAATCTCTAAAACAAAAATTAAATTATTCACAATGTAAAAACATCCAAAGTGTTTTTGACGATCAGAAAAGTATCCAAAGTTTCTAGTGTTTTTTTTTTCACTAACAACATGATAGCAAAGTAACCAAGTATGTATACTGTATTTCAACAATAAAGATTTTATTTTGTTAAAGACTGGCGTTTCCATGTAAATGCTTGATAATGCAGTATGGTATGATTTTAATTCAACATAGGATTAATAAAAGAATGTATTAGCTGTTTTAAAACTAAAAATGCCAACGTCGTATTTTACCAAATTATTTTTTCATATAAATAGGATTTATAAAATTGTAAAATAGTTATTAATGATTTGGTGTCTCACTGAAAGTGAGCAAATTTTTTTTATAGTTTTGAAACAACTATTAGGTACTATTATATGCTATGTTATCACTTATCAGTGTGTTTTGTGATGTTTGGCAAAATAATCTGCATTATATATTTATACAGGGTGCTTTTTTAAAAACGAGCCACCCTGAATATCTTTGAAAATATTAGGTGTTCATTATTAAAAAAAAATTCGGATTTCGTAAATCAATTTTTATCATTGTATTGTTGGTTGCCTACGAAACTAGCTCATCAGACTTCATAGCCAAAGATTGTTATGTGTTATGTGTGTTGAACAACAAGGAAGACATTTCCAACAGTTTAATAAATAAATATTTTGATCAAAAGCTGTTTTCTTTTAATTTTCAAAAAATAAGGTTATTACTGTTATTAGAGAACGGATTAATCACAGACATAGTAAACAATTATTTTTTAATTTCAAAGAACTCTTGAGTTTTTTTAAATCAACACTTGTTAAAATTCACCATTATCTTCTGAAGCGCTCTCAAAGATAAATCGTCTTGTATAATAAACAACGATTAATTCACTTTTCGTCATATTTAACTAAAAATAGGCCAAGAAATCATTTTAGCACTTTTTTGGCTAACATAATTTGTTTTTTTTGAAGTTTTAATTATTTTTGCTGCAACAAACTACTAATTTTTTGCTAAATGTCTAATAAGAATCAGTAGAACAAATATGTTTTTTTGTTACAAATGATAATATTTTTGCATTTTTTTAAATATTAACAAATCTTTTTTGACTTTAAGTGAAAAACTCACTTAGGTAATTTAAGAGGTTTGGTTAGAAGTGACTAAGAAATTAATGTATTTTTTTAAATTGTTTGTGAACGAAAAAATTTCTTCACCAAATTTATCTAAAAACAGGGCTAGAAAACATTTTTACCTCTTTTAAGCATTTTATGAGGATTTTTTTGGCCTGAAATAGCAATATTCTTGCTTTTTTGAGGTTTGAATCTCTTGTTTAGTTGCAGAAGAAAGTATTTCAGTCAATTAGTTGAAAACAACTAAAAAAAAATATCAAACACATCGAAAATGATGTTATTTTCGCAAGTTTTATGCGTATTATCAGGTTTTTGAGCACTAAAACCAATTCATTATTGTTTTTTAATTTTGAAAACTCATTTTGACAGATTTTTATTATTTGCAAGCGGTTGCAAATGGAAATTTTTCATTTTTTGAAAGTTTAAACATTTATTTCAAATTATAAAAATAACATCATTTTTGCAAAATGTTTGAATTTTTACTACTTAAATGATAGTAGAATATAAAAAAATAGTTTTTAGGCTAAAAATATGTATAAAACCTCAAACAAATTCTTTGTTAAATTATGTACTTTTTTACTTATTTTTACTAATATCTCTCAAAAAAGGTCAGTGTTTAATTGTAAAACGTTTGTTAAAGACAAAAATAAAGGTCATTTAAGTAGTTTTTTGATCATTTAAAGGACATTTCGTTTAACTTCGAATTCAAAACGTGCTACAACTTTCAAAAAATTTTTTAAATAATGTCTTTTTTCTTAAATTTTAATTTCTACCGCAAAAATTTGTTTCAGTTATTAAAAAATTGGAAAATAACGTCATTTTCTTTTCCACCTAAATATGACTTTAATTAATTTTAATAACAGTTTTTGATTCGCAAACGTTAAAAAACGTTATCCGAGAAATAATGCATTTTTTACCTTTTCTATTATTTCTAAAAATAAAATTTGTTCCACGAAAATTCTAAGACAAAAGATCGACAATCGGTGAAATGTTTATTTTTTTCGATATCACGTTTTTGAGGTGAAACTCCATGACCGAAATATCACTTTTTTCAGGTCGAAAAATTGTGTTTTTTTCAATTTTGTTTTTGCATATTTATTAAGTAAATCCTCACATTATTCAGAAGATTTCGTTTGAAAAGGATAAAAAATCATTAATTACTTGTAAAATAATAATTTCATAGTTGAAAAATTCACCAAATTATGTGGAAAATAGTGCTATTTTTGCGTTTTTTGGGCACACTGCCTATCAACCACTACTTCAGTATCGCCAACTTAATTTCAGTCACAGGCCTCTCTCTGTTATGCTATGCCTGGTTGCAAACAACTCTCTCTCGTACAAACTGTCTATCGTCCAAGGGCAACGTTTGAAAGAAAAAGTTAAGTATAAATAGCTCTTTATATTATTGACATTTAAATACTAACTGTAAAATTAATATTTTTTACAACTAACCCCCTAGGGTTAGTAGTCCAGTCAAATTAGACAAAAATAAGGCGATCGGTGTAAAAAATTGTTAGAGAGTTGGATTTCTTCAAATGCTTCCTTTGGACATGGGCAAACATTACTAAGTACGCACTAAAAATCAACAAATTGACCAAAATTAAACAACTTTACCCGTGCTTCAAGCACTGTCTGGAGATATTACAATTGCAATGCCTGTCGTTTTGTTGTTATTTATATCGTAACCATGGTAACGGCGGGATGATTTAGGAAACTGCCTCAATTATCCTAAATTTTATTGAATCAAAATACAACATTTCGTAACAATAATTATTATCAAACGTAAATGCCAACTGATAGTAACAGAAAGAGGATTCCAAACCCGGAAAATATTGATGCGACAAGTGACACTAATAATTCCTTTTTCAAATCTCGGGTTTGTTTCGTGCTTGTCACTTCATAGACAAAAAACCAAGCCGTGAAGAAAACCCCAATCCCCAAAAGAACCAAAGTTAGGGACGGAAAGACAGCCGGGTTCACTGGGGACACGTAGCGCATCATTGTGACCGCCTCGACCTAAAAATGCGTGCGAAATGGGCCAAACGTGACTCCGATACGTACCATTGTGTGCAAGCGGCCCGAATTTCACAAACCTGCCAAAAGCACCGGTAAAAGTTGACAACTTTTTGACGTATGTTTTTTTAGAGGTTATAAGAATGAAAATGACAGTGTCAAGCGCGCATCTTTTGAATTTGATTTCCAAAATCGGACCAGACGTGTTTTAATCACTTGCGGTTGCGTTGTTATTACTTAAACGTTACACGTTTGTCTGATTGGGGACGTTTTAATTATCTTAATATCAGAATATATCGTGACAGAACAGTTCATCTCTAGAAACATTCACTGGCACAATTGTCAAATGTAGAAACATGCAAAAATTAATACCTTTGTTAGGTTTAACTAATGGTACTTTTTATTTATTATATTCGCAACAATAAAAAAAGTTATGAGACCTCAAAGTTCAAAATGTGACAGATTGCGCGCTTTACTTGTCTTAATGAGGTGAGTTGACATTTAGTTGTCATTTAAAATGCATTAACAAATGATAAATTAATCGCGATTAACATTTCATTACAATTAAAATGTTCTGTAAATTAAACCAATAGTTTAATAAAAAGTATGAATCAAATGAAAAATAATAATAATAATAATAATCCTTTATTGAAGAAAAAATAAATAAAATAAAATATTCAAATTCTGTGGGGCGAAGTCTAGCCGCAGACTACTCAACTCAACTCCAAAATAATAATATTTTCAAAGCAGTATCTATTATTTTACTCGTGTTGGCGGCAGTAGGAATGTGAATAAAGTGTTGCAATAATAAAAGTAATAATAAACGAACAAAGTAATTAAATCCTGCAAAGGAGAAGCCGAATATTAATTGTTCTTGAAATACAGACCACCCTCTGCACTTTTACCTGTGAATCACAGTTTCGAAGAATTACGTTTTGAAAATCTCATTTCCGTTTCATTGATAAAAATAAATAATGAATGGAATTATCTATTTGGAGATTGAATAAAATGTTTATAGCAACACTTTATTCATACTGCTATTGCCATTACTTATTCGTTATAAGTAAAAAAAAAATAATATTTTATTTGATTCATTTTATTTATCTTCTTGCTCATTCCAGTATTTTCTATTGGTTTGTCTCAAGGACGTTATATACAGAATGTTAAAAATAATAAATAAAATATAAAAACCCATCTAACCTCCTTGCTTGGGTACTGTCAAAATGGTGTGTCTGGTTGTGATGGGACACAGAATCAATGAAACTATTAAATTTGTGGCGACTCTTCGACACTTTATCTTCAGGCGCAGAATTTTTGTCTGTTTAACACGTGCCGCGCATTTTTACAGCTGACACACCAAACATCGAGTTTTACAAGATCATTTTCAAACTGAGCTGATCACCTTGTGGAAATCCTCAGGTTGAAATGCGACATGTAAAACTTAAAGTTTCGTGTGTCGGGTATAAAACTGTGTTTTTGTTCATCAAATATATTTAATATTAGAATTGTCTAATACCGGATGGGTTTGAATTTCCCTCCAAGCGATATTAGCGCTTACATGACGTTACCAGTAACTAGAATCTACAATTTGTGGTGGGGACGGCAAAGTTGCCAATCCACAGCCATTATAAATATCTATAATCTATGGTTATAATAGTTGCATACGTGTGTTAATGGCTTAAACTATGTTTTTTACTCAAATTAGGAAGTGTGTACCACTTTATTTGATTACAGCAAGTTACATTTTATTTTCTTTTAGCACTTTGAGGTTATGTTACAATTCATGTGTCAAATGGTGAACGAAGCAAACACATCATTGAGGTCTGATTTCAAAAACACGGGTTATCAACACTCTCGCCACGTGGAAATGTTCATAAAATAAACGCAATGGCTGCACGTAAAAAAGAAAGCACCGTTTGGAAGAAAAATACTAATCATAACCGAGGTGGTAACACTTTAGTGAATTCCCCGACACCTGCAGAATTGAAATTTAAGGAAGCACATGGAAAACTTCAAGCGGCAGTGCAGAAATATGTGCAAGACTATGAATCGTCTTCCTCTGAAGACGAGTTAGAATCTGACAATATAATAGGTTTGTGCTCAAACAAGTCAAAATTAAAATAATTTATTGTTCCCCAGGCGAAATTATTAAAAATTACACTAAAACAGGAGCGAAAGATGAGTACTTAGGGAGAACTAAAACCTTCCTTCAGGATTCGTTTTTATCAGGGACTGTCACGTGTCTGATTTGCATATCCAGAATAAAAAGGGACTCTTCAGTACGTATATATCAATTTATTCTTTAGAAGGCTGTGAAATGCATTTTTTAAAGTTGGCGTTGTAATATGTCAAATTCAAATGTCACCAATAAAATCACAGGTCACTTTGATCAGAAATTTGTCGTATTACAGATATGGAATTGCAATGAATGCTACTGTGTCTTCCACCTAACTTGTATTCAAAGATGGTCCAAGGACAGTATTTTTCAACAAAAACAAATACAAGAAGGTCCAATTCAAGTTCAGAAAGTTACTTTAACGTGGGGTTGTCCCAAATGTAGACACAATTACCAACTGGAAGATATACCAGACAAGTATTACTGTTTTTGTGGTAAAACCACCAATCCTGAGCTTCAGCCGTTTTTGGTACCACATTCTTGTGGCGACATTTGTGGAAAGGATTTGGTGCCACTTTGTGGTCACAGATGCTTGTTATTGTGTCATCCAGGTAAATAAATATCTTTAGGTCAAGAGTGCCCTGAAAATTTTGTCAGTTATCTGTCAAACCATAAAATTAACACAACACTCTTGGTCGTGTTGTTATTTAGATTCATTACATTTATTAATAAAAATTTAGGTCCTTGTCCACCTTGCCCTGTAACAGTTAGTGTAACGTGTTACTGTGGCAAAAAACAACCAGCTACACGAAGATGCAGTGACAAGAAGTGGTCCTGTGGAGGCCCCTGTGGCAAGCTTTTGACTTGTCAGAAACACAGTTGTTCTGAGGTTTGTCATCCTGGTGATTGTAAGCCATGCCCAAAGAAAAGTCTCCAGAAATGTTTGTGCAAAACTAGTCAGAAGTTGCGTGACTGTGCTACGCCCATATGGCAGTGTGATAGGGTATAAGTTTTTAGTTTGTTATCGTATGGTTAAATAAATATGACATCGCAGTCGGTTCTGATAAAAGAAATCAAGCATTTGTTTAATTGAACTGTCATGTTTTAAAAAAAAATAAACTTCAACTGTCTTTTTAAAGATGACTTTGGTTGCCTTCAAATTGACAGACTAGAATTTGTTTTGGTGACAATACAAGTCGACTTTGATGACATTTTTATTTGATAATACGGTAGAACTGGAAATTAATAAATTAAATTTGTAGGTGTGTAATAAGCCGCTTCAGTGTGGAAATCATTCTTGCTCAATTGTTTGCCATGAAGGCATTTGTGATTCTTGCCCTTTGACTAAACAAAGAACTTGTCCTTGTGGCAAAAGCAAATATCAGTTGCCTTGTACTGAAGAAACACCTACCTGTCAAGATACTTGTGATAAATTATTAACCTGCGGTCTTCATAGATGTAATCAACGGTGTCACAAAGACGCTTGCGGTGCGGTAAGTACACAAAAAGTCAAAATTTTATATTTTGTTTATTAATTTCTAAACATCCAATTACCATCTAAATAACGTTTTTACAATAATTGTTCCTGCGACAAAGAGTACACACATTTATAAAATATATCCTGTTGTACCACAACTTTACGAGGGCTTCCCCAAATACAGGATGATTCAAAAGTGACGTATGTTTTTTTTATATGGTGATAATAAAACACGTTCAGTTAAGCACAAAAATGAAGTCAGATATTTTTTTCAACTGTTTAACTAACTTAATTTTGATATATATATTTTAATTCGTTTTCCTTAGCAACGGTCTCGATTTTTGCTCTTTTGTTTCCTATGATGTGGAATTTAATTTAATTTCGAATTTGCATGTTTTTTAATTGTTTTGTACATCATAAGACATTAATTATTGTTTTTTTTAACAGATATTTGATTAATGTTGGAAGATTCTTATTTATAATTTACACTGATTTCATCCTTTCTTTTGTGTAAACCATCGCCAACTTACATCAAATGTCGCTGCGCTCCATTAAGGATTGATTGATTCTCCTAACCTAAAAATTTTCTCCTTAGCTAGCTCTGTCTGTTGGGAAAAATACAAACAAAAACAAAACCAAGAAAAAATGTGACCAATCACAATCCGTGAAAATTTAAATTTTCAATTGACATTTTAGACTGACAATCAATCTTCGTCAGAAAAATTACAAACAGGAGTGAATAGTCAGTATAATTTGATAATTTGTTAGAGTAAATACCTATCTAAACCATTAAAAGCAAGAAGCATTCAAGGTAGGAACAAAAAAATTTAAAAACGTGAAGACAGGTGTACGTGGCTTTGAGATAATACCTCGTTGAAAAGTATTTTTCTTAAATGGATTTTGATCCATCTAACCATTAATAACCAAAATGAAAATTGTTCTGGTCTAGTTTTCATCTTCTCAAAAATATAACCAAGAAAAATACCAAGTTCCGCTACTCTTTCAGTGGAATGAAACTGGAATTTTTTATAATAATTATCAACATTAATAAATTTTAAAAGTTGCGATTTTTAGATGCAATATAGTAAAAAAACATAGTTACAACTGCAAACTGCAACTACTCCACAATAAAAATTGAGGTATAGGCCAAGAAGATTTAAATACTGACGATGAATTTTTTATTACATTTTTTGGAGGTTTCTTGAAACATATGTATCTACAATGGAGCTTATGCGCTATTTTGTATACACTCTGTATTTACCGGTAATTTATAATTAATTTTCGCTCAATAGAAAAAATAGTGTAAAAATAAAAATAAAAATTGCAACACTTGCTACTGAGAGGCTTGTCTCACAAATTAGTAGATACTTGTCTCAGTTTGTAACACTTGTTTTCTAATATGCTATTATTATCAAATTTGACTTCAAAATTTGTATTATTTTTTCGCCTTTTGCTGTTAATTTTGTATATTTTATTTTATTTCCGCTCATTCCATGATTTTTTTCTCGAAAAAAATTAGAAAACGTTTCAGTACAAGTAAACCTATACTGAGTGCTCAGTTTCAATCTCAAACACCACAGCCACCTCTAACTTTTTTTTCAAACCTAACGGTATGTCAAGTGACACGTGTGAAAGGTGATAAAAAAATAAAAACGAATTTTATAAGTTGATGCAATAAATGTTCAAAATTAACAAACACCGTTTGACATGAATTCCTAACATTTTGGCAGCATTTCGAGTGTGATTTGCCTAATTTTAACTAATAAAAATTGGTTTTTATTTGTTTATGGCGAAGGCTTTGGTAATTTTTTCGAAAACAAATAGTGCGTTGTACTAGGTGGGCAACCTTATCGCGCACCTAAGAAAATCGCGATTTCTAATTTAATAAAAAAATATTGCATGTTACACGCCTGACTGTACGTTCGAAAGGTATCTCCCCTATTTTTTTGGTAATTTTTCACTTGCAGATGAAAATAATTAAAAAAAAGTAATTTTCGACCAAAAAGTCAAATTCTAAATTTTATACTAAACCACGCGTATTCACTTCAGATACTTGTTTACAAAATTAGCGAAGAAAAATACCAAACAGATTTTGAATTAAACGCATTTTTACATTTTAACTTTAAAAATTATTTTTATTTATGAGTTGCTACTTGTGGCGTCATAAATTTAGGTGACAATGTGAACTGTAATTGGGGTAAGATTGTAAAAGATTTCGTTGGGATATTTCAATGCAAGTATCAGTTTTATTGCAAGACTGTACATAAGGGACTTCAAAAAGGTCGGCTACTGGTAACTGATCCCTTTGTTGGCAAATTATATCATCTTCTAATAAATCACGCGTCTGGTTTGTCTCTAAATAAAAAAGACCGATTATTTCACCAACCATGTAAAAATTTATAATTCTGATACCAGGGTTTGATGGGCTAGCAGGTAAGGATTCATTTGGTCTAAAAATTTTGTAGTTAAATTAACAGTTAGTGCCCAAAAACTCACAAAATTAATAAAAATCGAGAATGGTCCTTATCAATGTACAGGCTGGTGTGTAAAATTTCAGGATTTTTATTTCATTAAAAGTGGCGATTTTCTTGGGTGCGCACCCAGTACTTCCTTTCGAAGTACTTTTTAAAAAAGTTAGAGGTGGCTGTGCATTTTTGACAGATTTACAAAAATCATATACATCAAAAGATAGGCAAGGAAAAATAAAAATCGTCTTGTTTCTGGAATTTTTACAAAAATCGCCTACACCTATGCACGTTATGAATTTTACTCCAGTTAAAAATTCCACTCTGTATGGAGTACGATTTCCTTGACTTTAAATATGCTTAATATTCGTTACCTTAGAAACAGTTCACCCGGTATATCAGTGGATTTATTATTGGTTTCAGTGCCTTGAAATTGTTGAAAAATCGTGCAAATGTGGCCTACATTCAAAAGAAGTTCATTGTTCTAAACCATATTTCTGTGAAACCAAATGTAAACGAATGCGGGATTGCAACAAACACCCGTGCAATAAAAAGGTTTGTATTTGCGAAAAATTAATTTCTTACCTAACAAGTTTTTTGTCTAATTAATTTTAGTGTTGTGATGGCAGTTGTCCTCCATGTGAAAAACCCTGTGGCCGTACACTCAACTGTGGCAATCACAAATGCAATTCAGTTTGTCACAGAGGTCTCTGTTACCCTTGCAACCAAACCGATGTTGTGACCTGTCGTTGTGGTCAAACCAAATTGACTGTACCTTGTGGAAGAAAGCATAAAACTAGACCACCAAAGTGTAGCAAATTGTGTTTGTAAGCTTAACAGTCATAAAATCATTAGAGAAAATTATTAAGTATGTAATTTTCAGAATTCCTCCTGACTGCCACCATGAAAAGAGGGAACCACACAAATGCCACTTTGGTGATTGTCCACCCTGTAAACAAATCTGCAATAAACCCCGATCCAAGTGCCCTCATTTATGCAGTGCTTCCTGTCATTCTGCCGTCGTTGTGAAAATTGAAAGTAAGAAGGCATCAATGCCGTGGGAACAAACCAAACCACAACTGGAACGCAAGGCTTTGGCTTGTCCAGACTGTGAAGTCCCGGTTTCAGTCACTTGTTTAGGTATGTTAACTTTTAACTTCAAAGTGGCCTTTGTAAAAATATGTTGGCAACACTGTCAATCAAGTCGGCTGATATATAGAATGTCTCAGCTAAGACTTTCAAGCCTGATTTCTCTATATTTGTCAATGGATTTTTACGAAATTTAAAATGCAGATATTTTAGAAGATAAAGATTAAAATCAAATTATTGCAACAACTCAAGTCTTAAAAACGTAATTTTTACATGCCTTTTTAAAATGTTAAGTCTTTTAGGACTTATATTAAAAAAATTATCGCAAGTGAAAAATGCTGTCAGAAAAAACTCGTTCGTGGAAGACGTCTGTTTTGTGAGAAAAATGAGAAATAAACTGTTAAACGTGGGTACAGATGCAAAAGCGTAGATCTCTATGAGACAAATGAGCACTACCATTGAATTTTGGTCAGCCCTACTCGCAGAAACGTAACTGTCACGAAGGGACATTTCACAATTATCTTTCACCCATACAAAGTTAAAAAACAATTTTTTTGACTTATTTTTGGTACTGAATGCTTTAATTCTTTCAAAAAGGACTAAAAGACTGAACAACAACTGAAAAATTCTAGACACTTGAACATTCAGGACTTTGGAAATGTTTCGTACACTGCTGATTATTCCCTTCAAAAGCTTGAATTACAGCCCCAACTATTGCTTCGTTTCCAGTGACGTGTTTTGTCCTCACTCGATTTAGTTCAGGTACGCTTCCTGTGTCTTCAAATTATTGACGATTCTTTGAACTTTAAATTTCATAAATAACATTTCACAAAAAGTCCAACGATACTTTCCATAGGCGAATATTGATTCCTTTTTCAACAACACAGAAATTTCAGCCACTGTTGTTGGTTTTTAAAGTAATTTCACCAAATTAAAACAATTTTACTTTTCTGTCAGCGCACACACTTTTGACAGTTTTTTTCAGTGGTAGACAAAATTCCGCATAGAAACGCTTTATCAATTGCTTCGAAAGGTGACTGCCCAAATTACTTTCAAAACTTGGATTAAGTTTTTAACAACAAAATTTAATTTTTTTCTTGGATCAGCCGAGCGATTTGGTTAATTTTTTGTGTGGTCATTATTTTTTCGGGGTTTAATGATCCAACGGTAATTTGGCTTAATTTTAAATAAAAGAAATGTGTTTTAAAATTTCATTTTTTAACTTGAGGTAATTTTTTTGTCCCTGAATGAGTAGATCTCGGGGATAAGTTCATACTGATTTTATTACAAAAATAATTCGAATATATACAAAATTTACTTACAAACTAAAACAGTTTAACTAAAGCAATGTTCCTTCTAATAGTAATTTGTCCTTTTAAATTCTAAAAATATTACTGTTATTGTTTAGTTGTCGCTGGTCAAGTGACCCACTTAAGTCATTTTGCTGACATTCGCTGATGCCGCGGAAATGCTCGCATGGGTTACTTAACCGTTGCGACAACTTTCATGGAAAATTCTTGCCCTAATTTAGAATTTTCCCAATTGAAAGACAACCTCCTAAAATATGTGCATTCTAAATTTCATAACAATCCGTTGACAAATAACTGAGATATTAAGCTCGAAAGTCTTAGCTGAGACACCTTGTAGAATGTCTCATAATTTACTATTTTGTCTCAGGTGAGCATGAAACCTGCGACTGGCCTTGCTACAAAGCCGTTCCTTCAAGTTGTCATCGTCCATGTGGACGCCAACTTACCTGTGAAAACCACACTTGCACCCTTCCATGCCACGTGGTTGACAACTCCCCTAACAAGATCAGTGCCGGCCAGAATTGCGAAATATGCGAAAATCCGTGCTCCAAACCCCGCCCTGAAGGTTGCCAACACGACTGCCCTAAACCATGTCACCCCGGCCCTTGTCCGCCGTGCAAACAAATGCTCCGTATCAGATGCCATTGCGGACTTAATCAACCCTACGTGTCTTGCAACGATTGGTTGAGTCCCGAAAAACGCGAAGAAATCCAAAGTTGCGGCAATCAATGTCCGAAGAATTTCGATTGTGGGCACAGATGTCGCGCAAATTGCCATTCGGGCCCCTGTCCAAATCCGGAGCTTTGTCGCAGAAAAGTCAAACTGACTTGTAAATGTAAGAGGTTGAAGAAGGAGTTCTCGTGTGAGACTGTTCGGAACAATGCGGCGAAAGTTGAATGTGATGAGATTTGTAACCGGAAGAAAGAGGAAGACAGGAAGCAGCAAGAATTGATCAATGAACAGAAACGTAAAGAGGAGGAGTTGAAGAATGAGAGGGAATTGGCAAAGTATAAGAAAATATTTGAGAGTAAGAAGAGGACGAGAGATCGACGGGCGTACGAAGAGGAGGAAGAAGTCACTTTTATTAAAAAATATTGGTTTTTGATAACGACATTCACGGCAGTTGTTTTATCTGCAGTGGTGTTTTTTATACTTAAGTAATTTTTATAGGATGAATTTTGTTGTTAGTTTGTATCGTAAATAAATCACTACAAATTATTAGAACACACTTGATGGGTTTGCGTGCTTGTTCTTTTAGGCATTTTAATTTATTACTATGTTCAATAAGAAATAAAGAATTTTCACAAATTTTGGTTTTTATTAAAAAACCTATTGAGAAGTTCAATCAACAAAATGGGTGTATCAGAAACACCTGTGTTAATGTTACCACGTAATAAAACAACTTTTGAATATAATGTTTTGCATTTTTTTTATAATTTACACTGTTGTTCTCCTATTTCAGTATGTTATCTTTTTTAAATTTAAGTAAATATGCGAAATTTTTATTGAAAAATTATAAATAGAAAAGATGTTTTATTTGTTGATTTCTCTTACCTGTTAAAATTAAAACACGTATTTCTGATACACTCCATATATATAGAGAAAAATATTAAGTATTTAACAGCAAATGCTGAATTCGGTGCAACTATTAGTTTTTGACATGTAGTGAAAGATACATGTGATTACTAAAATCGCATTTTGAAATGTAGTTTTAAAATAAAAAAAATCTGTGTTTGTTTTTTTCTTTTCAATTTAATTTTATGATAGTATGAGCTTTTCAGTTTGTGTTTGAGATACTGATTTTTTTAATATCGAAATTGCAACATACAGGGTGTCCCAGCGAGTTGCTAAAGTCCGTTATTATTCACCTTTAAATGTTAGAAAAGTATTTTTTTTCCTTCAACCATAGATACTAACCCCTTGCCTCACCTAAAATTATTTTCATATTTGAAATGACAGGGTGTTTGTGGAATGTGTAAAAATACAAACTTAGGTTTTTTAAATGGAAAATATAGGTATTTTTCACATTTTTGGATATACCTTTTAAAATTAATGATTTTGACCTCAACTTTAATTGGTCGATATAGCTTAGTTTATGAAATATCTTAATTTTTCTAACAAAAACACGCTCTCAAATGTATTACTCAAAAACTGAGATTCCTAGAAAAGTGGGACTTTTATCACTTTAAAGAAGAATGTTCAAACCTTAAGTATGTATATATATATATATATATATATATATATATATATATATATATATATATATATATATATATAATCAGAAAATGAAAAAATTAAAAGGTTTGTTAAAAGTTGAATAACTTAAAATTTTTACATGAAACACCCTATTTTTTATTTTTATTTTTAAATTTTCTTTTTAAATTGTCTATCCAAAAATAATAACAGTTAAATGTCTGTTGCTGAGTACTCAGATACAAAAGATATTTAACTTTAAACATTAATAAAATAACTAAAAATTATTAACCAACGTTTCAGTAGTCAAAAATTGAAATTTTAACCTAATAATAACTTTAATGCAACCCTTAGGCCATTATTCGACTTTTTCTACAGTGAAATTTTAATATTTATGGCGAATCTTTGAATCCCCGTATAAACTCCTACAAATGATCTATGGTTATCCGACGATTGTAAAACTACAGGATATGTACGCTCCAAATTTATCAAAAAATATTCATAGGCGATTTCACAGTGATTTTTCAAAAATTGGTCTTTTTTATACGGAAAAATTAAATAATTCCGAAACAATTAAGAGATTGTCCCATAATAGTTTATACAGGATGCTCAAAAACTGGCGCACCAACTCAGTGTTACGTTGTTGAGAAGCATGCGTAGATTACGGGAAAATTCTTGAAAAAATTCCTAAAGTCGTATTTTAAAAAATCTGTAGCCATAAAATTATTTTGTTAACTTCTACAGTTTTTATTATTCCTTAATATTTTTATGTTTCACACCAAGTAATCGTTCCCTAATAAAACGATGAATATTTATTTTTAAATCTACTATCAGACTTTAGCAGTTTTTTAAATTAAAAAAAAAATAAAATTCATCAAAAAAATCACAATTTGTAGATGTGCCAACACTGGAAATTATTTCCTAGGAAACCAATTCAAAAATAATTTATTTTTATTGTTGATCAAATTCTATTGAGATCACTATTAGACAACGTTGCTACATTTCATTTATTCAAAATTCGTTATTATCAATAATTTTAATACAAAGAATTTTTTTACTATTTATACTTTTATAGGTAAGCAATTCTCTACCACACACCATTGAGTTGGTGCGCCGATTTTTGAGCAGCCGGTATAAAGTTACATTATTTTTTTCCATGGAATCTAATTATGCAAAGATATATAGATTGTTCCATTTAAAAAAATATATCTTTGGTTCAACACCCTATGTATAATAAAAATATTTTCAGTTTGTATACTTTAAGTATTTATCGTATAATGAAAACGGAATGACTATTTTAAATAGCAAAAAAATTATAGACCGGCATCACACCTTTGGGTCACTCTGTATTTTACTTGAAAAAGTGAAATGGGATCAAATTACAGGATGATGAGTTAATGACTGATGGGTAAGGTGCGTAGAGACACTTTGTAATCGGTAGACAGTTGTTCATATTTTCACATATTTTTATCTTATTTACTAAGGTCAAGTACTTATTAAATTTATCAGGTTGGGTTTATTTATTTGTGTTCAGACCTCAGCAACAGCTGCGAATGCTCAGTACTCAAAAATGGATAATAAAGACTTGTATGTCGTGGGTGCTGAATTTAAGGAATTGCAGTATGACGGGGTGAGTGCTAACATTTGTTGAATAACTACTATATTAGGATGATTTTATGAATTATTATTATTATTAATTATAAAAATAGGGGAGTTTGGTCTTCGGCTCAGCCCTCTCAAAATGACAACTTTCAAATATGAAAGACTCTTCTTTGTTTTCAAAGATGTTTTAGTAGTAATAAAGCGTCCGGTTATAAATTTGATTATGATCAATAAAAAATAATAAATGATCAGTATTTAATTCATTTTTGCACAGTAAAAAATTTAAACAAGTAAACCACGCACAGTATTGTATTAAAATTTGCCCAGTAAAAAATCGTCTATGCAGTTAGTTTCAGTTTGCACAGTTTAAATAAAAAACGGTCAGTAGCTAGCTTGCAACATATTCCTCGAACGATTAAATTCGAAAACGTAAAACCTGAAATGTGGAATTCTACACTCTCTAGTTTTGAGATGCTATTGCTATTTACTGTGCATTTATTATTTTTACTGTGCATTTATTATTTTACTGTGCATTTATTATTTTTACTGTGCGTTTATTATTTTACTGTGCATTTATTATTTTTACTGATCATAAATACTTGTCGTTTAAATAAAACACTGTGCATTTAATTTGTACCGATTTTGAAATGCGTGAATTTTTTAAAGTTTTTAGCTTTAACTCAATTTTAATTTAAAAACACTTTTTAGATCGTTTCGGTATTTCTCATTAAGAAATTAGCTTCTAAATGAATAACAACACAACAATATTTTTATTCAGGAAATTAAACAGTTTGCAACTCTTTTTTCAGTTTTGGGATTGGTTTGTTAGAGTGTCTGACCTGAGTATTCACTTAAAATACGAACCCACTTACCTGATTTCTCAATTTGCCTTTATATTTGGTGGTATAGCAACATTACTTCATGGTAAGTTGGGAATAGTTTCACGTATTATTTTTTTGGGAAATTGCAAGTAGTTTTATTTTTAAATAAAATAAAAGTAATATTTCGTAAAAATTACATTTAACAAAAAAATTACTAAATAAAAGCACCTACCTAACGTAGATCTCAAACGAATTTTAGCTTTAATTCGAGGAGGCAGATTACCCTATCTATGGTTGGGGATTTTGATTCATGGAATAGTTGTAGAATGTATGTGTTACATACTTCCGGATATCGACAATTTTTGGCATTCGCAAACTCCGATAATATTTTTAGGACGAAGACTCCCGTTGCACATCATGTTCTTATGTAAGTTAAACAAAGTAATGTGAAAAAAGAGTAAGTATATATTTAAATCCTTGGCAATGGATACATCTACAGTTTTCTCCCAAAAAACACCAAAAAGTTCAGCAATTTTGCAATTTTTATAGATATAGTAATTTTTTTTCTATATTCTATTTGAAAATCAGCCACCTGTGCACACATATATGTATAGGTCAACAATCTAAGGAATTATCAAATTTTAGATAAGCACTTAATCAATATAAAATGGAAATCTTTGACAAATTGCAAAATTCGTACATTTCTACGTTACCGCATTTTTTTATAACATACCTCATGAAAATTGATGAAAATTCAGTTACAGCATGAAAATCAGGATGAACCTGTCCTGAAGATGCCCCTTAGAAGAACGGGCGAAAAGTCGACATTTTCTTACAATTACATGCGATCAAATTTGGTTCTTGTCGTCCTTCCTGATTTTCATGCTGTTTGTGGTCTGTTACATAAATTTTAAATCGAGTTAACGCAAAAACGGTGAGTTGCATCGAAACAACACAAAAGACTTTTTTTGTGTAAAAATCTACGGAATTTAAGATTTCGTTGCTTAAAATGTCAAAAAAGTAAGGTCATAATAGTTGGCGTATTTTTTAAATTCTTGTTAACTTGTTAACTATAACATGTTATAGGAAACTTTTGTCTTGAAATGAGGAAGTTTCCAATTTTTCAAAATGTTATTACTTATTTTCAACATAATAGTACTCAAATCAAGAAACTGAATGCAAAAAAATTAATTCGATAGCTTTAAAAATAACAAAAATATAAGCTTTTTGTCTGCCGGTTTGAAAGCGGTCCCGCTTTGAGCCTGATGACGTCACGCGGCATAAACTGTTCACAAGGTAGCGGCGATTTACACACTACTGTTCCTTTCGGCATTGTATTGAGATCTCTGGATAATTTTATTGACTTAAAAGAAATAAATATTGAAAGAAAGTGTTATTTGTGATGATTGAAGTAATTTGTTTAAGTAGATACTGTAATAAATCACTAATAACTAATAATAACCTATTTTAATAATCACACAAAAATCAGCGTTTGCGATTTTTTTGCTTTATTTCTTTCTGTATGCCTTTGAATTTTTTCAGATTTTTTCTACAAATTGTTATAAATAATAATTCATGAGAAATATTTATATTAATAAAATATTATTTTGTTAAAAAAATAAAAATATTAACTAATGGAAATTTTTATGATTTCTAGAACAAGCGAACAAACGTGTTCTACAAACGACTTCTTATTAAAGATATCGACTCTTGCATAAACAGAAATACAATTTCTTTATTTGTCAATGCTTTTAAAGATACGTTCGATGAATAAGTAGATGTGGTGTATAATTACAAACCTAGAGTTTTCAAAGATATAAAATTACGATTTTCTTGTTTTTTTTTAAGTTGTTTTGTTCTCATTATTTGATATCAAACGGTTTTATAACGTGAGATTTCTAAATTTTATTTGGGGCTAATAGTTCATAAAACACAAAAGATATAGGAGTGCAATAGCTAAATGGAAAAAAATTAAGGAACAGCGAAGTAATTTTGGAAACATATTAATTTTAACCAGTTACAGCCCCTCAAAGAATCGAATTTTCCACACGCGACAGTGGGCAGCTGAGTCAATTGTGCCGCGTGACGTCACACCTAGCGAGACCAGTAAAGTGCGCGATCTGTCAAATTTCGAACTTTGAGGTCTCATAACTTTTTTATTTTTGCGAATATAAAAAAATGAAAAGTACCATTAGTTTTACAATTATGTAGACTATTAATGGTATTAATTTCAAAAAAATGGAAACTTCCTCATTGAATGCTCAATCACTGGTTTAAATTTGTAACAATAAAACAGCCCTGTATACGCATACAAATAACTATTGATGACTTGGCGCAAAAGTAATAATGCATCTCTGACTTCATTAATCAAGACGAAGTGGCACGTAATTTATTTTTCAAGTCAGCAAATCAAAATTTCAACGGAAAATGGATGACAATACTTCTGTAGCTTTTAAACAAATTATTAACTAATCATTTTAACATTTTGTAAAATTCATGCAAAATGTTACTTTAGGTTGTTTGGTTCCATTAGGATTATTTCTATTGCCTAATTTTTCGAAATGATTTTTTTACATACAGGAGATGTCCTAGCGATGTGAAAAAGTCCATTATTTACCTTTAAACTGAATGACACTGAAAAATATTTCATTTTTTTTAAATGGCAGCGTTATCGATTTTTGAACTGGAAGGTGCAAATCCAAAAAAAAAACAAATATTTCGTAAACGGCTAAATTTAGGTATAGGGAAGGCTTATGAAAACTACCTTAAAGTAACTCTAGTAAATCAAAAACGCATTCAAAATATAGCTTTTTAAAATAAGGAAGTTGATAGCGACTTCCGGTATAGCCGGAAGTGCTGCCATCTTGAAAATATTTTCATTGAGCAAGTCCTAAAAGATTATGATTGTACACAAATTTTCAGATGACTATCATTATTAGAACTCACAATACTTCTACTGTGAGGTTTAGACGGAACAGCCTGTATTATTCTACTGTTAAGGTCAAATAAAACTAAAAATAAAAAAATAATAACGCATAAAATTTGACTTTATTTATACTATTGTCCAACTTAATCAGTAAATAATATAGCTTCACCAGTTTACATACTTAATTTTTAAAAGTTTATAGAAAAGAACACAAAACCACATTACAGATCCCTGTTTTATCTACAATTCTTCAATCGGCGTTGCCAAAATGCGTCTCCCACTTTGGGCTGAACCATTCGCCGTGGGCCTAGGTTCCGTGCTAGTGGACATTCCGTACGACATTGTAAGCGTAAATTTTCTGCACTGGACTTGGCACGACACTGACCCAAATATCGCAGACAGACACTACTGGGTCCCGTGGAATTCCTACTATTTCCACGCAACTTTTGCCGCAAGTTTTACGTTTTGGTTCCACTTTACGAGAAAATTGATTTGCAAAAGCGAAGGAAAATGGATCGCTGATAAAAAGTACTAATCACATAATTATATTCACCCAAAAACATAACTGAAAATTTCAGTCCCATCAAGGAGATTTTATGTTCGACCATTGCTGGAATTTTAGGCACACCGGGAGGGATTCTCATGTTTATCCCGATTTACCACCCTTTACACGACATTTACAAAATTCACTCTGAAGTCACTTTTTTCATACTGTTTGTGATTTTCCTTTTGATTATATGGTCGGCTGATCGCACTCCGAAAGATACAGTTGAGGCGAAAAATAATCAACACACTACATACTGGAGTACTTGGTTATTGATCGCCCATTTATTCATACACTATATCAGTTTTTTGATTATTCCTATATTTTTCAACCCCGAGGATGAAATTGCGATGGGTGTTAAAGAACCAATCGGACCTTGTGACGAATATGTGCCAATTCAAACCGCATTCGGAATGGTGAGATATTTCTTAAGTGAAATAAATCAATAAATAATAATTTTCAGACGTTACAAAAACGAAGATATTTGTGCGCAACAGATTACGATGAGAAATATTTCGATTGGCATTGTTTACCTGGAGGCAAGCCCCCGTCCGAAGGCTCCTATTGGTACACAGCCTGTGGTGTCCCTCTACCAAACAGGGTAGAGACAATTGCCATAATTAGCCTAATATGTTTGTTGGGCGCCACTGTATATGGAAATCTACATTTCAGGTCAAGTGGTGATCAAGTGTTCACTCACAAGAGCCAAACCGAAAAAACTGTAAAAACGAAAAAATCGAAAAAACATTAAGGCAATAAAAAATCCCCTAAGTTATCAAAAGAATTGTATTATTTTAATTTAAGAATAAGAAATACACAACTGAAGTTTCACTAAAACTGAAAACAAAATCATTGCGGTACAGGAATTTAGACATTGAAAACGCGACAAAAAGTGCTCATTTAAGTAGTATTGTTTTCGATTAACCTTAAAAATTATATTAGAAACTAGCTTAAATCTATACATAAACTACCTCAAATTGACCACGAACACTGGGAGATTCTCAATGCTAGCGGTAATTACAAGGTAAGCCGCGTTATAAAATTAATTTTAACAATATCCGCCAGTTTGTTGCTGGTACACTTCGATCGTGTCCCCCTCTTCCATCCCGAGGGATGTTGGAGTGTCCGTCTCGTTGATTGGGGTTCCATCAAATCGGAACCTCACGACCTGCATGCTCAAGCCCTGCAATTAAAAAAGCAAAACTTTGCAACTGCAGCACAACTCAAACTATTCATTTTTGTAATAAATACTACACTAAAGATTCAGCCAGTCACTGTCACCATAGACTCAAACCAAACCCCAAACACTCTCTAGTGTACAATAAAAATGTTAAATCACTTAAAAGAGACCTTTTCTTCGTGATGAGCTCGGAACGCAATTTTAATAATTTATAAAAAAAAAAACAACAACTCTGGTTAATAATCATAGGTTATCTGTAATTTTTAAAGAATCCTCAAACAGGTCGATTTTATTTCTGTAAATGCTACACCATAGTAACATTTATGACATCATTGGTTGTTGACTTTTTGAGTAATAACATTATTTTTTATTTTATTTTTATGTTAGGGTTTATGTTTAATTATTGAAAAAATATGCAAAAAACAACACCTCCTTTATAATAATGCAAGAACAATAAAATGAAGCTTTTTCTTTGTAATTATCAGTAATTTGTTTTTATTTTATTTCCTATTTAAATTTCAAGTTATTTTTTATTTTTAATTAACAGAAGAATAAAAGGGGGTAATTTTGGAAGTCCGAATAGGGCACCCCTGAAACTAAGAGGTTTAGAAAAACGAGTGAAACATTCTCGAGAACGTTTTTAAGAAAATACTTTTGGTCAAAACTGCATCCTGCAATCGTCTTATGATTTTGAGTTACAAACAAGTTGACATTTTAGGGAAATTATAAAAAAAAACGTATCTTCCTTATTATAAAAGATACATAGACGAAAAATTAGAAAAATTCAATAATGTTGTTGACGATTATTTTAACCATTCATTCACTTATCTATAATAATAACATAAGATGTATTTTTTTAAACAGAAATTATAGTTGACTGTGACATTTAAGAAAAGTTTATTTTTTTCTGAAAAAGATATAAATGCAATTCGATATTTTTACATAGTACTTTTGATAAAAAACATAATGAATGTTTAATAGTAGTTGGCTATGGGAAAAGTATTTCACGTAAAAGGTGAACGATTATTGTAGTAAAAAATGTGAAATTATATAGTATGTTAATGTTATTAATCGAACAAATACACAACCGCCTCATAGTTTTATTAAAATTAAATGATTAAAAAATCGTGAAACTACCGGGTGCTCAAAAACTGGCGCACCAACTCAATGGAGTGTGGAAGAGAATTGGTTACATATAAAGGTATAAATAGTAAAAAAATTCTTTGTATTAAAGTTATTGATAAATAACGGATTTTAGATAAATGATATGTGGATATGGAAATAATTCCCAGTGTTGGCACATCTACTAACTGTGATTTTTTTTGAATTTTATTTTTTTTAATAAATATTATTTTTAAAAAAAAGTGCTAAAGTCGTAGGAAATTTAAAAATAATTATTCATCGTTTTGTTAGGGAATGATTACTTAGTGCGAAACATAAAAACATTAAAAAATAATGAAAACTGAAGAAGTTAACAAAAAAAGTTTGTAGCTCCAGATTTTTTTAAATATGACTAGGAATTTTTGCAATATTTTTCCCGTTATCTACACATGCTTCTCAACAACGTACCACTGAGTTGGTGCGCCAGTTTTTGAGCACCCTGTATAAATAGTACCCGATACTACTAGTTCTAAATGAAGATTCAAAATTTTTTGATGACCAACTACAAAGAGAAATATGTGTTCTAAAGATATTTAATATTTAAAAATTGTGTACCATACAAATAGATACATGCACCCGGTATATGAAATCAGAAAAAAATAGCGTTTCCAATGTCACAACCCCTATTGTTTATATTTTAAAAAAATACAAGTTATTTTATTATACAATGGTGTGGAACAAATTTAGGGCACTTTCGACACATCATTCTCAAAAATGATAGGGAATCACACTTTTGTCAATGAAATGTGAAAGGTGTCCGAGTAGTTGAAAAAAAATCGTTAAGTTATTCGTAAAAAAGTATAAAAATATGTTTAATGTCTTTGCCTTATCTTTGTTTGTTTGTATCATTCAAAATAACTTAATAAAGATACGAATTTTTTAAGATTTCGATAAAATCTCGACTTTTGTTTAAAAGTCAAAAACAAAAGATGGTAGAATGACGTCATTAATAAATAAAGTAAGTTTCAAATTTCATCACTTAGTTTTAAACACCCCTTAGTTTAAAATTTTAAATAGCACCCCCAACATTTTGTAATATTTGGAGAGGGGATAAAGGCTTATTTAACCGTAAAAGTATTTTTTTCGATTTCGATTTGTTTTTGAGTTCAAAACCAACATAAAATGTTTTAAAATGTTGGGAGTGCAATTAAAAATTTTAAAGGGTGGTTAGCGACGAGGGGATGAAAGTTAAAATGTTACTAATGTTGGTTTTCTCTTTCATTGCATTGCATTGCATCCCTAATTAACAATTTTTTATTAAAATTAAATTTCAAAAATATAACCACCCTTATCTAAAAGACAAATCGACAAATTTTTTTTCTTTAACAGTTAGATACGCAAATTTTTCCCCTTTCCGAAAATGTTTAAAGAAGTAGGGGGAGCAATTTTAAATTTTAAAGTAGGAGTGGCTAGCCATAAAGGGATGAAACCTAAAATATAACTAATGTTGGTTTTGAACTTCCCCCTCGCGATACTAATCGACCTGTTTTGGCTTGAAAATAGATTTGCTCAATGTCAAAAGTTATTAAGACTGGCTTCTTTTGAAATGAAAGCCCTGTATATGGTTTAAGTAAATTTTAAGTTTAAAGTAATGCATAGAATTCATATTTGTTATGAGTAATTATCGGAAAAAAAAAACATAATATAAGAACAAAACGTAGTCTCTTATTTTTATATAAAAAATTGATATTTGGAAGTGAGGCCGCCGCAGTGCTACGTCGAAAACAGTAACCATAAATGGTGGGAAATGTTTATTCGGATATTTAAAGCGTTGTATGAAGGCTTCACAATTATTGCATTACCTTATTACCTATACCTATATCTTTGGTGGAAGAAACGAATGTTGACAAAATAGACATGACGAGAAAAACACCAGTAACGAACCGACTGTTTTACATTATTGTAACATTATTAAAAAGATATCGAAAAGCCTACCTTTCGAAACAATTTATGCCTAATGTATCAGCAGTTGTTAATTTTAATTGCAGAAGTATTACATGATTTTTTTGAGTGGAAAAAGTTTAACCTAAAATTCACACCTTTCACTAATTTATTGTGGTTTTTTGAGCCCAACATGTCTTTGCTACGATCTAATACTGGTAAAATAGTAATTAATAATTAGATTTCTCATTGAAAATATAAATTACATTAGCTATTATTTTTTTGAAGTCCATGAATAATTTATAATTTTATAATTTTGGAAAAGCTAATACACCATTTTATTTTTCTAGTAAGAATTCGCGTCTTTGATTAGTTGATTACGTAATTGTTTTAATAACTTTTTGTAATCAAAAATTAAATCTTTTTCACTTTTTATCCACTTTCAAATTCCAAAAAAATACATTTTAAAAATCGCATAACTAAAGGCCAAGTTAGTATTTACCACCCCCGTAGAGGGGGAAACTTCTGGAGGGAACATAAGCAAGAAACCGTGGTTCTTGCACAAACACCTTTTATGACTCTTTGTAAAGTGCGCGCGCTAACATTCTTCCCCACAAGAAATTTCAAACCAGTGGTGCACTAGGCACATTTTAATTTTGGGGACACTTGCAACTTACCATTGTCAAAATTTACTTCATTAAGGCGGCTCCCGAGAACTCTCAAAATGATGTGGTCATACATTTATACATATCTCAAAAAATAGACCACGGAGCAGAACCAAACAAAAAGCAGAATAATTAGAAATTAATTCCCCACAAAACTACACATTTTTTATGTAGTATTGAATCCATTTAAGGATCGGAAAAAATACACCCATTCATGCACAACATCATTGTAAATATGCATGCAAAAACTGAACCCAATACAAGCAATAGCGAGGAAAAAACTTTTAGAAAAAAATTTTTGAGAATGAGATTTTTTTTAATTACCGCTTTTAAAATGTATTTGCCAGTTGGAGAGGCCACAATGGTTGCCGGTTGAAAATTGTTGTCGATTTTGAGATATGTATAAAAGTAAAAAATAGTAAAAACACATTTTTTTGATTTGACAATCTGATTTTGACAGTTCTCGGGGGCTGCCTTGAAACCACTAACTGCTAAAACTAACAATTAACACTATTACGTGCTATTAGCTAAAACTATCAGAAAGTATGAAAAAATTTGTTTAAAACGAAAAAAAAACAAAAAAAAAAAAAAAAAGAACAGCATAGAATTCATGAGACGCCTATCTGGTATCAGCTGATTTGTAGCAACAGCTTCAGACCTGCGCACTGGTTGCACACTTAAGCGGGAAATTCAGAATAGGCCATAAAAGGTGTTTGTAGATCGCTAAGAACCTAATATTGGCGGTATAGGGCACCTTCTCTCTAGAAGTTTCTCCCTCCACGACCACCACATTCTTTTAAACTGACTCTCTCCAATGTAAAAAATTAACAACATACCCACAAAATGGTTAAATAATTCATTAAATGAAGAATTACGGAAATTTCGTTACACTTCGACAAGTAATGCCACCGGAGAGCGTCTAGTTAATTTTATTTTCGAATTCTTATCAGAAAGATTAAGGAATATAATATTAATTAGTTAAATAGTAGTCCTTAGTTTAATAGGTTTTCTTTTGTATTTATTTAAAACGTGAATGAAAAATTTTGAATGGTGTTGTTATACAGGCTGAGCCAATTGCTTTGTTAAAAGTCAGAGATCTAGTGAATGCTTGAATTGGTATTTTTGGTTGCATCTAAGATCATTTCAGAAATAATAATCCACTCTGTATTATAAATTCTGTCAAAACGTCGTTTAGATTTTGTCAATATGACAGTTTTTTGCAGTTTACCAAAGAATTACTGTAATATTTATTTATTACATTATTATTTATATATTTATTTTTAATGCCTGGCAACCTATTTTGATTCAAAATAATTACTGAGGTTCAGCTTCTGGGATTGGTGGATTTCATAGTCCTATTATTCGAACAACGTTCAACATGGATTTTTTTTGTCAACATTTACAGACACCTAATTGTCTACGCCACGTCCCCCTTTTCTCTGGGGAGTGAGTTCTGATACACGTTCTATAAAAACGCCAACATCGCACTTTCTTTCAAAATTAGCAGTTATAAAATATTCATGTACTTCAAAAAAATAATAGCTAATGTGATTTATATTTTCAATGAGAGATCTAATCATTAATAACTATTTCACAATTTTATCAATCTTATTTAAAAAAAATAATTCAGGAAAATGTAACGTTGGCGTTATTATAGTTTTGAAACAGCTAAAACTATTGAAAACAATGAACAAAAATGTCGATTTCCATTTAAAATAATTAAAAATGACGTCATTACTCAGAAACCAGTGATGTCACAAATGTGACTATGATGTAACATTTACAAATATAAAATCGACATGTTCGAGGATGTTTTTTGAAATTTTGTTTGAAAATGACTCCCAACAAAAATATGAATTTTATGCGTTACTTAACTTACTCTAGTTATTCGGAAGTAAAATTACCGTTGGGGGTGCCACTGAGCTAGGTCGAAAGCATTAACCATAAATGGCGGGAAATTTTTTATTCGAATATTTTGAGCGTTGTACGAATTTTGAAACTTCACAATTATTTCATTGTCTATACGGGATGACTATTGTATCTTTGGTGCAAGAAACGAATGTTGACAAATTAGAGATGATGAGGAAAACACGAATAACGAATGACTGCTTGGTTCACTTTTTTATTGGAAAATTATTACAAAGGCATCGAAAAGCCTACCTTTTGACATAATTTACATTTAAATGTCTCAGCAGTTTTTAATCTTAATTGTAGTTTTGTAAATTTACCAATGTATTTCATGATTTTTCCTGTGGAAAAATTCTAATCTAAAATTCACACACTTCACTAATTTATTGGTTTCCTGAGCCCAACTTTGTGTTCGCTGTATCCATTACTTATGGTCTTTAATTTGACAACTTTAATTTGTAATCAAAATTTAAATCTTTTTCACTTTTTATCCACTTTCAAATTCCAAGAATAAACACTTTATACCACGAAAAACCGCAGAACCAAAGTCAAAGCTAGTATTTACCACCACGTACTTTTAAGGTAGTTGGTGCCTAAATTAACATTCTTAAGATTTCTTTTAAATTTTAACAGATTATTGTTCAAAGAATTCCATATCGATGGTGCAAAAATGAAAAAGATTGACCGTCTAGTTTCGGAGACATTGAATTTTGAAAATTGAGTTTTTGACTCTTTTACATTGCGGCATATGGTGAATCAAAATTTTTTTGTACGTTTTTTGGTATAGCTATCAAACCCTTCTTAAGATTTTTTTTAAAAACTAAATCATCATTCAGCAACATCAAATAAGTATTTTAAGGGGAAAAAAACTGGGGGTCACCGTCCAAATTTTGGAGATATTAATTAATAAACGATAAGAAATTTGTAGTAAAAGGGTTACACTAAAATAGAACTGGCAACACAGCGCATCTGTAAAACCGCTAAAAATGAATTTTGAATCAGTTAACAAACAAAACAAATATCCCGACACAGAATTTTTGACTTTGGAGCTATGTTCGGGATAGTTAGGAAGTAAATAGATTAAAAATGGCTGTTCCTACGAGGTGAGCGTGCCACAGGGGCCACCTAGAAGATGTAATTACGGTTTTTTTCGGTTAAATTTCGAAAATAGGACGCGTTTACAGTAAAACCGCTGTAGCTTTTCATCGTTTATCGATGGTTTTAGCCTAATAATTCTTCCTTTGTGATGTAATTATTTGACACATTTGACATTTTCAATCGAAACTCCGACAGTGTTGTCACATTCCACAAATGAGTTATGACTGGCCAGGGCAGTACATTCACAGTAAAAATTTTTGGGTTGGTTACTGTGGATACTATACACTGTGGCACCATATATTCTTTTGGCCTAACTTTTTGCTCCGATTGTAAGGCCCCAACTACCTTAAAGTGATTCTCTCTACTGTAAGTAATTAACACTACACACGCAAAATTGTTAAATTAAAAAATTAAATTAAATATTGAATTACGAAAATTTCGTTACTGTTTTCGACATAGTTCAAAAGTCGTCACCAGAGGGCGTCTAGTTAATTTTATTTCCGAATACAACCAATCACTACGCACAGGAGTGAACAAACATTAACAAATCCTGGTTTAGACATTTAAGAAGTTGAGTTGCAACAAATGTGGCGGTTTCAGACGTCCAAACATGAAAAAAATGCAAATCATGGCACATTAAAGACTTGGAGAAAGGATGCGGCTTTTGATACATTTTAGTAAACACAAGTATGAATCACAATCCATGTTCTTACTCATTTGTCCCAGTAATAAACTAAAGAATCTGAGATAAAGTGTAACACTTACCGCTCTTTCACAATAAGCCCCCATCAGCTTCCTGAGAGGGGTGTGCTTTTTGATCTTGAACTGGACGACAGCATTATCTTGTCCCAGTACTTTCAAGTTGATATGTTCCGTTTCATTGCTCTGCAAAGTCCCAAAAACGTGAGTATCAGTTCAAAATTACGGGAAAAAAACCTCGTTTATGGTTAGGAAAGAAAAGTCATGTTTACCTTCTTTTCGTCACCCATATTTGGCAAATTTGGTTGTGGCTTGTAGGAGGGTCTGGGGCCGAAGTTGATGCACAAATGTAAACGGTTTTAGTGGAATTTGGTGCACTTTTAACCGTTTTATCAACAGACACGCAGCTTGCCGCTAACAAATAATGGCCGGCTTGCTTGCAAAGTAGCGGTAACTGCTCGCCGGAAGTGACTACGCGGTTAGTCAAAGTCGGCTTTAGCTGTTCAAACTTCACACTTCCGCTTGAAACATTTGTAGAAATTTACCACTTCACGTTGACAAAACGTGCTTGAAACAACGCGGTAAATTAATACAAAAAATTAGGCTTTGTTTTCAATATAACTTTCACATGTTTTCTGCGATTTTTTAATAATTTAATCAAGAAATTAATCCTTATTTGTTATTGCCGTCGACAGATGGCAGGCCACAAGCTTCAATTGATCAGGAGCACCAATATTCCAGAAGTGAAGAACCCAGAAATTCACGAAATTAGAAATCAAAAAGCTTCTAGAAAAGCGCAGTTAAAGCTTTTTGAAAGTAATCTAATTTAAAGTCTAAATACCAACGCAACAAATTTTGATTAAGCGAGAGTGTGAGGTACAGAATTTGGTTAATTTTTGATGTGTCAGTGAAAAATTAGGTTATATTTTTTCAGGTTTTGTCGAGACAAGATGATTATACCGGTTCGTTGTTTTACTTGTGGGAAAGTTATTGGAAATAAATGGGAGGCTTATCTTGGGCTTTTGCAAGCTGAATATACGGAAGGAGATGCTTTGGATGCTTTGGGTTTGAAGAGGTACTGTTGCAGAAGAATGCTTCTTGGACACGTCGATCTTATTGAAAAGTTATTGAATTATGCTCCTTTAGAGAAGTAATCTGTAGTAGTAAGTCTGTTAAGTAAGTGTAGGTGTAAGTTTAATTTTATGGCATGTAAAAAGGCGCGTTTTTGAATAAATTTTACTATTATGCCTTGTCTTTCATAAACCAGCATTTTTGCAACATCCTATTTAGTTTTTCCTACTTCACGAGTTCACGGTAACTTTTTTGTTTATTTTTATAAAGTTATTCAAAAAAATTGCATTATCTTTGTTAATTCAACCATGTCTAGAGGGTCAAGAAAGTGTCGATATGGTGATAAGGGATGTCCAGTAAAGTTTAGAAATGAAGTCAGATCTTTTCCCAAGCAACTTGATTTTTTTATCATTCTTGTATTTGTTTTCTTTAGCAACCATTTTAATTGTTGTTTTGTTTCCAGTGATTAATAATATTAATATGATTAATATTAAATTATTTATTGTATAATTTGCTAATTTAAGTGTTTGTAACACCATAAGACAATAATTGTTGGTGATTTTTTTAAAAGATACAGGGTGACTCAGGGGTGCGGTCTGTAACTTTTTTGTTACTTGAAATTTTGCCATGTTTTCGTTTTCATTATTCTATAGATAGACTTAAAGTCCACAAACTATCTTTTTTTTATTATACACAGGGTGTTGTATACATCCTGGTTTACTAGAGTTATATTTTTTGAAATGAAACACCCCATACATTTTCACATAATTATATTCTATGCAAAAAGTAATGTAACTTTAAATAAACTATTATGGGTTTATCTCTTTTCGTTTTAAAATTATTCAACTTCTCGTTATGAAAAAGACCATCTTTAGAAAAATCACTGCGAAGTCGCTTATGAATATTTTCCGATAAATTTGCAACAGAATAAGTCAGAATATCCCGTAATTTTAATAATAGTCGACTTTTACTTGAAACACGCAGGTAATGTACATGGTGTGCCAGAACGCAAAAAGTTGAATAACATTTTTTTTTTCAAATGGAACACTATCTATTTCTTTACACTATCCAATGATATGCGATTTGTACAACAAATTAGAAATATCTCTTATTTTTTTTCTTCATTTCATTTATGTTTCAAGTAATAATTAAATTATTAATGTAAATAGTCACATTGGTACATGTCAAAAAATAAATTACAATTTGACTTATCACATTGTAGAATAACAAATTTCCTTGTAATAAAATATTTTTTTGAAAAATCTCGAAAAACGTTTTAAATTTGCTATGCAAATCCTTCCATTTGAAAAAAAAGAGTTATTCAACTTTTTGCGTTTTGGCACACCCTGTACATGGTTTGCGTGTTTCACGTAAAAGTCGACTATTTGCTGAAACTGTAAAAAAATCTGTGGAATAAAAAAGATTGTATAAATAACTGAAAAATTAAAAACCATCCACTTCAAAATCACGAAATTTTAGAAACTCGTGTGTGTAAAGACAATAATTTTTCTAACCAAAACCAAAAAATCTTACTATCATCATAAATTGGATAATATGTATAAATTTCATTTTTAGTTATAGTTTTTCAAGATTTCCAGCTTCATATTTTTCTAGGTTTTGATTTTTTAAGATATACAGGGGTGGTCCAGCCCAGCACCCGTCTTCTGCAGCTCAGTTACTATTAAAGTTGTTTCTATTTTTTAATGATTTTTAAAACTAAAGGTGTAAAACCGTGTTTTTTTAATTTGTATTTTTTTAACAGTAATCTCCTAACCGATTTGAAAAAAATAGAGACATGTAAGAAGCTAAAAAAATATCATAATGAGCACAAAAAATAATAGGATGCCATAAAAAAATTATTATTATGATGTCATACTTTTTGAGGACACTATATAGTTAATATATTTTCCTGAAATGTGTCCTAGAGTATAAATAAGTAATATCTACAAAATATCAAAACTCCAACTTTAATAATAACTGAGCTACAGGAGACGGGAACTGGGCTGGATCATCCTGTATTCAATTTTAAACTTTTACCTTTAATTTGGTTAATTTTTTGCGAAATAGTAACGTTTTGAATGAAAGACAAATTTACTTAGAAAAATTTCACGCTTGAAAATCCAATTGATTGCCATTGTAAAATTAGATTGGTGTAAGAATAACGGTTTAAATGGAAAAACAGCATACACTCTCTAAACTAATAACAGCAATAACTATGAGTAAGTCATTCAAAGAGGCTGGTTAAATAAGTTAATTTTGGGTCTAGTTAAAAATTAAATAAAAAGAAGATACTGTGATTTAGCTTGTGACAGCTGAGTTAATTGTAAACTGTGAAGCACAAACTAACTATCCTTCCTTGAGGTTCGAGTGCGGTTATTTGTGTTAAAAGAAACAAAAATGATAATTTTTGTATTTATTTATTATTCAAACAATAAACCTGTACAGAACAAATTTCATAATGGACAGCACTGTAAGTGTGATGTAACGTAAAATCATTTGGAAACTGATTCAAACAGAGAAAATCAGATCAAATTGAGTCGTGATTCTTACGTACGGACGTGCGATTAAAATAGACTCCTTTGTCAGACAAATATTTATTTATTAGTTTCGATGATATTAGTCTTATGATCTAATCGTAATTTTTAAATGCCGATTTTTTTCAGTGCATAGTGTGTATAATCAACAAGTGTGTTATACATCACTAGAACATTAATACAAAATACAGTTATTTCATGACTACTTGTTAAACTCTAGTTTGACTAATTATTAACCATGAGAAAGCAACAAATTTAAAGTTAATAAGATAAAATAAATCTTATGTCACATGGGATTTTAAGTAAACTTTTAGATTTAATATCACTGGACACATAGTACTATTATTGTTATTATTATTATTTATTAGTGGTCCGAGAACAATACACTTAAATTAATCTTGACTCTTTTGACGCCAGATTAGTCCTTACGAAATAATTAATTTTACAAAAAAAAAGTAGTATTATATCGTAAGAGATATAAGAGAACTAAGCTGTTACTTTTTTAAATAGAACGATCAGAGTAAGTTGACTAGTGAATCCTGTTTTATTACAAAAAATGTAAATTTTTGAGAAATCAAGTGGGAATACGGACTTAACTGTTAAAGCAAGACAAAAGTACAGGGTGTCTCAGCTAAGACTTTCGAGCCTGATATCTCAGATATTTGTCAACGGATTTTTATGAAATTTAAAATGCAGATATTTTAGAAGATAAAGATTAAAATCCAATTAATACAACAACTCAAGTCTTAAAAACGTAATTTTTACATGCCTTTTTAAAATATCAAGCCTTGTAAGACTTATATTAAAAAAAATATCGTCAGTGAAAAATGCTGTCAGAAAAAACTCGTTCGTGAAAGACATCTGTTTCGCGTGAAAAATGAGAAACAAACTGTTAAACAAATGCAAAAGCCTAGATCTCTATGAAACAAATGAATTTTGGTCAATCCTACTCGCAGAAACGTAACTGTCACGCAAGGGACATTTCACAATTATCTCTCACCCATACAAAGTTAAAAAAACAATATTTGTGACTTACTTTTGGTACTGGATGCTTTAATTCTTTTAAAAAAGACTAAAAGACTGAACAACAACTGAAAAATTTTAGACACTTGAACATTCAGGACTTTGGAAATGTTTCGTACACTGCTGATTGGATTCTCTTCAAAAGCTTGAATTACAGCCCCAACTATTGCTTCGTTTCCAGTGACCTGTTTTGTCCTCACTCGATTTAGTTCAGGTTCGCTTCCTGTGTCTTCAAATTATTGACGATTCTTTGAACTTTAAGTTTCATAAATAACATTTCACAAAAAGGCCAACGACACTTTTCATAGGCGAATACTGATTTCTTTTTCAACAACACAGAAATTTCAGCCACTGTTGTTGGTTTTTAAAGTAATTTTACCAAATTAAAACAATTTTACTTTTCTGACAGCGCCACACTTTTGACAGTTTTTTTCAGTGGTACACAAAATGCCGCATAGAAACGCTTCATCAATTGTTTCAAACGGTGACTGCCCAAATTATTATCAAAATTTGGATTAAGTTTTTACCAACAAAATTTAATTTTTTTCTTGGATCAGCCGAGCGATTTGGTTAATTTTTTTGGTAGCCATTTATTTTTCGGGGTTTAATGATCCAACGGTAATTTGGCTTAATTTTAAATAAAAGAAATGTGTTTTAAAATTTCATTTTTTAACTTGAGGTCATTTTTGCCCCTAATTGAAAGACCACCTCCTAAAATATGTGCATTCTAAATTTCATAACAATTCGTTGATAAATAACTGAGATATTAAGTTCGAAAGTGTTAGCTGAGACAGCCTGTATATCACTATAAAGTCACACCGTTTGCTGTTTGTTGGCGAACAAACATCGTCACTGAGAGTTACATCTATTTGAAAAAATAATCACTTCAGACTTCGTTTCTTTAAAGCAAAATATCAGCCACTTATCACTCAAGCTATTTTCCCAATGAAAAATATATCCTTACCGATATTTGATATCTTGTAAAATTACACACTATAGAGTAGGTACGTAAAAATATGAATTTGTAAATTCGATATATCTACATGAGATAGCGGCCCCTAAAAATACACAGTTATGTATCACAATGCAACAGAAGCATAATAAATTAATTGGACGAAGGCAACTACAAGGAGAAAAACTTCAGAAAGGCCGAAGGAGGAACAGGACTGGGCGGAGTAATTCCTCCCGCTTCTTGAAGTCTCGCCCGGAATTCCGGGCACTGATCGGCTATGCACGGATGGCCGGAAGACCGCCAAAACAGACATCGACAGTATCTACACAACGACAGCATTTCTGCGTACTGACGGTCTTCGCTTAATCCGAAGGACCTGCAAACAAGAACACTTAACTATTTATTGCCCGCAAAAAAACTATTTTCTCAATTTTTTGTTACAAATTTTACAAACTTTTCCACCGTTTTAAATTAAAAAAGAGTCAAAAATTAGGTAGTGTTACGACTTGGAGGAGTGCGAAAATGCATTTAATTCAATTTTGAAGTTACCAGTTTTTTCCAAACTCCGTGCTGATTTTTTTGAAAAAAAAAAACATAATGGTTTAAAAATAATACTAGGTATTATTATCATTTTTGAATTGGAAGTAATTTTTTGAGCATGGTTTCATACTTTAGCCGGACCTTGTGTACAGGGTGCGGTATTTTGAATGTCCGAATAGAGGGGATCTCCGAAACTAGAGGTTTAGAGAAAAACGAGTGACACATACACGTAGCCGTTTTTTGAGAAAATAATATTGGTCAAAACCGCATCTCGCTATCGTCTCTTGTTTTCGACTAATAAACAAATGTAAACATTTTAGAGAAATATTAAAAAAAAAATCATATCTTCGTTATTATAAAAGATACACATTTGAATGACATTCACAGACATAGATATTATACATGCACTTTTTTACAGAGAATTTAATAATGTTATAATTCATTTATCTGTAATACTAATAAGTTAATAACATAAAGTTGTATTTTTTTAAGTAGAAATCATAGTTGACTATATTTTGAAAAGCTTATTTTTTTCTGAACTGAAAGCAATATAAATAAATTTAAAATATTTGAAAGAAGTTGGCCATGTAAAAATTATTTCACATAAAAGGTGAAAATAATCTAGAAATTTTGTGAACGTTTATTAAAATAAAAAGTGAGAAATTTTAAAAATAAGCTATGTTAAAGTTATTTTCAATTGAGCAAATATGCGATCGTCGCAGATTTTAGTTAAATAAAAAATGTGCAAAAAAACTGAAAAAGAATGTGCCATTACCATTTGATAACACATTTTTATGATTTAGTGAAGTGTTATCATGAAGGTGACATTGATAATGTGATGTATTTTTTAACGTAATTGGGATTTGATTTTAGTGTTTGGATAGACATTTTTTTGTAAAACAAAAAATTTTATTGACAGGCAATCATACAATTAATAAGATTTTACTTTTTCCGACATTTCACGTTTAATTAGAAATGAGCCGGAAAATTAAAATTAATATTTAAAAAATACAGGTTGACCCCGGGGTGTGTAATCGGTCTATAACTTTTTTGCTATTTGAAATATTGCGATGCTGTTTTCATTATCCGATAGATTGACTTAAAGTCCACAAACTAATAATATTTTTATTATGCACAGGTGTTGTATACATCTTATATATTTTTTCATAATTAGATTCTACGTAAAAAATAATGTAACTTTGTGTAAACTATAAGGGGTCTTTCTCTTTTCGTTTCGGAATTATTCAACTTTTCGTTATAAAAAAGACCACTTTTTGAAAAATCACTGCGAAGTCGCCTATGAATATTTTCCGACAATTCTACCACAGAAAAACTCCACGGTTTCCTGTTTTAAATAAGACACAACAATACAGACAGGAATTTTTCGGTTTTCTTGGCATCAATCGATTTGCCAGAACGTCATATATCTACTTCAAATTCCAAAACATTGAATTTTGCAATACTGATAAAAATTTACCTAACTTGTTTTACGACAGTTTTTTTTCATTAACTTCATGCCAAAGCCATTTCAAAAACTTTCAAATGTGCAGTGTTTAATTTTCTGCTCAACTTCCTGTAATTCCTGTAATTTCCGCTTGAAAGTTGAAGAATTAATTTCGAGTTATGGACTTTAAATGTACTCACTCGTAAGTTATCTTATACTTTTTTTGAGTTTATAGACTGAACCAAAAGCAACGCTTAAAATTCATATCTTTCTTATGGATTATTTTTACTTTACTAGCTTTGTTCGCGGTAGCTATCTTGAACTATCAATAGTAGTGCATAAAATGTTACTTCTAGACCAGGACATTTGACATTTGGCGTCTTAAAAATCAAGGCAGAATCTTACAAATTTAGCTGTTTAGTCAACAACCGAAAAAAGCCTAAAACCCATCAAAAAGCATTAAAAGTACCCAAATATCTGTAGACAAACAAAAATTGGGCACATGAAAAAAAATGTTGAAATCTCCCAAAGTAATGCAAAATTATTACAAGAACGCCCTAAAAAACTAACAAAATGCCTTGTTTTTAATTTAATTTTTTAATTTAAAAAAACGATAAACAACACCAAATTAAAGAGGTATACAGAGTGTATCAGAAATACGTGCCTTAATTTTAACAGATAACAGAGCTCAACAAATAAAACATCTTCGACTTTTATTCATTAAATTTGTCAATAAAATAGCTGACAAAAGTTTCTGGCAAATATCTCCGAATATGTTAGAATCTACGTTAAGGTTGTAATAAGAAACAATGTTCGATTTTTAACTCTGAATGGACTGGTTTAAAAATAAACAGGGGTTACCATTTAAAATAAGCAAAATAAAAGGCTTTAAAAATAAAATAAAAAATTGAAATAAATTGTAAACACCCTGCAGTAGTTCAAATCAATCAAAGTCACTTAATATGTCTGTTAGACCTTGTATAACACTCATGTAGTAGCTATGTCTTCAAAAAAGCACTGTTTCTATTTTTTATTAATTTTTAAAACTAACTCCGAAACTAAGAGCTTTAGAGAAAAATGATTCTCGGATCCGTTTTTTGAAAAAATAATTTTGGTCATAACCGCATCTTTTATAAATCGAAAACAAAAGACGATAGTTTTGTTTTCGATTTATAAACAAAAGTTGACATTTTAGCGAAATCTTTTTTATTATAAAAGATACACATTTGAAACAAAGACATTATAAGACACTTTTTTACAGAGAATCTACTAATGTTCTCACCGATTTTTTTTTAACCATTCGTTTACTGTAATAACATAAAGTTGTATTTTATTAAATAGGAATCATAGGCGGCTGTGATATTTTTGAAAAACTTAATTTTTTCTGTTTTGATATGCCTATTTGTGTAATACATTATTTTTAAATAAAAAAAAAACTAACATTTCGCTTTTTCTTTATTTTTTTAAATTTTTTTTATGAAAAAATTTTGGATTTTCAATTAAAACTATGAAAAATACATTGCCTAACAAGTATTTATAATTTAATAATTTTTAACCACTAATTAATTTAAAAACCGCATAATAAATTATTATATAATTTTTTTTCGATTAATAAATATCTATTTTCTAATTAAAAATGAAATGTCGTAAAAAGAAAAATCTTATTAATTGTATGATTGCTTGTCAATAAAATTTTATTTTACAAAAAAATATCAATCCAAACACCAAAATTAAGTCCCATCTGCGGTAAAAAAATACATAACATTATCAACGTCACCTCTACTGCACTTCACTAAATCATAAAGAAGTCTCATCAAATGCTAGTGACACATCGTTTATCAATTTTCTGCACGTTGTTTACGTAATTAAAAGTTGCGCGACGATCGTATATTTGTTCAATTGAAAATAAATTTAACATAGCTTATTTTTATAATTTCACATTTTTTGCTTTAATAACCGTTTACAAAATATCTAGATTTTTTACACCTTTTATATGAAATAATTTTTCCATGGCCAGCGATTGTACATAAATTATCCAGACGATTTATTTCCTGGCACCCAAAATACTGATGCTTTTTTTAGTTAGTTTTGAGAACAAGTGTTCAATAATTGTTCTGGTCTTGGTTTGCTGTAGTTTTCTCTTTCTTGCATGAACGTAGATTGCGTGATAAGTTCATATGGTTTGCTGTCAACTGTCTAAATGTTGTCTTATTTTTGCATTTAGGAGTTTTTGATAAAAATCACATTGAAAATTATGATAATTGTATGCAGACGTTCAAGAATTTACTTTGCAAGCTCAGTTGAATGTGAGAATTTTAGTCGCATTTTTGGACTGACACTGACAGCCGTCATCTGTCATTGTTTTGTAATGTTAACCAAGACATACGTTTTTTGTGACAATTGCCACACATAGGCGATCTGACCAGAACAATTATTGAACACTTGTTATGGTAGCGCTCAGCTCCATTTGCGTGTGCGTCATCTGACATTTCTGTCACTACGTTTACATAGTAGGGTCATAGCGGTGACAAACTATCAAATATTTTTTGAGGTTACGAAGTGTTTAAATTATGAGTTGTTACAAAAAATACAGATTCACAAAACAAGAACTAATAAACGCAGAATCAAAAACCTAACGAAACGCATATCACAAAACACAATAAACGAACGGAAAATACTTGCGATTAACACCGATAACACTTTCGACAACCATGCGACGTCTATAATTTACTGTCAATGTCAGGTTGACAAATTCGTGACACTTGACGGTGTTGTCGAAGTGCACATGTAAACTAATGTTTGAGGATACCACCCTTAGATAGCCCTTAGTTGTTTAAATTTGCATTGTTTTTGATAATTTTTTTATAGCTTTGTGTTGGTAATGAAAAAATGAAATTGATGACGCACACGCAAATCGAGCTGACCGCCACTATAGTTCAAATTGAATAAAAATTATTTTCCACATACTTAGGAGCCCTAGAAGTGGTGTGAAGCTAAATTATTAAATAAATGTTCAAAGAAACAGAGAAAATATTTTTTTTATGTTCAAACTAGACTACCCTGCTTTGACCAAACTTACTTTTTGAGTGAGTGATAAACATCCTTCCAGTCAACTTTCTCACCGTTTTTTGGTAAAACTAGCTCTATTTGATGAGGTGTAAAGTGGAACTTGGTTAACTCTCTCCAGACGCGCTGCTCGCCCACAATTGTGGCCATTTGCTCGCACGTTTGGGCACTAGCTGTCAAGTCTCTATGATCTGACAATCTTAGAATAATCTCCCGGATGCACTCCTCCGGCAGCTGCAACAATTGCGGCCTCGACTCCGGGCTGAGTTCGCAGATTTGCATATTAGCTGCCATTTTGAGGATGCGTTCAATTTTCGCCGTGTGTTCGCTCCACAGCACTTGGGAGCCGAGGAGGCCGCCCCAGCAGGAGGAGCGTTCGGCCTCACTCAACGATCTTAAATTTTTGAGCAGTTGTCTGAAATTTCGGGGATTGTGTTGACTTGCTACCGCCTGGCTTGCGACCTCTTCCAACATGGCTAAAAGCACTTTTTGGGCGCAGCCCGACAGTGCGGTCATTTGTTGACCGATGAGTAAGCCTAGTAAAGCGCAAATGTAGTTGAAGCGGCGGACGTCTCTCACAGCGCTCATGAAGTCCAGTTTTTTTACAGCCTCGTTTAGTTCGTTAAATCCAGCTATCTAAAAGATGAACAAAGAATTTAAGAAATTTTTATTAGGAGTGGTTACTTCTTTTGTGGATTTTATTGTTATGTGGCAATGGGGTTGGATGGCAGTTTCGGTGTTACCGTACGTAGAAGGTTCTTCTGCGCCACTTTGTCTGGAAAAAAAAGCAGTACTTTTTATGAGAATATGCATTTTAAATGATTTTAAAATTCGTTTACTTTTTTTGAAAACACCACAAACAGCCATTCTCAAAAAATTAGGGACATTTAAACTTTTATCAGTCACGAAGTTCAATTAAATTTGAAAGGAAAAATATACCTACAATTACTTTGTAAACACAAAATATCGCTTGATTGAATATCTGGAAACGAGATCTGGGTTTAAACGCTGATATGTGGATTTTTAATATCGTTGTAAAAGTTTACTGAAATAAAAAAGTTATAAACTTTTATGGATTTATTCATAAAGATAACAAAAAAGAAGGTAGCAGCAGCATGTTTGTTTATACACACAATAATTTATCTACAAGGTGTCCCAGTGTAGCGGTTTGAAAATTAATAAACGAAACTATTTAAAGCACAAACGAGCGATAGCGAGTGAGTGCCTTTAATAGTTGAGATTCAACGCACTATTTTTTACATTTTCAAAGCTAACGTGATAAAAAAATGAAAACCAATTTTATAAGTTGAACAGTATTTAACGCAACAAACCTTAAAAATTTTAAATGTTTTTTCCTGGCAAATAGCATAACGATAACAACATGAATTTCTTAAGTTTTGTAACAATTCTGGTGTCATTTGCCCAATTTTAACTTACAAACCTGGTTTTTCTTTTTTTATCGCGTAGGCTTTGAAAATATTCACAAAACAAATGAGGTGCCACTTGATATACCATTTCATTCGAAAAAAAATAAATGTGGCTGTGCATTTTTGACAGCAGATAAAACAAACACCAAATGGTGAGCAAGAAAAAACAAACATTGACCTGTTTGCCTGTTTCAGGATTTTTTACATAAGTCAACAATTTACAAAATAATGAATTGATTCCGTTCATCAGCACATTGCAATACGTTATTTAAAATTTTCTTTGAAATCTTAAAGATAAAGATATGAATATGTTTTATTGGAAATCGGGGATCATATCATACAAAGTTTGTAAAGTGAAAGGACTTTTTTTGAAAATTTACAATTAAAATCAATATAATCTCCAATAAAAATTTAATTATAACTCGTATATTAAGAAAAAAACTACAATAAAAACTTTTTTAAAGTCAAGCAATTGCATGTAGTATACAGAGTAATTCTTTTATGGTCTACATTAAAAACTTTTTAACTTCTAATATAGATAAAGCTTTAAAATTTTGTATACGATCCAAATCGACTATTGTCAGTTCAACTAAATTATTTTCAAAATGGCTGAGCCTCGAGAACTACAAAAAATTGGCGCCAAGTTTGAAATTTTAAATAGTAACCATACATTTCTATTGCATATTTGAATTCACCTTTTCAAACTGAGTAAAATTTACCCAAGTTGTTGGTACTTATCTGTCAAAGTTTTTAACATTATATCAATTTTTTGGCTAAAATTTTCGTTTGCAAGAGTTAATCTAAGATATCACAGCCCTTGAACCATTTGCAATAAGTGAATAATTTTTTTGCATTCGATCACCGAAGGTTTGAAGAGTTTTCTAGAATCTTCGAAATTGTCAACTGTCAAAATTCATGGCTGGTATAACTTTTTCAAAATGGTTTTCAAAAAACTGCTATAACTCAGATTTTTCAAATAGAACGACTCTATTTTCTTAACGGCAATCGAAAGAATATCGATATTTATGATGACTTTTATTAATACGTCCTATACCTATCTTCTACAGTTTTTGAAAAAAATCACAAAAAACAAATTTTACTTTCATAGTTAATCAAGTAGACCTTGTAAAATGGTCAACCATAGTCAAACTTTAATATTTTATTTAGTTTTTAGCTTGTTTATTATCGAATAAGCAGTAAAATAATATTTAATTATAGTTTATTATAATTTAGTAAATTATGTAAAGTAACTCAGTCAATCTGCCATCGAATTTTTCACTTCTTGAACAAAAATGGTGAACAAATTTTTTTGTAATTAATAGCACAATTTTATCGTATTTTTCGAAAGTTTACTCTATTATAAAAATTAAAATAATGAGATAAAATTCATTTTTTTGCGATTATTTCTAAAAACTGTAAGAGATAGATAAAGAAGATGTTAATAAATGCATAAAAATTGGTGTTATTTTGATTGCCATTGAAAAAACAGTGTCATTCTATTTAAAAGACTGTTTTATAATCATTTTTTACTTATTATTAAAGAAAATCATAGTAGCCTTGCAATTTGACAGTTGACAATCCTGAAAACTTGAGAAGACTCTTTGAACCTTTGGCTATGAAATGCAAAAAGAAATATTCACTTATTGTAAATGGTTCAAAGTTTCAGCATTTTAAATGAACCCCTGTAAATAAAAATTTGTATTAGAAAATTAAAAATTATGACGGATAAGTACTAAGATCTAGTATTTAAAATTTCACGTAGTTCCGGATATTCAGCCATTTTGAAAATAATTTAGTTAAACTCAGAATGGTCGATTTAGATCGTCTTAATGCTCTAGCTATATTAAAAGTTAAAAAGTTTCTAATGTAAGCCTTAAAAGAATCAGCCAGTATTCGCATGAATTTCTTTTAACTGAACATAGGGTTACTAATATCTTATGTTACGTGCTTGATGATCAGCGACATGTAATTAACAATTACAAAGTTTAGTATCAGATTCAGATTAGATCTTCCAATTAGATATTTATTACACAAACGATTTTTGGTCTGACTGCCAATGTTAGAAAATGTAACAGTGATAAATTATTCACAGCACGGAAATTATTAATATGAATTAATGAAATCTCATCTATTTAAAGCCATAAAATAAGTAAGTATAATCTAATAAAAAGTAGCAACAGTGACACCATGAATTTTTTTGTAACAGAGAGGCAAGTAAAAAGCAAGTAAAAAAACAAAAACTATATTCCCCAATTTTTGATTCAGGAAATACAAGCGGCTTCAAGGAAATTATGTACGTTTTAAACAAACATTTTAATTACGAAACAAAATTGAAGGATTGTAAACACTCAAGACTTGTCCTCTTTGATGAAGGAGTTGTCGTTAATTGCATAATTACGTTGTTCCAATTTTAATCAAAAAGTTGCAACGAAATGATGATTAAATTCCGAACTTCGAAACCAAGATGAGAATTTTAGAAGTAATCGTGTGTTTCCACTTTTGCAAATCTTTGACGATGGAAGACCACAAAATTTTAAAAGTGTACTCGCGGTATTTCACACAAAATACCAAAATATCAGTGACTCAATTAAGCAAAAACCTGGACACGGATAACTCACTAATGACCGAACTGATCAGAGACATTTATTTTCACCGGAGAGACGTTACCATAAAAGTCAGAAATTACGCTCTTAATAAAATAACTAAGACGAGTCGCAGTTATGTTTCTATTTATAGACATAAGCAGAGACTTCAATCACCATATTATTACGACGATCATATAATTATCGTGCGAGAAGGTAATATTTTAGAGCGATTCTTAAATGACATGCCTTTCGATATAATCCCAAATAACAGAGCGAACTACGTTTTCTATGTCATGATCGATCATTTTTTTGCCCGAATAAAAGCACAGATGACTCTTTTATGGACGAAGTTTCAAGTTGCAAACATGATTTTCGTTACATCCTGCAATTACGTGCACATCTACCATCCATTTAGACCATTTCAGTCGCTCTCTTTGTCCGCATTTCTGCATCGCAACTTTACAAATAATCCGATAATGAAACTAAACGGCCACGTCCTAAAAATATCGATGTTTGCCCGAAATCCGACTGCAGTAAAACTAAATGCAAATAAATCGAGCGCTGCTTTTAGCGGAGTTGATGGAAACGTTTTGGCCCAATTGTCGCAAAGTATGGATTTTGTTGCCGATATTTCATCGGAGTTTCCGTTCTATGGGCAAACGCTCCGAAATGGTAGTGTCACAGGAACTTTGGGGGCTGTGGCCAAAGGGGTTGTTGATTTAGCAATGAACGGGAGATTTATAGTCGGACAGGAATATGACTGTGTGGAGTTTACTGTGGCTTACAGTAACGATAAAATTTGCGTGGTTGCCCCAAAATCTGGACGAATTCCACACTGGGCGGAGATTTTCCACAGTTTTAGACTGAGAGTTTGGTTGTTGATTTTCCTGGTCATAATAATGTCGCTGCTGATTTGGTGTGCGTTTGAGAGAAGTTGGGGAAAAGTCTGGATAGAAATGTGCAGTATTTTCATAAACGTTCCAGTGAAACTGTCCTTAAACTGGGAAAGAAAAATCTATTTGACGTTCCTTTTGCAATTTCTGGTGATAATAAATGGGATCTTTCAAGGGAATCTCATCAAGACGTTCAGTGCCGTGTCCTACTACCCTGACATCAACACTTTAGAACAGCTGGACCACTCAGGACTGAAAATTCTAACTTCGCTCGGAGTTTTCAATAATAACGAGTCAGAATTGTTCAAACACTTGCAAGGCAAAGTGGTTGATAGAAACCAGTCCGCCATCGAACGAGTCGCTTATTGCAAAGATATTGTCGCTTTAGAGCGCAAAAACGATGCCAATTTGTTCAAGTCTGTTTATGTTTCTTCAGATGGTACTTCCTTGATCCATCTTGTTCAAGAATGTCCCATTTCGTACCATCTTGGGTTTATTGTGACTGAAGGGTCGCCGTATTTGCCCCGAGTAAATCAGTTAGTGAGAAGAATGTTCGAGTGTGGTTTAACACAAAAGTGGTACAGTGACATGTCTCAAAAAATTATAATCAAAATGAGGTTTGGTCAAAAAGTCAAGGAAAATCGAAAAGTGAAGGCGTTTTCGTTGTACGACATGCAGTTGGTGTTTTTAACACTGGTTTTAGGTTTGATGTGCTCTATTGTTGTTTTTGTTGGCGAACGTGGGCTTTATTGTTATAGAAAATATTTAATTGTGTATGAAATCGTACAGTAAAGGTTACGTCAACTGTGCTGTTATTTTTAACTCCGTTTCTTTAATTATAAATCATCAATGCATTAGGAGTTAGTTAAAAATGTTCCGTCCAATAAATCACACATTAGGAAGTATTGAGATTGCTAATACAGATATTTATCTGAAATGCTGTAAGAACCATAATTTTCCGGTTATACGGGAGTTGGTATCAACTTTGTTATTTGAACATACGTATTGTGTTATTGTGTCTTTATTCGATTTACCTATACTCAAGTTTTAATCAATTTTTCTTTGGAAACACTACGCGTTTCAACCACAAAGTGGTCATCACTTAAACTTCAGTTTGCAATTGTGTTCAATTCCATACTCACGAAATCCAACAAGAAACTTAAGTTTAACCGTTTTTTTTAAATTTGAATTAATAATTATAGTAGACTTTAACATTTTTGTATGAAAACGCTGATTATCACAATTAATCAAGCTGAAGGGTCAAATAATAAAATTTTTCTACTTCGCTTTCGTATTGAGGTAGATTTGCGTATCGTAATATCCAACGGAGTGCTATAATTACACTAAAAACTAGGGTAATTTAGTTGGATAATGTTGACAACCTAGTTTTTCGACAATTATCTGAGAGAACTGTCAATGTCAATCGTCACCTGTTTCAAGTGCATAATTTAATCAAATTAATCAAATATGTACCTGATGCTTTTGTACCAGACCTGACATGTGGCCCTTTCGAGTAATGTACAAACATAACTTCAAAAGCCAATGCAAGTACGTAATCCTTCGGTCAATTTTCAAGTTCCACGTATTTGCCACAAAAGCTCGTATTTGTTAAAGAATACATTGCAAAACGTCTTGGACACCTTCAGAATATATTTGTATGTGCGCAAATGTTGTCAACTGCCACAAAATTCCCTAAATGTCCAATTAAGTGCGAAGTGGAAAAATACTGTATGATATCTCATTTAGTTACTCTATATACTCTATATATCATATTTAGTTACTCTAAATTCGTGCGTGCGACAAAATGCGTCTTATAAAACTCGTATCATAATATACTACTATAATACAATTTTTGTCTCAATTTGCACTAATTTATCAATCACAAAGGAAAAAAATCGCCTACTCTAATTATAAATTCAAAAAACGATCCACTTTGTCATGAAACCATGAAAGAAATATGTATGAGAAGTTTTGCAGACCTGAATGTTATGAATTTGATTTGATTCTCCGAAAATATAATAAAATTTTAAAGAGAACTCTTCGGACATTCTCAGTATAGTTCAACCTTAAGATGACCACAGTGTGGCAGGAACATGTGTTAAAACTAAAAGTGTGGTGTGTTGGGTGTTAAATTGTGTTTCATTCGTCGTTCCCACGCTAAAAAATCGAATAAAAAGATGAAAAATTTAGTTACAAGACTTATTAAAGTTCTCCAAATGTAACCTTGAAAATTTAGGGTTTTTTGAACTATTTTTTTAAACTTACAAATGACGGAGAAAAGATCTAAACTTTGTCTTTAAAATGTCCAAATACGATTTCAAAATATTTGAAAATGATAACATGAATTTTTGGAAGGAAAGAACTAAAAAAATTAAAAAATACCTAAATAATATTTCGATAAACATAGGTACTGTGTGAAATGATGACATCTCCTTTAGAATAACTCGAATCACCCAAAATAACAATAAAATAGTTAGCTCTCCATTTAACATAACAAAGTTGATTTCAACTTCCGGTGTACCCGGAAATGACGCCATCTTGAAAATATTTTTTCGGTTTATACTTATGCATAAACTTTCAGATAAATAAATATGATTATTGAAGCTTATATTCTCCTAAAGTGGGTGTAGACGTAACTCTACAAGGTGACCCAGGGGTGTGTAACCGGTCTGTAACTTTTTTGCTGTTTAAAATATTGCCGTTTTCATTACACGATAGATCGACAAAATACACAAACTAAAAATATTTTTATTATTTCAGTGTGTTCAAAATTGAAAATGAAGTTAATACACCCAAAAATTTTAAGTTTAAGTTTGGACAATTTTAAGTACCTATAATTTAATTTTTTCAAATGGGATGTCCCAATTGTTATTTTACTACATGGAGGAGAATTTTGTTCTGCATCGATCTGTATAAGTATTCCCTATACCTATTTGTGATAATTTTCAAGCTATCTTGTTTTTTTGTCATTGTAGGAAATTTCTTACTAACCACGCAGCTATTTTGCATAGTTTGTCATAAAAATATTTCTGATTAAACTTAAATGATAAACTATGTTCAAAATTGTGTTATCCATCTCATAAAAACAAAATAAATTCATTGAATGTTTGTTTAAAAAAAAAATCATTTCTCACATTTTTTCACTCGTTTCCATGGCAAAGTATGAGAATAAATTTCGTATAGGGAATGTTAATACATATCAATGCAGATCTACCATTTAGTGAAATAAAACTTTTGGCATTTCATTTAAACAAAATTAGATATGAATGCTTAAAGTTCTGCAAATTTAACTTTAAAAATTTTGAGTTCGTTATTCTTTTTTACAAATTTGAAAACACCAAAGGAAAGATCTAGGCTTTCTTTTTGAAATGAGCTACAAATATTTCCAATTTTAGAAAAATGGCAGAATTATCGATTTTTGAACTGGAAGGTGCAAATCCAAAAAAATTAAAAATTATTAACGGCTGGATATAGGTATAGGGAAGGCTTATAAAAACTCTCTTAAAATCACTCTAGTAATTCAAAAACGCATTAAAACATATAGCTTTCCATTTAAAATAATAAAGTTGATAGCGATTTCCGGTATAACCGGAAGTACTGTCATCTTGAAAATATTTTCATACTTCAAATGTGTGGTTTAGATGAAACAGCCTGTATACGCATTTTATTTGATTTTATTAAATATAGGAATTCTAGAAAAATTATAATACAAAGAAAATATAACAAACCTGACATAAGAAAAGACATATAAGAGTGAAGTCTTTATGTACCAAGCAATTATTATCAGTTTTAGCTTTGACATCCTCTTTCTGTGAATTTGTATGCAAACATGTGCCAGAAAACTGAATTATGTATAAAATTGTCCAGTAAAGAGTACTACACCTCGAACAAAATTCCCATAATACTATTTTTCGTCAAAAATGAAACATAATCTGTTTAAGTTTGTCACGTTCCTTGCATTTCTAAAAGCACAATCGTTACTAATTAAAAACGAAGAAACTAAACACTTTACACCGAATTTTGTTGCATTTTACTCGAAATACTTTACAGAAATAAAATCAGCTGATCTCATACTGGTAACAAATGGAACACCAAACCCACATCTTGACACTTTCTGTAACAAATTCATCGAAAAAATCCTGGCTTCCAACATTGCCAGAAGAGTGAGAACCAAAAATTTAAATAACTGTGACGTCAAACCAGACCCTGAATTCGAAAACTACCTAAACGAAACTTTCGTCTTGGATTACAATTTCACACTGGACGCTAACCCGCAAATTATCCGAGAAAAACACAAAAATTTGCAAACTCATCCCGGCTTAAACAACGGTTGTGTCATCATTTCTGGGTCTTTTGTCCAACTTGTAACGTTTTTCAACGGATCGTACAATATGTGTGCAGAAAAACGAGTCTTGTATTCGATTTTTGTACTAAAAGACCAGTTTGGGCAAGATTTTGTGAGACAATTACTTGTGAAGTTGTGGACCAAGTTTCATGTCCTTAACGCAGTGTTATATTTTTCAGAAAATTTGTACATTTATAGACCGTTTCGAAAAACCCTACGGTCGTGGGGTGTCATCAACGTGTACAAAATCAGAAAAGAAAGAATTTTTCTAAACGCTTTAAAAAACTTAGAAGGGTACCCACTAAGAGTTAAGGCACTGTTTAGATTCCCCACTGCACTGAATGGAATTCCTGAAAATATGAAAAACGACCCCATTCACACTGAATTGTACAAATACAGTGGTTTTTCAGGCGTTGATGGCAACGTTTTGGGCGAAATGGCCAAACAAATGAATTTCAGCGTAATGCTGATTAACAAAAAGCAGAGAAATTTTGGCAAAACTGTGACAAAAGGTTGGCTGACGGGGTCGTTAGGTTACGTTGTGTACGATCTGGTTGATTTAGTTGCAAACGGAATGTTTGTAACCGACCACAAAAATGTAAATTTTGAGTACACTTGTGTTTATTTCCACGATAAAATATCCGTAGTAGCGCCAAAAGCTGCAAGAATTCCTCAATGGCTGGCTATATTTAAATGTTTTCAGTGGCAAACTTGGATAAGTTTCATATTTACATGTGGCGTCTCTTTGCTATTTTGTTTCCTGGTTGTGACAAAAAGAAGAGTCAAAAACACACTAGTTGACACGTTTCTGCTCCTGGTTTTTGACTCAGACAAAATTCACAAAGTCAAGGATAAAAACCTATTCCTAGCATCTTGTTTACTCTTTAACAGCATCGTAATTTTCACACTGCAAGGCAATTTAGTGACTTATTTTAGCACAAAGTCTTATTACTCCGATATCAACAGTTTGAAAGAACTGGACAAATCTGGACTTGGCATTTCAACATCGTTGCCTGTTTTTCACAATTATGGCAACTCAACATTGATCAAAAATTTGCACGGCAAAGTCACAAATAAATATCGCGTCTCGATGAAGCAAGCGGCTTTTGGAAAAAATGTCGCAGCTCTAGAGCGAGGGAAAGACGCAAAGCTGTTGACACTGCTTTACGTCGATGCTGAGGGTAATCCGCTCTTGCACATATCGCGGGAGGCTGTAATTTCATATTACTTGTCGTTTATGGTACCTCAAGGGTCGCCTTATCTTCCCCAGTTTAATTTTTTGATTATGGGTTTCTTTGAAAGTGGATTGGTTGAGAAGTGGTACAATGATATTGCTGCAAGTATTATGACAAGTTTTAAATTTCGGTATACGGGGGATGATAGTGTTTTGAAACCTTTTTCGCTGCATGATGTGCAGTCTGCTTTTATTATTTTAGGAATTGGACTCACGGCGGCTATTTTATTTTTTGTGTATGAAATAACTGCAACAAAACTTCGGAACGGGTATATTTTGTTGTGTTGTATTCATAGCAGTGCATAAGTACATCAGACTTACAAATAAGACTTTGTATGTTATATACCGGGTGAGGCAAGTTTTACACTCAGGCACTTTATACCTCTTTATAATGTACCTAGTATTCTAAAAAAAATAGTACGTGATTTTATTGTATAGAAGAACGTTTTGAACAATTTTAAAATGTTTACTTGTAGGGTGTGTTTTTTCACTTTCGCTTAGTTTACTATAGTCTAATGTCAATAGGTGTATTTTGAGGTAGTGCATCAAAGTGCCTAATTAAATTTTCGAAAAAATATGTCGTTGATTTTTAATGTGCGTTTTGATATTGGGGCAGCTTTTTCCCATGAATTTTGGTAGAATTGTAGATCACTTCCATAAAAGGTCTCTATCAAGATGGTGGTTTTCAAAAATTTATTGCATTTGTCGTAAAATGTGCACGCGATCATTGTTGGGTCTGAAGGTTGAGGCAGCTGGTAAGAATTTTTCAGGCCCGGATTCCCATTTATTTTATCTGTTTATTGCAAATGGAATGTTAATCTTTAAATCTTGCGGCAAGGGTTCTTGTGAATTGTAAACGAAGAATTTGTTTGTGCTTAGACCAAAATAGTCATCAGTTTGAACATCTGATGTAATTTTTTAATAAAAACATTTTTAACACGTTAGTGGGCTTATTCCGGTCCTGACTTTAAAACCGCTGGATGGGACCGTGCCAATTTCTGCAGTTATTACAGTTATTGGGGTAGGTAGTGGATCCTTTTGTAGCGGAAATTTATTACTATGTACTTATCTTGTCCCTCATAAATTAGACTAAAATTCCGGATAAATAATATAAAAATGGCTTTTAATCAAAATCTAACGATTTTTTTCAAGTCAAATTTTTGCAGAATAATTTTATTTCGCATTCTCGATCAATTGTTGTAAAAAACAGCAAATGTAATTGTTTGGTCAAATGTTTTTTATTTCTGTTTTATTGGACAAATAAATTAATAGAAAAAAAGTTTTTTTTTCTCTCTTCTAAGAGGTTTAAAGTGCCTGAGTGTAAAACTTTATCATAAAATTCTAAACCTCTGAAAATAGTCATTTCCATGACTACGAATTGTATTATAATAATGTCGGTTCAAGTATAAGACGCGTACTTGTCAAGTCATTTGTGAAAATATAAATCTTTTATTTGTGCTGCATATGTCTACAGTTCATATTTATAATAATCCAATTAATGATACGAGTAGTTGGAACCCAGAAAAAATTCGTAAGCTCATTAAAAAAAATAGTTTCAAGTGGACTACTTTTGAAATAATTTTTATGAGGATGCACTGCAAGGCCAAGGTAAGAGTGCTTAAATGATGTATACAGAGTGTTAGGGAATGATTTAGCAAAAATTTGAAGATAGGTACAGAATGGCAAAATAAATCGATTAAGTAAGAAAATGTTCTGAAATTAAAGTCCCAAATTTTAAGAACCACTGAACTAGAATTATGAAAATTGGCGTAAATTTTAATAATATTGACAAAACAGCAGGGGTAAATTAACTTCTTGGTCCATTACGTTATTCTTCTATTTTATTTTGTTTTTTTATTAAATTTTACGAAAAAAAACCAAATATTTTTGACAGCATGTTAGCCAATAATTTTGAAAAATTCTCAAAACGCCCATGCGCCACCATCTCCATTTTCTTTAATGAAAAAGTTAACTGCTAATAAACTACCATAAGCCACTCAGTGGCTCCCAACAGGTGGGGTAATAAAAATTTCTGGAGAAAGTACGTACTTATTGGAAAAATTATATAAGGGTTTTTAATCGTCTGAATATGACAAATTCACAGACGAAATATTGTTAAGCCATTCCCTAACACCCTGTGTTCGTGATGTTTTATGATTTGGTTTGCCCAATAAAATTGTGTTATATGTTGGGATTAATTATTAAATTAAAAACTTTTAAAAGACGCAAAGTAAGATTCTATGTATTTCTTCTTTTTACTGTCTTTGCGCTAGTATGTTATCACTATCAGTAAGCGTGAACATAAAGTTAAAATCAAAACATTATTGACCATAACAATGCCAGTTTTTTAAAGTGTTTTTGTTTTAATGTACTTTCTACAATGTGTTTTTAAATGATTCTTATCTAGTTGACTTTGAAATCATTTTACATGTAAAAAAAATTGTGACGCCCTGCTCAATTGAATTCTCTGTCAATAAATTGTCAAAACTGTCAGTTGTGAAACTCACAAATTGGCAATTAATTAATTTTAAAAATTTCGTTACAATGCAACTAAATTGTGACTGTGTGCAAGAAAATACTTTTATTGTAGAAGCTTATTTCCGCATTCGAGACTTAATAAATGGACAATGATAATATTCGGTGTCTAAACGCCTGTCCTTAGTTCTGTAAAGCGCCATTTCTGATTTTACATGAGAAAGTCACAAAATTTGACATTTTTGACAATCGGACGTTAGTGTTATTCGTTAATTCGTAATTCGATGTGTACTTATACACCTTGTAAGTTGAAAACAACTTGAAAATTTTGAAATCTAATTTTGCAAGGTAAAACATAAAAAACCTTAATTAAAAAAATACTATTTATTGTAATGCCAACGGCTTTTAGACAGTTGATTATAAAAAAATCGACTATAGGTTGTATATTTATTCATAAAATGCCACTTTACAGTGAGTTTTAATTTGACAGGCCAAAAGGTTTGAATAAATTAAATTGATAAAAAGAAAGTAAAAAAAAACTTAGTAGTAAAAAAAAATAAAACTCAATTAACAACGTGATGTTAAATTGAAATAATGCAATTTATCTTGAGAGCACAAATTTACAACTGTAAGAACTTTTCAGTTTATAAAAAGACTAACTGCTTTGTATGAATGAGGCAATAAACAAATTCGTGACTTTTGAGCTTGTTTTTTGAAGTAATTCCCTAAAATAATGGTGTTTCCTGCTGAACAACGTCTAAAATCCTTTATAACAGGAGAAATATATTAGTTATTTTGATCGAAGTTATTACTTTCACCCCTTTTCATCATTTTTTTTACCAAAATTTCGTGAAACTCAGTAGTGCCTAAAAAGTAGGTACTAAAAAAAAGGGCAAAAAAAAATTAATTCGTTATAAAGAACAAACATAAAAAAAATTCTGATATCTGATATTTGTTTTTTTTAAGGTCCCAAAATGTAGTAAACATTAATTTACCGTCACTATCACAGTAGAGGTAGACGGATAGTCGCTCAAACTTGGACCATAAAATCCACTTGCTATAAGATTTTTTGTTGATTTTAACACTCGAAATGCGTTCAAACAATTAAAATCCAATATTTTGGGCTGTTTTTTTTAGTGCAAGTAGTTAGAGGAGCGCTCAAGTTTAAACTTCATTTACATTGAGGAATAATTTGAAACAACACAGAGCTAAAATTTTATAATCTTGCATACGATGCAAAGCGATCAACTAAATTATTTTCAAAATGGCTGCTCTTCCGGAACGATGAAAAATTAGCGCCAACTTTGAAATTTTAAACAGCAACTGCCTATTTTAATTGCATTCTTGAATTCGGCTTTTGAAGCTGAGTAAAATGTAAATTTTCATTTGTAAGGGTTCATTCAAAATATCACAACTTTTGAGCCATTTAAAATAAGTCAATAATTCTTTTTACATTTGCTAACCAAATGTTCAAAGGGTCTTCCAAAATTTTCAGGATTGCCAATTGTCAAATTCCAAGGTTACTATAATTTTTTGAAAATAATAATTAAAAAATGATCACAAAATGGTTTTTTTAATTGAATCGCCCTATTTTTTCGATAGCAATTAAAAGAGCATCTATTTTTGAGTTTTATAAACATCTTCCTATATCTATCTCTTACAGTTTTTTAAATAATCGCAAACCGAAATTTTAGCTCATTATTTTAATGTTTAATTGAGTAATTTTTTTAAATACAATAAAGATGTGCTATTTATTAAAAGAAATGTTCGGTTTATCTACCATTCTTATTTAAGAAGTTCAAAATTCGATAGCAGACTGACTGAGTTACTTTACATAATTCACTAAGTTATAATAAACTATAATTAAATATTATTGTTTTACTGCTTATTCGATAATGAATCAGCCAAAAACTTAAAATGTTGAAGTTTGAAAATTGTTGATCATTTTGCAAGGCCTACTCGATTAACGATAAAAATTACGAAGTAAAATCCGTTTTTTGGTGATTATTTCAAAAACTGTAAGAGATAGTATAGGACGTGTTAATAAAAATCACCATAAATGTCGATATTATTTTGAATGTAGTTAATAAATAAGGTCGTTGCATTTGAAAAACGGAGTTATAGGCGTTTTTTGAAAACCATTTTGAAACAATCATGCTAGCCTTGAATTTTGACAGTTGACAATTTTAAAAATTCTAGAAGGCTTTTCGACCCTCGGTTATCGAAATGCAAAGAGTTCACCGACTATGGTATTTTAAATAAACCCCTTTAAATAAAAAAATTAACAAAAAAATTGCCATATGTCAAAAACTATGACAGCTAAGTACCAACAACTTGTTTCCTCACAATTCAAAATTTCAAAAAAAGTGGTAGTTACTATTTAAATTTTCTTCAAAAATGGTTCGTATATAAAATTTTAAAGCTCTAGCTGTATTTGAAGTTATATTAATATGCAAGTAAGTTTCTGATGCAGGCCCTAAAAAATCACCCTGTATAGGCAAAATAACTTAAATAATCTAGATTTCAGGCTGCCAAAATATACAACGACTTCTCAAAAATAAATAAAAAAAAGTATAGACAAACATTAACTTACCCTCGCATTAGAGAATTTATTGTTAAATGAATAAAAGGAGAATGCCTTTCTCGACATTCTATGTTTATTTTATTACTTTATAACATTATTGAGAAATGGAGATTATGTAGCTGTTGCAAAATTAAACGTAACGGCATGACACATAGCACACACGGCTTGTTAAATAGAATAATTATGATATACTTAATTTCAAAAACTTTTTTTATACAGGGTGCTCAAAAACTGGCGCACCAACTCAGTGGTACGTTATTGAGAAGCAAGTGCAGATTACGGGAAAAATGTTTAAAAAATTCCTAAAGTCATATTTTGAAAAATCTGGAGCTACAAACTTATTGTGTTAACTTCTTTAGTTTTCATTATTTTTTTAAGTATTTATGTTTCATACCAAGTAATCGTTTCGTAACAAAACGATGAATAATTATTTTCAAATTTACTATCAGATTTTAGCAGTTTTTTTAATTTAAAAAAATTAAAATTCATCCAAAAAATCGCAATGTGTAGATGTGCCAACACTGGGAATTATTTCCTAGGAAACCGTTTCAAAAATAATTTATTTTCATTGTTGCTCAAATTCTATTGCGATCATGACTATTAGACAACGTTGCCACATATCATTTATCCAAAATCCGTTATTTATCAATAACTTTAATACAAAGAATTTTTTTACTATTTTTACCTTTATATGTAACCAGTTCTCTACCACACACCATTGAGTTGGTGCGCCAGTTTTTGAGCACGCTGTATAATATAACAATGGTGTGATAAAAACGTTTCCATATATGAATAAGTATTTGTCTCTGTCTTATCAAGTTCTACAAAACATGAAAATTAGCGGAAATTGAAATGCAAGTAGGTGTAAAAATTTTTGTTGTAACTGGTCTCCTATCACTAAATTAATTTTACATTTACGTGGATTTAGTAATAAGTGAGATAAATTTTTACGAGTATTGAGGATTACTTTCGATTAAAATAAAAAATACAAACATAAACTCACAAAGAAATTAAATATTGTTTGTATATTTATTTACTTTGATGACTATTTAAAAAAAAAGAAATTGTCAATTTTTTCACTGATTCAGAACGTATTCAGGACCAAAAATGTGAATTTTGATAAAATAAAAATTCCTACATTTTGAGTCAATTACAATATTTATATTTGTAAGACAATAATAAATTACAATTAATTAATTAATTCATTAAACCGATACGAAAATCAATTTAAAGTAAGAATTTTTGTAATTTGTTTTATGATAATGTTTAAGTTTACATATTAAAAAAGCCCAAAAATCTCGATTTTGTTCCTGCATACGTAGTTAAAAATTATAAATTTTAATTATATTTTTTTCCACTGAAATAAAGTAAATTATGCTCGAGTTTTGTTGTAAACTTTTAAGTCTGTTTGTTGTGTTACTTACCTGGCGACCTGAACGATAACAATAATATGCTACGTAGTTAGTTATTGTTAAAGTTTTACGATTTATCCATAAATGCAAAATGTGCTTCATCGATGGCACTTGTATGTTGTATCATATAAAAAAAGCGAAATTCCAGGGAACATAATATTGACATTGGCAATAGTGTTGAGAAAGTGGCGAAAGCGAGAGAACAAAGAAACAACATTGCAGAAATGGATCGATCGGTGTGCAACAAATTTAACCAACTTACTTGATGGCTTTGCAGTTTTCCAGCACTTTTTTCTTCTCCCATCCTTCCTGTGTTTTGACCCAGGCTTCCCCCGGTGACCGCCAATCCTTCGATATAAAAGGCATTATTTTTTAAACGGTTCAGCCAAACAGCTGATGTAAATATACACAACACTTTGACAGTCGCTCGTTTGATTATGGAAACGCGATTCTGGTTTTCTGCGCAATCAGCTGATTCTACAGCAGGCTGCAGGAGTGTGCGCATGGTCGTTTCCTGCTGCCTGAGATGAATGTCTTCTCCAGCAGTTCCAAATTGAACCATGTGTTTTTGTGATGGCGAGCTGAGTTGATTGGACGAATCATGGTTTTAGTCATTAAACATTTACTTTTAGCGTAGTTCGTTCACCTTTCTCTTCAAGTGAAGTAGGTGGAAGGAACACTCACTGCGTCTTCAAATTTAATAATAACCTAGGATATGCTAAACACTTACATAAACGACTTTGGAGTGTTTTACCCTAAATTTAATAACGTGGTTATGAAGGCAGTGAACTGAAACAAGATGGTATTTGTAAAGTTTCTAGTTATTTGATGTTTCCTGCTTAATGCAAAAACTATTGTAATTATAACAGAAGAGAGAATCTTTACAGCGCCCAGATTCAGTTTTCACTTTTATTGAGTAATTAGCTCTTTGACATAACGAGTAGAAAGTAAAAATGATTTAACCTGAGTAATCCGCTTTATTATCGCGTAATAAAAGAGCGCATGCTTGTTACTTCAATTAGGAGTATTTTGAAATGAAATTATTTAAGTTTTCAACAAACAAAGAATGGCATTATTACGGAGGACTATAACTTAGGAGACAAAATGAGATAAAAAATTACAGGATTTTTTGGATGCAAAAAAATAGTTAGGCTAAGTAAAAATGAGGGCGCTTCGAGTGTTATACCGTTTCGGCGCCATTGTTTGGATTTAAATTAATTTAAAACAATTTACTTAATACTTGGAAAAAAGCATAAGTATTAAGCCATTTAAGACGTAACAAATGCCAAAAAGTTGTCAAAACTGCCTTAATCAGGAGAAAAACTCTAAATTTTGAGAATGTTGACGAATAAAAGACTTTTTTTAATGCACATTTATAAATAAGTCAATAAATAAATTATTTATTTCTATTGTGTTTCTGCTCTTTTTGTTTAGTTTCTAAAAAAGAATACAATTTTTTGGCAACGTTTTAATTTTAATTGAATATTGTTCAACCCTTTCATAAAAAACAATTGACGGCTTGAAGAAGTTTACATTAAAATCGAAACGTTTCCAGAAAATAGTGTTCTTTTGTGTCATAGTCCAAAAAAAACGACATACGTTTCTTTATAATGAAAATAAATTATTGTCATTTAATAAAATATACAGGGTGTTTCAGCTATGACTTTCGAGCTTAATATCTCAGTTATTTGTCAACGGATTGTTATGAAATTTAGAATGCACATATTTTAGGAGGTGGTCTTTCAATTAGGGGCAAAAAATTACCTCAAGTTAAAAAATTAAATTTTAAAACACATTTCTTTTATTTAAAATTAGGCCAAAATATCGTTGGATCATTGAACCCCGAAAAATAAATGGTCACACAAAAATTAACCAAATCGCTCGGCTGATCCAAGAAAAAAATTAAATTTTGTTGTTAAAAACTTAATCTAAATTTTGATAGTATTTGGGCAGTCACCTTTTAAAGCTATTGATGAAGCATTTCTATGCGGCATTTTGTGTACCACTGAAAAAAACTGTCAAAAGTGTGCGCGCTGTCAGAAAAGTAAAATTATTTTAATTTGGTGAAATTACTTTAAAAACCAACAACAGTGGCTGAAATTTCTGTGTTGTTGAAAAAGGAATCAATATTCGCCTATAGAAAGTGTTGTTGGACTTTTTGTGAAATGTTATTTATGAAATTTAAAGTTCAAAGAATCGTCAATAATTTGAAGACACAGAAAAAGTACCTGAACTAAATCGAGTGAGGACAAAACACGTCACTGGAAACGAAGCAATAGTTGGGGCTGTAATTCAAGCTTTTGAAGAGAATCCTATCCTACGTACGAAACATTTCCAAAGTCCTGAATATTCAAGTGTCTAGAATTTTTCAGTTGTTGTTCAGACTTTTAGTCCTTTTTGAAAGAATTAAAGCATCTAGTACCAAAACTAAGTCAAAAATATTGTTTTTTAACTTTGTATGGGCGAGAGATCTACGCTTTTGCATCTGTACCCACGTTTAACAGTTTGTTTCTCATTTTTCTCGCGAAACAGACGTCTTCCACGAACGAGTTTCTTCTGTCAGCATTTTTCACTGACGATAAATTTCTTAATATAAGTTTTAAAAGGCTTAACATTTTAAAAAGGCATGTAAAAATTACGTTTTTAAGATTTGAGTTGTTGCATTACTTGGATTTTAATCTTTACCTTCTAAAATATCTACATTTTAAATTTCATAAAAATTCGTTGACAAATATCTGAGATATCACTATCAGGTTCGAAAGTCTTAGCTGAGACACCCGTAGGAAGATTCTCGAAAAGTAAAACATCAAAGTTGCTTAGAAGTTGTTTTTACGCCGAGAAATTTCTATTACTTAACTGTATTTAAATTAACATTGTCTGTTGTGCCAAGTTTTGCCAAAAAAGTTAAGACAAAAATGTATTTTTTGCGAAATGTTTCTAAAAAATTAAAAATCACTACAAATTGAGTCGAAACTTTAATGAGAATATTTTCCTGTTTTTACATTTTATTAGCACCTCGAAAATGGTGTTAAAAAAAAGTTTTAACACATTTTTTCACGCCAATGCTTATTTTACTTTTGTATAACTATTTTTCGATGGTGGATATAAGTTTAAGTATCTTTTAGGACATTTTGAATTTTCTAGAGCCAAAAAACTCAAGCGGTCACTGGTGTCCTCTGTAGCATGGATGGCACTGTTTTTTTAATATATCACGCCATGGCAGTCACTCACAGCGGTCACTTTTTCTTTGTAAAGATGCCAAAACGGACACATCTAATGCAGCGGACACATGTGTTTTTTGTGTATGTAATATTGTGACCGCTTGGCGAAGTAAAAAAGTACATTATATCAATTATGCATTGACATATTAACACGCCAAAGCGAACAATCCAAGCGGTCACTTGATTTTACAAGCAAAGAAGAGCTGCAGCGCCAAACTATAGTTAAGATGTGATTCACAGCCGACATTAGTGTGTAATATTAGGAAAGAATATGTGTATACTTGGTATAAAAAGGCAAAGTATTTGGCGGACATCGGTGACCGCTGTGGCTGATGATTGCACGAAAGTCTTTTAAAAAATAAACTGAAGAACTAGAAAATGTTTTCGAAAATGATATTATTTTGGCGTGATAATAACTTTTCATTTAGAAAACGGCATCAGAAACGCAAAATTTCTCAGTAATAACGGTAGGTATAATGTGTCTTTTAGACAGTTTATAAATTTACTAATATTTTTGCGAGATTCCGCTAAACCGGACTGAAAGTCCTGAAAAAAATTACTAAATTTGGTCGAAAAACTCAGAAAGCTGCTTTTTTCCAACGTTTCACTTGTAAAAATCCAATTATTTTCGTAAATTTTGGCTGAGAAATTAGTTTTGAGTATTTATTTGGTCGATCCTACATTTTATTATCGATTTTTATCCAGGAACGCCAAGAAATCGCCGAATTAGGTCAAAAACGGTGACATGTTTTGTCTTTTTCGTTAGAACATTGAAACACGTTCTTCAGCCAGGTTATCAATCACGAAGTTTTGTTAAAAACTACCCAAAAAATTGCCGAATTGTGCCAAAAAACAAGTTTTAGTTTTGCTCTTATCGGAAATTTGTTTTAAGCTAAAAATTTAAAAACATTGTAACTATAATTTCACTAAATATAAAAATAAGCTGAAAATTAAATTAAATTTGATGAAAAAGTCTAACTTTGACAGTTTAATAACGTTTTGCGAGATTTTACTAAACTGCACCAAAAAGTCATCACTAAATTGGATCGAGAATTAGCAAGGGCGCTATCTCCTTGATCTCCTTTAGTCATTCTCGAACGTTTTTGAAACCACAAACCCCTAATTATTTTGTGAATTGCATTTTTTTTAATTATACATAAAATCACCAAATTCCACCAAATGGAATAAATTTTGCATTCTTGAGTATATACAATAGTACGTATGTTTAAACGTAAAAACGTCGTTTGTCACAAGGTACCGTTGATAAGGACCACAAAATCCTCAGAAAAATTACGTAAAACATTAAGTTGGGTTAAAGAATGTTTTGAATGTTTTAGATTCAGGAACGCAATTATTTAAGGAATTTTTAACAAAAATGAATAAAAAATGAAGAATAAAATGCAAAAATTGGGTCGAAGATCATATTATTTTACTGTTTTTGGTTGAAAATGGTGTTATTTTTCGATTTTTTTAAGATAAGAATCACTAAACATTACAGTGTAATTTTTGCCTTTCTAAGTTTGGCATGTTTTTAAATTTAAACTGTTTTTTTTGCAAGATTTTGCTAAACCTCCTAACAATCGTTAGCAACAAAAAGGTATCGCCTAAAAATCACTCGTGAAAACACATTCAAGAAAATTGCCAGCTCTTTATCTTATTCAAAAATCACTCGTTTGAACAAGAACTTAAATAAAAGATTGTTGAATATCGCTAGTGGTTTATGACAATTATATGTCACTACAACATTTACGAATGTACGGAACTATATTTCGAATCACAATCTACCGGAAGCCAATAGATTGAAAGATTTTAGCCCCACTTGATTAAGCTCCTCATTTTCCCTTATCGGTAAATTAAAATCATAGTCGTTTGCATTTCACTATTACGTGATAAGACAGGAGCTCTTAGAGACTGATTTTTTGTTCCTTTAAACAAAGAATACTTCTAAGAAAACTAAATATGGTAAATAAATAAAGACATTATTACATCTGACAATGATGTATTTTGTCATTTTCTTGATTATGACTTGAGTTTCAAATCCAGATATAGTCATTGCCAACGTATACTTTGTGACCTTCATTAAACTTTATACTTGTAGTAGCTGTGTTCTAATTAGTTTTTCGTTGACCGTTTATTAATTTCGATGTTAATGAATTATTTTATTTAAAAAAGGATGTATTAGTAGACGTCATTAATACATTCTTTTTCATAAGTAACTGCTTTTGGGATTTTGACGTTTTGATGATATTTTGATATTAACAACCAGTTAGTCGAAAATAAAATTAACTAGACGCCCTCTGGTGATGACTCTTGAACTATGTCGAAAACAGTAACGAAATTTTCGTTAATTCCATATTTAATTGATATTTAATGAATTGTTCAACAATTTTGCGTGTATATTTTATTTTGTAATGTTAATTACTTACAGTAAAGACAATCACTTTAAAAGTATTTATGTGATGGTAAATACTAGCTTTGACTTTGGTTCTACGATTTTTCGTGGTATAAAGTGTTTACAGCTGGAATTTGAAAGTGGATAAAAAGTGAAAAAGATTTAAATTTTGATTACAAAGTGTTATTAAACAGTTGTGTAATTAAAGACTATAAGTATTGGATCACAGCAAACACTGTTGGGCTCAAGAAACCAATAAATTAGTGAAGTGTCTGAATTTTAAGTTAGAATTTTTCCACTGAAAAAATCATGAAATACATTGGTAAATCTACAAAACTACAATTGAAATTAACAACTGCTGAAACATTTAAGCATAAATTATTCCAAAAGGTCTTTGTAATAATTTTCCAATAAAGAAAATGAACCAAACAGTCACTCGTTATTCGTGTTTTTCTCGTCATCTCTTAACTTGTCAACATTTGGTTCTTGCACCAAAAATACAATAGTCATCCCGCATAGACAATGAAATAATTGTGAAGTTTCAAAATTTGTACAACGCTCAAAATATTCGAATAAACATTTTCCCGCCATTTATAGTTACTGTTTACGACCTAGCTCAGGGGCGCCCCCAACGGTAGTTTTACTTCCAAATACTCACACAAATAAAAAACATCATACATTTCAATGGTAACTATGTTATTTATTTGTCGCAAACGTGATTTTTACGTAAAATTGAAAATGTATGGAGTTGACGTTATTTTCTTTTGATAGTCTTTGTGGAAAAGAGAATGGAAAGTGTTGAGAAAATTAAAAATGATCTACCTCGAGGACAAATAAAAAATGAAGGTATTTTATAAAATCTCATCATTAATTTCTAATTTTGTCATAAAAAAAGAGTTTACGGTTAACGAAAAACTATTATAATAAACTCGTTTGTTAATGTGCGATTAATAAACTCAACTATTAAAGGCACTCACTCGCTATCGCTCGTTCGTGCTGTAAACAGTTTTGTTACCATTAAGAAACTAGTTTATTAAATAACTATTAATTAAATAGACGGACGCAAAATAAACAAAAATCGTCATTACGCCAAAGGATTGTTCGCATCGTGTTGAAATTATTGTTTTCTGAACCGAACAGCTTACACTAGGTTTTAAATTAGCATATATTATCTCATCCGTAATCAAAGATGCATGAATGCTGTTTTCTACCCGTGAAATATAACTGGCAAATAAACATATGTTTGAGCCTACTTAGCATTTTCATAATAAAGGGTCAGATGACCCTTCTTTGAACACTTCACCGTAACTGGCACGATTTAATAGAAACGGAACCGGATTTTTCCATTTCTCCCACAGAAGACTGAAACGAATGTTCAGGAAATTAGTTTGGCCGAGTAAGCTAATAAAATGGATCATGCACCTAATTTAAAAAAAAACACACTAGTTTGATATGTAGGACATTTATAAATAATTTATTACAAATACATGGCATTCAATACTATTTAGTAACATTTACACCAAAACATTTTGCAACTCACAAGTATTTACAATCAGTCCATTGAACACAACTTTAACATACACACATTGTCATAACATAACTTAATTTAAATCTGATATGTAGTCAGATATAAAAACAATATTTATACATTTAGAGAAAGCTAAAGAACGGCATACGCGCGAAAACGATAAGTACATTTACGAGTTTCGGAACTTAAAAGGAATTTATTTAACGTTGTTTCCTTTTAATTTCCTTGTGTTTGCTTTAAACAATGAAATGATTATAAAAACTATATAAATTCTCTAAAGACAACGGAATACAACTATTTGGGTACATTAATTTTGTATTATTACGTAGGTTTCGTATCTTATAGATAATTATGTATTTAAGCTTAAAGTTAAATTGTTGGACATGTGTACTAGAGATGACGGAATTATCGATGTCTGACTATGGATGGAACGGTCGTTGACCAATCACAAAATTTTTCTTCAATTGATGAGACTTAGTAGAGTGTGATAATCGTCCTCGTTCAGTATTTCGTCGTTACTGAAACAAAATTCCGATTTTAATTGGCGCAAGTATTCGATTTATTGTTAGTTTAATGATCCCAAATAGCCATCGAAGAGGAAACATTGTGATTTGTTACTTGGTAGGAAAGAACTGTATATACAGGGTGAATTTAATAGTTCAAATATTTTAAGGGATGACAGTGAAACTCAAAAGAAGTCAAAATAACTCAACTTGCATTATCCGAACGTTTATTGTATTAGTTTCTGACATTTTTAGGATGAGGTAGCTAAATATAACCCCATAAACTGATAGAGTTTTTTAAAATTTTTCTACAATTTAAATGAAATTTAAATGATACTTTGTATAAAAATGTCACTAGCGCAAAAATTTATGCGTTGTGTAGCCCAATTTCTTAAACACACATTTAATTATAATCAAATTGTAATTCGCGATTAATTTGACTTTTGCAAATAAATGCTAACTACATTTAATTGGAGACAAAAAATTAATTAATTGCTAGTTCGAATTAAATTTAATTTAATTGGCAACGGTCAAATTAATCGCCATTTAGAATAGAATTTAAATAAAACTAATGTGAGCTACACAACTTTTTTTTTTGAATCTAAAGTTAGTTTTTGAAACAACATTTTTTAAGAATATTTGAACATTATATCATTCAGTGACTTTTTTCTGTATCTCAAAAACTCATACATAATTATAATTAAGTAGAAAGAAATCATAGTTTGTTTGTAGAAGCATACTTTACATTTTTTCCTGTATATTTTTTTCAAAATTTATTTACAATCCCTTATAGTCAATATTAATTAAAAAAATATAAATATGCGTATGGTGGTAATGCCTTTAATATTAATTAATTAATTAGGACTAATCAATTAGTATTAAGTCGCTGCCCAAAAAATGTAATTTCTTTTGTAATTGTAAAACAGACGATGTTGAAAGTTGTTTTGTGCAAAAAATATACAGTGGTGGATGTAGTTTTTATTTATCTGCTGTCAAAACTGTAGAGCCACCTCCATCTTTTTTTTCAAATATAACGTTATGTCGTGTGACACTTCATGTAAAAAAGCACTTCGAAAACAGTACTTGTTTTCTAAATATTGTCAATGCACAAGTGATGAAAAAATTAAAGCAGTGTGGAAATATTGACTAAAATAAAATTTGTAACTTGGATATAAGCGATTTTTGTAAAAAAATCTGAAACAGTCGATTTTTGATTTCCTTTGCACATCATTTGGTGCATGCGGTTTTTGTTTATCTGTTTTCAAAAATGCCCAGCCACCTCTTAACTTTTTTTTCAAATGTAACAGTATGTCAAGTGTCACCTCATGTTAAAGAGCACTTTGCAAGGAATACAACGCACTCTTTGTTTTCTGAATATTTTCAAAGCCTAGATGATAAAAAAATTAAAACAAATTTTTATAAGATGAAATTCAGCAAATCACACTAGAAATGTTGCAAAATGTTAGAAATTCATGCTACTATAGTTATGTTATTTCCCAGGAGAGGAACGGTGTCCACTTTGAACAATTGTTGCATTAAATAATGTTCAACTTAGAAAATTGGTTTTTATTTTTTTATCACGTAGGCTTTGAAAAAATTCAAGAAACAAATATTGCGTTGAAATGTTTCCGAAAAGGGCTTTCATACGAGGTGTCACTTGAATACCATTACATTTGAAAAAACAAAGTTGGAGGTGGCTGTGCATTTCTGACAACAGATAAACAAAAACCATATGCAACAAATAGTAGGCAAGGAAAAATAAAAATTGATCTGATTCGGGAATTTTCACCAAAATCGCCTAAATCAAAGTTATGAATTTTATTCCACGTTGTATGAAAAAATTGGCCTTAGCTTAAAAAATAATTATTGAAATAAAAATTAAAAATTCTAGCATAACGTAATTTTAGGGCTAGCGACATTTTTTACATATTTTTTTACAAAGCATTTAATCGTTTGTTTTCAATAAATGTGTAAAAAAAAATCTCCAACTAATGCTACAATGCAAATTTATATATTTTTTAAGTAAAACACCCTATATTTTGTGCATCTTTGGACATACAGAGTAAGTTTAAACAAACGCATAAAGTTCATATTATTGATATTGTAATTTTTTAAAATAAGCAATAAAAAAAATTAAATTAAATAGGCTTCAAATCATGGCTCACTACGATTAAAAATTTCAAAAATATAACCACCCTTAACTAAAAAACGAATCGGTAAAAAATTTTATTTCTTTGACAGTTAGATACGTAAATTTTTTCCCTTTCTAAAAATGTTTGAAAAAGTAGGGGGTGCCGTTTGAAATTTTAAAATAACATTATTTAAACAATCCACCATTAATAAACGTAAAACTTGGCAGGAAAGGTTCAATATTTCTCACCCTTTCATCGATCATTACCATTTCTTAAAGTTAAGGGAAAAGATGTTATGATGAAGAGTTTAGACATAAAATTCTTGCACTTACAAAGAATACTCTTAAAATTTGGACTTCATATCGAAAACAGTGAATTAGATATAGGATATAGGAACTCTAGCCTAACAGAGCTGTCAAATTTGCGATTCTCTACCTGTCTCTGGTAAAATAAGGGTAATAGAGTTCCCATTTGTTCGAAAATGTAATTTTAGAGATAATGGAAGTCGATTTTGGCGTATGGCCTACTTTTTGATTCAAATATTTTATTCAAAAATGTTAAGAAGTTTTCATAAAATTATCATTTCGAATTTGGTATTGCAAAAAGTTCCACTAATATGTTAAAAAAAATAAATGCAAAAGACGAGTGCAGATCAAGGCAAAGAATACCCTTGTTTACTAAAAAAATCACATTTTTTGTTTTGAGATAATTTCTGTGGGATCTCGTGTGGGATTAGGTAGAAAAAAAAATTGACATCAAATTATTTTATTCTGTGCCTTATAAAACTTATACTCAAAATAAAAAGGAGAAACAGAATTTGAAAGAAACGAAATAACTATTGAAAGACAAAAAGTGTAAATTGAAATAAATAATACAAATTAAAAAATCAATGTTTTATTTTCACCGTATAATGTTTCCAAACTGAAGAGTACATAGCGTTAAAGTTTTTATTTATACAAATTTTGGTTCCTGACGAATTTGAAGTTGTGTTCATTGCCAAAGATTACGTTTGCAACATTATGGATAATTATATCAGTTGAGTTTTTTCTAAGATCAATCTTATCCTTTTTCTTCGTTTTCCACTACTTCAAAAACCAAAACCTGTCATTGTTAGTTTATGGCGAGATTTTTGCCGATGTTATTTAACAGAGAATGTTACTGTAGAAATGTTGCTAACAGAGGGTAACATAGTTTACGGAATACGGATTTAAATTAGAGTTCCTATTCGGAAATAAAATTAACTAGACGCCCTCTGGTGATGACTTTTGAACTATGTCGAAAACAGTAAAGAAATTTTCGTAATGCCACATTTAACTGACATTTAATGAATTGTTCAACAATTTTGCGTGTATAGTGTTAATTACTTACAATAGAAAGAATTACTTTAAAGGTACGTGGTGGTAAATACTAGCGTTGACTTTGGTTCTGTGGTTTTAAGTGGTATAAAGTGTTTATTGTTGGAATTTGAAAGTGGATAAAAAGTTAAAATTTTCATTACAAAGTGTTATCAAACAGTTGTCTGATTAAAGACTATAAGTAATGGATCACAGCGAACATAAACTTGGGCTCAAGAAACCAATAAATTAGTGAAGTTTGTGGATTTTAGGTTAGAATTTTTCCACTGATAAAATCATGAAATACATTGGTAAATCTACAAAACTACAATTGAAATTAACTGCTGAAACATTTAAGCATAAATTATTCCAAAAGGTCTTTGTAATAATTTTCCAATAAAGAAAATGAACCAAACAGTCACTCGTTATTCGTGTTTTCCTCGTCATCTCTAATTTGTCAACATTCGTTTCTTCCATCAAAGATACAATAGTCATTCCGCATAGGCAATACAATAATTGTGAAGGCTCAAAATTCGTACAACGCTCAAAATATCCGAATAAACATTTTCCCGCCATTTATGTTTACTGTTTTCGACCTAGCTCAGTGGCGCCCCCAACGGTAACTTTACCTCCGAATAATGGGAGAGTTAGGACAATGAATGTCAATTTTCGAAATTTTGTTTCATATACGTCCGTTGGAATGTGTAAAAAGACAAATTAGGACAGAAATCAGTGGTGTTACACTTCAAATTTGGCGAAAAGTCAAATAAATTTGTCAAAAAATGTTTCCATTTTTCGTCGACTAACTGCGTTTACAAATGGATTAGACTGACAGTCGTCGTCGATTCACTGTTTTTCTTGATATGAATTCCAAATTTTAAAAAAGATTTCTTTCTAAGTACAATAATTTTACGTCTAAACTCTTTATCATAAACATTTTTCCCTTAACTTTAAGAAATGGTAATCATCGATGAAAGAAAGAGAAATTGAACCTTTTCTGTCAAGTTTTACGTTTATTATTATTAACAGGCATTTGGAAAAGTGGATTGTCTAAATAATGTTATGTACAAAATCTATGAGATTTTGGGAATTTGTCTATCCATTTACAAAATACGTAGGTACTTGAACTCAATATTGGGTCTAATTTTTAGGAAAGTTGAACCTGTCGCTGCTTGGCCGCCTTTAGATTCTATGTGAACTTTAGAATCTGTTTCAAATTATAAAGTTAGTGGAATTCACGATTTTGTTACGTTTTTCACACGAATAGACCTTCAGTATAATTTTTTGGAAAATTTAAAAAGACGACTGGGCAAATGAGAAGGGTTTTTGATGACCAATTTTTGGGACAAGATGTTTAACTAAAAATTGTGACTAAAAGAAATGCATTTTTACCGTTGAAGTGTTTTAAGTTATGTATTTAATATTCAAATAAATATCAAAAATTTTTAGAAATGTGAACATTAATATTTGTAGGTATTCAATTATTTTTTTAAAATAGTAATCCCAAAATTCCTACATTTTCTACGTTCCTGGTTAAATTTGCCGTAAAATTATGTCATTTTATGCATTTGACAAAAATTATAACTTTGAAATTATATTCGACATAAACCTCTGACATAAGTTACTAACAAAAATTTTAATGAAAAAGGATAGAAACATATACTTTATAATACACACATAATACAAAATTGGCTCCGTTTGACGTTCAGTGTCCCATCTATCCCAAAAAAGGAACTCTAATTTAAATAACAGCTGTAATTTTTACAGTAATAGAGTAATAACATAGTAACAGAAGTTAGAGAATAGCACCATAAGTTTTTTGTGTTTCAAACTGGTTGTGAACATGCGTGCGAAGCCGTGGGCAACTGCTAGTTTATTAACAAATGTGCATTAGAAAGGTTATTATTTAAAAAACTTTTGTTCATTGGGATTTTATATTACTTATTAAAAAATTAAAATTGTAGTTGAGGAGGGGGAGTCAGGTCTCCGGACACCTTTCCTCCTGGATCCGCCCTTGGGTTCGTTTCAGTCGTATTGTAAATGAACATAGGTATTTTACAATATGACTACGCTTGATTTTACTATTAGCCTACGACATTAACAAATTCACCCCGTATTTTTTTCGTTTCGTCATAAAACTGCAACAAAATTTAGTTGAAACTTGACCTAGTTTCCAGCCACTTTGCACTAAAAATATGTTGAATGCTTCTAGCTGATTGTTTTTAGATGCTTATCATTTAATAGAAATTAGAAATGGGTTAATTTGAGTCCACTCCAGATCTCTTACCTGCTATCTAAATCCCTCCGTTTCCTTTGGACGAACAGTTCACTGGTGGCCTCAATGCAAAGCAAGATGAGTTTCTTGTCGCAAGTGTAGGGCGTTTGCTCTAGAAGTGTGGGCCCTTTGAGCGATCCAGCAAGGCCCACTTTGTCTCTGGAGGCCGAGTGCCAGGCGTCACATGACGTGTCCAGAGCCCTTTCGCCATTCACCAGCGCCCCATGCCATACGGCTTTGTGCGGCCACGAAAGATCAGTTAATACGTTCTTGCCATTAAAAGAGTAAATGCGCGGCGGATGCGGGAATGGCGCGCCGTCCCCTTTGAACATCTCCGACCAGGAGTTGAAAAGTACTTCACCTCGGAGATTAGATACAGGCAGCTTGCGATCCGCTAGTCGCACAATGGAATCGACGTTTTGAACGCGAGAGGATAGAAAAGCTCGGAAAGTTCCTCGCAAGCCCGCACGTCGAGCTTCGCGATAACAGGAGTAATCTGCGCCGCGAACGCCGTGAACGTCTCCGGTGTATGCTTCGTTCAGTGCCGCCATACGCAACTGAAAATTATGTCAACACATATGAGACTTGATGCCAAGGATATAATCTCGACTATGTCAACTACTCATTCACAGCTAAGGTCGGGACGACATTTATTTATGCCTTCAAATCGAGACTCACGTATTATATGGAGAAACGTGCTAAGCGTCCTTGCAAACACACTCTTTTCATTATTTTTTAAATGTGGATCGTTAGAATTCACGAAACGAGAAAAATTATAATGATCAAAAAATATGAAATCATCGCATGTATAGTCGATTTTTTTTATAATCAACTGTCTAAGAGCCGTCACGTTGGCATTATCATAAATAGTAATTTTTTTGAATTAAGGTTGGTGTAATTCTTTACCTGGAAAATTCAATTTCCAAATTTTTCAAGTTGTCTCCAGTTTAAAACACGTACAACAACACATCTAGTTATTGTAGACCAAACGTCCAATTTTCAAAAATGTCAAATTTGGTGGTCAAAATGTCAAATACAGAATACAGCCAGTTTCAAAAGTAGTTGGAGATGAACTTTTAGGGTGATACAGTCTGGTCTTTAACAGAATTTTGACACTGACATTTGTTTATTTAAAAAACATGAACTATATATCTTTAAGTGTAATCGAGTTCGCCCAAATCAATGACTCACCCTGTATAGAAGGTATTGTTTTTTTCATTATTTTTTATGTTTTCATCCTTTCGTAGTGTAACGTTAAATTTTTACTGAAGCAATGTTTGGAGCTATTTTGGCGTACTTTGGTCAGATTCTACATTAGGTACATGTCCTTCATCGCCTAGTATGAATAAAACTGTATTTTGGTACATTAATTAATGGGGCCTAAAGGTGCACCACGTCCAGAAAAGGCGAAAAATGCTGCTCTTGCAGAAATGGCCAAGTCAGGGGACGATATTGGAAGATTACAAATGAAAGTTGTCTGACATAGCTCAAACATTCAGAATTTTAAAAAAGTAAACACATCATATCTTTAATCAACTTTTGGGTATAAGAAAAAGTTGAAAAAATGGGTGTCGTACGACAAAAGCTCACCAGAAAAACGAGATCTGAGCAATGTTTAGAGTTGTTTTAGCGCAATCCAACGGTTTTTATGCGTCAATTTAGAACAACTGCTGGGCTTTAGCCTATTCTCCAATTCAAGAAAAAAATACAGCTTTTTTGAAGAGTTACTACTCGTACAATCGACCCACAAGGATGGGATAAAAACATCGGAACTCTGATTGATCAAGTGCATATAACTAGAAGGAGGTTACAGTGAAAAGTAAAACAAAAATTGTTTGGCTAAACTATTATTTTCTATGTGAAGCCAGGAATTAATCATCCCAACCTCGTACTTTCTTGTAGCTGAACTATAGAGGGTGTCAAACGAGGGTTCAAATAAAAAAATTTAAAATTATATTAAAAATTTGTAAACAAAAGGGTTTCTTTACGACTGGATGTTTTTCCTAATTTTGACCATTACCTGGTATTTCAAATGAGTTGGCTGACTATGACAAAGGGGGGTGAAAATACAGGCTGTTTCGTCTAAACCCTACATTAGAAATATTGGTAGTTCTAATTAAGATAGTCATCTGAAAATTTGTGCACGACTATAATCTCTTAGGTCCTGCTCAATGAAAATATTTTCAAGATGACGACACTTCCTGTTATGTCGGTAGTCGCTATCACCTTCCTTATTTTAAATGAAAAGCTATGTTTTTTAAGCGTTTTTGTATTACTACAGTTATTTTAAGGTAGTCTTCATAAGCTTTCCTATACCTAAATTTAGCCGTTTACGAAATATTTAGGGTTTGAATTTTTTTTTGGATCTGCACTTTCTAGTTCAAAATCGATAATTCTGCCATTTATAAAAAAATTAAAAATATTTTTCAGCTCATTTAGAAGAGGAAGCCTAGATCTTTCTTTGATGCTTTCAAATTTCTAAAAAAAGATTACGTACCCCAAATTTTTAAAGTTAAGTTTGTAGTACTTTAACCATTCATAACTCGTTTCTTCAAATGAAATGCTACAAGTTTTATTTCACTAAATGGTAGAGAATTTAATTCTGCATCGGTCTGTATTTTCTATTCTTATGTTTAATAGTTTTCAAGTGATAATAACTTTTTGTTGGGATAGAAAAATATTAGCCATAGGTCTATCTCATTCGTTGCTATGGAAACGACTAAAAAAAAGTGACAAATTAAAGTTTTTCAAACCAACATTCATTTAATGAATTTATTTTATCTTACAGGTGCAGTTTTTTAGGTACATTATACCATTGTTTTCGGTGAGAAAAAATCGAAAAAATCGAATTTCTTTCATAAGAGATAAAACTGTCAGTTCTACTCACAAGTGAGTAAATTTGAGGAAAATTGGGGAAAACAATGAGATTGTTTATTTCATAACTAAAGTAACACAGGTCACTACGAAAACTGATACATAGAACTATGCTAATGTTACAGGCGGATATTTACTTGAATTTCTCGTTTTTTTTTACAATGCACCTGTAAGATAAAACGTCGTATATCACACGCGATCGAAATACCATTATAAAGCTCGTGAGAAGTGTCCCACTCGTGCGCAAGCGCATTCTTGGGTCAAAATTCTCACTCGCATGTAATATTGGATTTCTATCACTTATAATATAATATACTATTGTTTTCACAGTACGGACAACACAATTTTGAACAGAGTTGGTCAATTGTTTCTTTGGTAAACTATGCAAGAATAATTGTGGTTAGTAAGGAATTTCTTATATAATGTCAAAAAAAAGATAACTTGAAAATGATCACAGATAGGTATAGGGAATGCTAATACAGATAGATGCAAAAAACAATCCTCCTCCATCTTTTAAAAAAATTAGGTTCTTATTTCTACAGAGTGCTTAAAAACTGGCGCACCAACTCAGTGGTATGTTGTTGAAAAGCATGTGTGGATTACGGGAAAAATCTTGAAAAAACTTATTTTGTTAACTTCTTCAGTTTTCATTATTTTTTAGTGTTTTTATGTTTCACACTGAGTAATCGTACCCTAACAAAACGATGAATAGTTTTTTTAATTTAAAAAAATTAAAATTCATCACAAAAATCACAGTTTGTAGATGTGCCAACACTGGGAATTATTTCCTAGGAAATTGTTACAAAAATAATTTATTTTTATTGTTGATCAAATTCTATTTCGATCACGACTGTTAGACAACGTTGCCAAATATTTTTTTACAATTCGTTATTTATCAATAACTTTAATACAAAGAATTTTTTTATTATTTTTACCTTTATATGTAAGTAATTCTCTACCACACACCATTGAGTTGGTGTGTCAGTTTTTGAGCACCCGGTATATGAAAATTTATGATTTATGAAAACATAATTTAATAAAATCTTTCTGAATGTATTCTGCATTACTTATACAACGATACCGAAACCTGTATAAATGTGCAAAATTCAATATTAAATTTTAGACGAAATAAAGAACTAGTAGACGTTCATTTAATAAATGAAAAATCGTGCACATTTTTAACTTAAATATTATTACATTTACTGCAATATAGTGTAAAAAAAGTAAAGTTTTTTCTAAAAATGTTCAATGAATTAATTATTATGTCCTTACATTATAACTTATGAAATTCTTGTGATTAGTTCTTGAATTATCCAGCGGTTAATTATAGATTGTGATCAATAATATCTTTCAAAACGGCAAGAGTTACAATAATTCGGTGGAATACAAAAGATTATCTACAGCTACCTATTATATTGAAATGATTTAAAATTATTGAAGTGGCTTTACATTGTTAGCGAAATAACTAACAGTTAGTTCACAGTAAAAATAATCTTCTTCTATAATTTACTTTTAACCGTTTTAGTGCAAAAGTAGCTAAACGCAATAATTAACAGGCTATTATCTTGTCATCGACTTTTTGAGAGCTTGGTGCAATTTGACTCGACTAAATGGGTCATTAATAATTTCATTGGAATCCGAAGAGTTCAGAGAGATTTTTTATTATTAACGCCACAATTTATCAAATGGAATTGGAGGAAAAATAGGAAAGGATCGATAGATGTAGCAATTTGTATTTGTAAAAATTGTAAAAAAAGAAAAATCTTTGTTAAAAAAAAACTTCAAATTGACTTCCGGTTCGTCTGACTAAAGTAACAAACTAACAAAATTTCTTTGTAGCACTGGCCACTAGCTTTCAGGATTGTAGAGAGTTTAACTTTTATGCTTGTAAGAGATAATCCGGTGTGGGATAACTAGACAAAGTCGCATTCTTTCTCATCGGTATTTTAAATAAAATACTTCAGATTTATGTTACAAAAGAAGTGCAACTTGTATAAATAATTTGGAGGAAGCATCCTTTTACCACAAAGTGGGCTAATTTCTTTAATAAGTGTAGAAGTGTAAAAAATCGAAGTCGAACCCACAAATTTTTAATGTAAATCCAAAATAACATACATGAAGGGACAGAGCGCTCTTTGAGACTTAGTGTGTCTCATCATCAGTGTCTGTTACAAGAGTTTAAAAAGGAAATGAGCTACAGAAATGTAAAATGGAAAAATCTTACCTAGTCTTTTGTCAGTACAATAGAGAAGTAGAAATTAAGTTTAGAAAATTTGGAAAACTAATATTAAAACTATTGAATAATACCAGGTGGGAACCTTATCATGCACCTAAGAAAATCGCAATTTCTAATTAAATGAAAAAAAAAACTGCATTTTACACGCCTGACTGTTCGTTCGAAAGGTATCTTCCCTAATTTTTTGGTAATTTTTCACTTGCAGATAAAAATAATAATTAAAAAAAAAGTAATTTTCGACTAAAAAGTCAAATTCTAAATTTCATACTAAACGACGCGTATTCACTTGAGATAATTGTTTAGGAAATTAGCGAAGAAAAATACCAATCAGATTCTGAATGAAACGCTCTTTTACATTTTAACTTAAAAAATTATTTTTATTTATGAGTTGCTAAATTGCGTTGTAAATTTAGGTGACAATGTGAACTGTAATTGGGGTAAGATTGTAAAAAATTTCCTTGCGATATTTGAATGCACGCATCAGTTTTATTGCAAGACTGTAAAGAAGGCGCTTCGAAAAGGTCGGCTTCTGGTAACTGAACCCTTGTTGGCAAATTATACCATCTTCTCATAAATCACGCGTCTAAATAAAAAAGACCGATTATTTCACCAACCAAGTAAAAATCTATAATTCTGATACCAGGCTAGCAGGTAAGGATTCATTTGGTCTAAAAACTTTGTAGTCAAATTAATAGTTAGTGTCCAAAAATTAACAAAACTGTTACGACTTTATTTATTAACAAAAAAAATTAATAAAAATCGAGAATGGTCCTTATCAATGTATAGGCTGGTGTGTAAAATTTCAGGATTTTTACTTCATTAGAAGTCGCGATTTTCTTGGGTGCGCGATAAGGTTGCCCATCCAGTATAAAGCATTATTCTGCTCAAAATGGTCGATAATTGACAAAAAATAAATAAATAAAAACGGATGAAAAGAGGTCGTTTTTTTAAATTTAACCGTTTTTGTCAATTAACTACCATTTTGTGCACAAAACTTCTACTGAATAATGCTTTATAGTATTCAATAGTTTTAGTATTATAGTCAGTACCGAAACTAGGTATAGGCGGAGTAGGCACTTGCCTAGGGATGCAGCCTCAAGTGGCTCCAAAGTAAGTATAGTTTTGTTTTCCAAATTCCAATTAAACAAAAATTTGTGCAACCTTATAAATAATGATTTTGCAGAAGCGTTTGTTTTGGAAAACTCATTTTGTAAAGTCATATCTTGTAAACGTACGTGACTTTCTTTGTTTAGTTCTTAATTATTTTCAGTTCTGATAATTATTCCATAAGAGATTAAGTAGTTTTTGCTGGTTAAGCTACTGGTATACTACAAGAATTAGTTCAGTTTGCATTTCATCGGCAAAATAGTTTTCGGTCTCGTGAGTCGTGTCACTGAGACTTTAGTGTTTGTGTTAAATTTGAGTTTCCAATGAATCAGAAAAATTGGCTTAAAAATGTCAAAGAGACTAAATAAAAAACCGTCAGGGCCGTTTTCCAAAAAAAATTCCTGAAAGCAGACAATTAGAGCGAACTAGCGGTGCCAGGTTTTTACAAAATTTTGTTCAAGACGAGTGTGAAAAAGACTATATAGGTGAGTTTTATTTTTGTTTCGGTACTTAAGTGCATCTTGCGAAAAAAAAATTTCACCATTTATAAAACTGATGCTTAAAAATTAAAATAAGAATGGCACGAAGACGTCTGTCAGGTTTAAGCATTATAAACAAAAGTTAAATTAAAATTATGATGAAAAACAATAAATAAGTTTGCCAGGTGAATGTGAGGAAGGTTTCTTTAAAAATTTCAATATTTGGATTAAATTTAGCGGATTCCTACATTATTATTATTGAATTGTTACATAGAAACTTATTTTTTCTATTATTTATGTCTTTATATTCAGCTATATGCACTTTGACTAAATCTCAAATAGGAAATTAAATGTGTACCTATTGTTTAAATAATTTTAAGTATGCCTTTAATTAATTGGGACCGGGACCATTTTCTTTTTTTTTCAGGTTTTATTAGTCTAATATTTTTTGTTTTTTTATATCTCTCTAAGAGATGTCTCCAACAGAAATTAAAATAGTAGCAACCTAGTATTAAGAAAATAAGGGCGGCAAACTCAAAACTCTATAGTCAATTAGTACCTAGTTTCGGCACAGATTATAGTTTTACAAATCTTCTAAATTTAATTTCTTCTTCGCTGACAAAAGACTAGGTAAGATTTTTCCATTTTACATCTCTGAAGCTGATTGTCTTTTTAAACTCTTGTTAACAGGGACTGATGATGAGACACACGCAGTCTCGAAAACTTTCTGCTCCTTCATACAGGGTGAGTCATTGATATGGGCGTGCTCGATTGCACCTACATTGTCAAAGATATCGAAGTAAATCAAATGACACTGCAAATGTGTCAAAGTCAAAGTGTACGTTCCAAAATCATTTTGCCCTATACAGGTTGTTCCTTTTTTACAGTGCAGCCTTTAACATAGATTTTTTAAATGGCACCGCCTGTATCTTTGAACATATTTAAATGTACACTTTTTTAGGTTTTATAAATCTGTTTAGTTTTTGTAATTTGCTTTAACCGTTCAGAAGTTATTTAATTTTTCCTACAATTTCGTGCGTCTGCAGGCACATTATTAAAAAATCACAGAGCGCTTGGTTTTCGAGATATTGGGTTGGGATTTTGTCTGTGTAAACAACTGTCGGGGGTATCTTTTGGTCCATTTGCATTGTAGCATTACCATGCTGTGATGTTCATGTTGCTAAATTTTGTGGGACCATAACTTAATTTTTTCAAATAGCACACTCTGTATTTTATTATTGAGTATTACTCAGCACCTCATTTTACATCATTTTAACCTCTTAATTTTTTTTTCCAAAAGTTGATAGTTTAGGAGATAACTCGGTCATTCTGAAAAATGCACATAAAATCTCTTGGATACCAACGTAATGTGCCATGTAAAACAATAAATTCTGACATAACAACACAGGACTGGCGTTTTTTGTACGCCACGTTTTGATTTTGTTGTGAAAATGAATTTTTCATGCAACATGCATACAAATCTCATCGATATGTAAACTTTAATTTTGATAAGAAATCATTAAATAAAAATAAAAAACTACGGCACTACCAAAGAAAATGTGGAGGAAAGAATCATGCCACATTAGAAGCGGTGCATTTTGAAAAAGAATTGACTAATATATTACTTTATTACTTAAGAAAGCCGTCATTTTAAACAGTTTTGTAATTTCAAGTCAAATGTTATCGTTGATTTGTTATACCGCAGGTCTTATTATTTCTTTATTTCGCCATTGTAAATTTTTATTATTTTTATTTAACAATTCATTTCCAAATTTTATTAAAATTTATATCTTGATGAGATTTGTAGGTATGCATTTTACGCGAAAAATTCATTTTTACAAGAAAATCAAAACGTGACGTATTATAAATGTCATTTTAACATTAGTATGTCAGAATGTTTTGTTTTACATAGCTAACACGCTACATTAGTGCCCAAGAGATTTTGTGTGCAGCCTCAATTTGATATCCCAAAAACCAACCGCTCTGCGATTTTTTAATAATGTGCCTGCAGACGCACTAAGGTTAAAGGTTAAATTAAATTGCAAAAACTAAACTGATCTATAAAGCCTAAAAAAGTGCAAATTTAAATATAAACTAATATGCAGGGGGTGCCATTTAAAAAAATATTTTAAAGGCTGCACTGTAAAAATAAAACACCCTGTATAGAGCAAAATAATATTAAGATGTCCACTGTGACTTCCCATTTGCAGTGCCATTTGATTTATTTCAATATCTTTGACAGTGTATGTGCAATCGAGCAAGCCCACATCAATGACTCACCCTGTATATGTAATTTTGGCATTACATTAAAAACTTGTGGGTTCGACTTTGGTTTTTTACACTCCTCTACTTATTTTTTATAAATAAATCACATATTTGCACTTTTACCGGGTGCTCAAAAACAGGCGCTCCAACTCAATCGAGTGTGGTAGAGAATTGCTTACATATAAAAGTAAAATTAGTAAAAAAATTCTTTGTATTAAAATTCTTGATAAATAACGAATTTTAAATAAATGATATGTTACAACGTTGTCTAACAGTCGTGATCGCAATAGAATTTGATCAACAATAAAAATAAATTATTTGTGAAACGATTTCCTAGGAAATAATTTGCAATTCTGGCACATCTACAAACTGTGATTTTTTTGATGAAATTTATTTTTTTTTAATAAAAAAACTGCTAAAGTCTGATACTAAATTTAAAAATATTTATTAGTTATTGTATTAGGGCACGATTACTTAGTGTGAAACATAAAAACATTAAAAAATAATGAAAACTGAAGAAGTTAACAAAATGAGTTTGTATCTCCAGATTTTTAAAAATAGTATGACTTTAGAAATGTTTCCAAGATTTATCCCGTGATCTACACAGTTTTTGAGCACCCAGTATATAAATCTTATGAAAGTTTGGAAAGTACGGAATTAAACACATTTTTAATGATAGCTGCTTAAAATGTGCGTTGAAAGACATAATCCTTACTTTGAAAGAAAAAACACATTTAAAAATAAGTAAAACTGTTGATCGATGTTACGTGGAACAACACTTTAAGCGAATGCTTTTTATCACCGTAATTAGATGCCGAGACTGATCCTAAGTGAAAGGTAATCTCAGATAGCTGGAGAAATGACAGACCTCGATTAAATAAACAAAGCTTTCCGCCGAAAAAAGGAACAGCCACCAACTAGCAAAATTAAACGGGCCAAAGTGGGATTTCATCCGAGAAAGTTGTTTTCTTTTATCGACTCATTATCTGAACTCCAGCTTTATTATTCTCATTTTCGAGCTTTTAGAGAAATAATATTATGAGACAAGGGAAAGTTTTAAACAAAATGGGTTTCGTTTTGTTTACAGTTCGGCAGGTGATAGGAAAAATCTCACGATCTGAGCGAATTTATTTGAGAGAAACAAATGAGGAGTTTTGCTGTGTATCCAACAATGAAAACATGTATTGTTCCGGAATTTACGGAAGTACCTTGGGAAATGTAGCGAAATTATGGTAAAAACGTAAATTACCTAATTGTGTATTTGTATTATTAATTAAATGACTTGAGTTGAAATACAAATAGAACAAAAGGTTGTTAACAGGTTTGTTTTGTTCACTCTGTTTACGGTGGCGATATTTCAACTTTAACCCTTTCGCAGTAGATTAAAGAATAATAGTAAATATTGTTATTTTGCAAATTTATCGCTGGTATTGTTGTTTCAGATATATAGCGTGACCCAGGGATGTGTAATCGGTCTATATTTTTTTGCTATTTAAAATATTGTCATGCCGTTTTCATTATACGATACATCGAACACAAACTAAAAGTATTCTTATTATACACAGAGTGTTGTATACAGGGTGGTGAACCAAAGTTGTATTTTTTTAATAAAGCACCACATATATTTTTGCATAATTAGATTCTACGCAAAAAATTAATAACTTTATATAAACTATGATGGGTCTATCTCTTTTCAGGATTATTCAACTTTCCGTTATAAACAAAACAATTTTTGAAAAATCTCTACGAAGTCGCCATTGAATATTTTCCGACAAATCTGCCACAGAAAAACCACAGATTACCTTGCTGATTTAGCAAATTGTCGACTATTTTACTGGAAACACGCAGATAATGTACAGAGTGCTGCATTTTGGATGTGCAAATAGAGGATCTCCGAAACTAAGAGGTTTAGAGAAAAACGAGTGACACTCTCGGGTCCGTTATTTGAGAAAATAATTTTGGTCAAAATCGCATCCTGCTATCGTCTTTTGTTTTCGACTTATAAGCAAAAGTTCACATTTAAGTGAAAGCTTAAAAAATCATATCTTTTTTATTATAAAAGATACACATTTGAGACATTATAACGTTTTTTTTTACAGAGAATTTAACAATATTATCAGCGATTGTTTTCAACTATTCGTTTAACTGTAATAACATAATTTTTTTTTTTTTAAATAGGAATCATAGGCGGCTGTGATATTTTTGAAGAGCTTTGTGTAATACATTATTTTTAAATAATTAAAAAAAAAACTAATATTTTGTTTTTCATTATAGTAGGCTATGAAAAAATGTTATTATATTAATTATAATTTATTGATTTTTTAAACACTTCAATAACAGAATAATAAATTATTATTAAATCAAATTTTTTCGATTAATAAAAATTATTTGTTTTTAGATTTAAAATGTCAAGCTTACATTGCCATTCTATTTTCTAATTAAAAATGAAATGTCGGAAAAAGAAAAATCTTATTAATTGTATGATTGCTTGTCAATAAATAAATTTAATTTTGTAAAAAAATCTCAATCCAAAAAAAAAACATTATCAACGTCACCTCTTCTTTACTAGATCATAAAAAAGTGTTATGATATGGTAGTGACACATCGTTTTCAATTTTCTGCACATTTTTGATGTAATTAAAATCTGCAACGCTCGTATATTTGTTCAATTGAAAATAACTTTAACATAGCTTATTTTTATAATTTCACATTTTTTACTTCAGTACCGTTCACAAAATTTCTAGATTATTCACACCTTTTATGTGAAATAATTTTGAATGTACAAATTCTTTCAAACACTTTCAATATATTTTTTTATCAAAAGTATATTCAAATTGTATTTATATTGTTTTTCTTTTAGAAAAAAATAAGCTTTTCGAAAATGTCATAGTCAACCATGATTCCTATTTAAAAAATACAACTTTATATTATTACAGTTAAACGAATGTTCGAAAAAAAATCGCTGATAACATTATTAGATTCTCTGTAGAAAAGTGTCTATAATGTCTTTGTTTTAGATGTGTATCTTTTATAATAAGGAAGTTATGAACTTTTTAAGATTTTGCTAAAATGTCAACTTTTGTTTATCAGTCGAAAACAAAAGACGATAGCGAAACGCGGTTTTGACCAAAATTATTTCCTCAAAAAACGGACCAAAGAATGTGTCACTCGTTTTTCTCTAAACCTCATAGTTTTTGAGATGCCCTATTCGGACATCCAAATGCAGCACCCTGTACAGGATGTGTCAAAACGCGAAAGGTTGAATAACTCATTTTTTTCAAATGGAACACCATGTATTTTTTTGCACGTATCGATAGCAGAATTTGCATAAGGTTTCTAATAGTATAGGGCTTGCATAAGAAATTTAAAACGTCTTTCGAGATTTTTCAAAAAAAAAAAATTATTACTACAATAAAATTTGTTATCCTAGTATATGATAAGTCAAAGGGTAATTTATTTTTTGGTATGTACTAATGTGACTAATTACATTAGTAATTGAATTATTACTTTATACATAAATGAATGATACTCATCAAGAATTAATAATAAAATAAATAAAAAAAGATAATTTTAAAAAATATTTCTAATTTGCTATGCAGACCGCATATTGTTAGAAAGCTTATAAAAAATGTTATCGACACGCTTAACAAATACATGGTATTACATTTGAAAAAAATAAGTTATTCAACTTTTTGCGTTTTGACACACCCTGTACATTATTTGCATGTTTCAACTAAATAAAAGTCGACTATTGCTAGAACTATAGGATATTCTGAGTTTTTCTATTGCAAATTTTTCGGAAAATATTCATAGACCATTTCGCAGCGATTTTTCAAAAAATGGTCATTTTTATAACGAAATGTAGAATAATTCCGAAAAGAAAAGAGATAGACTCATAATAGCTTATAAAAAGTTACATTATTTTTTTACGTAGAATCCAATTATGCAAAAATATATAAGGTGTTCCATTTAAAAAATATAACTTTGGTTCACCACCCTGTGTATAATAAAAATAGCTTTAGTTTGTGGACTTATTTAAGTCGATTTATCGGATAATGAAACTGGCATGGCAATATTTCAAGTAACTAAAAAGTTATGCACCCCAGGGTCACCCCGTATTAATATTAATGAAAGGTTTCCAACGATAAAATAGCTTAAATTCTGTCTTGATTAATAAAAGTAAGTTAGAAAAATTGGCTTGGTTTTATTGAACAAGAAACTGGAAATTATTTGTCGAATACCATTTGAAAAAAAATTGAAAAGTTAAAAAATAAGTTGGACGTGTTTGGTCCAATCCAGAGGTGAAAACTGTTGTCATGCAGGAAAACGTTACATTCTCTCAAAAGAAATGAAAAGAAGCCGTTTGAAGGACGTTTCAGTCCACACAATGCCTTAGCTCATTATACCTCGAAATTTGTTGGTGTATTATAAGGATTTATTTCGTAATGAGTCCTTGGTCATCATTTCTCAGAGCTTTAATTCTGACACTCAGCACGTACTTAAATCCTAAATAGAAAATAAAAACAACTTACCATTTTCGGATACCACTGAAACAAAAAGACAGTAATTTAATTAGATACAAAACAATAAACAAGTAGAACAGATTTAAACTTTTTTAATTTGTTAATCTCCAAACTTCGTCGCATTCGCCCGCCCTTCGGTGTGATGTAATCTTTAGCGTTAAAAAGTTGACTTTGTAAAAAGTAAAATTTGTTAAAAATTCCATCAGGTGAACGAGTCACTTGGGAGTAGAATCGATAACAATTTGTATAAAGAAATCTACTAAGTAAACAAATGTGGAGTGCTTTACTAAAATAAAATCCCATCCATATAAATGTAAAATAAATAACAACTAGCCGTTTTTGCCTCTAAAAGTATTAAGTAAAGTGCAAGCAAAGGAAACAGAAATGAGGAAAACAACTGTGGGGGTCATAAATCGCATATTTTTCTCATATGGCTTTATATTAATTTTTTATGTGCCTGTTTCGTGTACCTAACGATAAAAACAAGATGAAAATGTTTTGATATATTACGATTATAATTATAACGTTGTGTATGTGTAGAAATTTAGAAAGGCTAAAAATGTATTTCAACCAGTCGGAGCTTAATGTTTAAAAAATACAGGGTTTGATAAGATTAATATTCCTGGCGTAAAATATAGGGGTAATTCGTTGTTTATCTCAGACCTTTAAATGAATCCACTCGTTCTTTTTGTTGCAATGTGGATAATTTTGTACGTCGAGAGGGATTAAAAGTGCAATTTCACGAATGCGATTTAAGCGAAAACAAGGATTGTGATTGAAATACAGTTAGAGCAAAAATTTATCCAATTGCAGGAGTGTTGCAACCAACCGAACCGGCGAAGGTCTTAATTCTGTTGACAACCAGGTATAATTTTTTTCAACGGATGTAAAAAGAATAGTCGTGGCAAAATTCAATACAATAATTAAATACAACATTTAGGTCCGGTTTATAGAAAGCTTTGTTAAAATTTAATTCGTTGTTAAAAGTTAACAACACGAATGGACCAATCGAATTTGTCCAATTTGGTCATGTGATCAGTTAATTACGCATTTAATTGCAGATTAACTTAATGACGCTTCTATAAACCGATCCTTAGTATAATAAATATGATATCAAATGATTGTAAATAATTGAGATTTCTTGTAATTAATGTGGCGACTAATTGATTAACACAAATTAACACAAAAATTTTATAACCTAGAAAATAGTCTACACATTTTAATCTACATGTGTGTTTAACAAGACATTCCTACATTTAAAAAATACATACGAAAATGATCTTCTAACATCCAACAGAAATTGGCGAACCCCTTGTACAGTTTAAAAAAACACAATAAAATTTGATAGGACATTTATTTTGTTTGTTGTACATTTTGAACTGAATGAATGTTAATTAATACGAATTAAAAAAAAACGAATAATTTAATACCTATTTTTTATATTACATTAAATACTTTTGTTAGGCATGTTCATTAAACAAACATGTTAAATAAATAGTTTTAACGTGGCACCATTGTCAATTCATTCGGAAGAATTTTGGTAAAAGAAATTAGGTCCAGTGTTTATTTATTTTGAAAAAATGTAAAAAAATCCTAGATGAAAATGTAGATACGAAAACTAACAAACAGGGTCAAATTCTGTATTAGATAATAATTTTAGATGTAAATGTGAAGACAAAAAGTGCTTAATTAATACTGCAAATTCTAAATTTTAACAAGAAAGTAACGAAAATGCAAAATAGAGAACAGACAGGAAACAAGAAAAAAAGTGCCAATTTTATTTTTAAACTAAGTCTGAAGGCGAATTTAGAACTTGTTTTAACTTCAAGCCCATTTCAGAAAACTAACAGCCAATCTTCATATAATTATTGTTTCCTTTGACAAATAAGTCTTTTTTCGGTAGAAGCGTCCTTTTTCATTAACATTTTTGTACGAAAAGCTGATTGTGATGAATCTTGAACATGAAAACATAATTAATTTTTAAAAAAAAATTTTTTGGGACAAAAGTACTAAACAAAAACAATTTATGGCCCACAGAGACAATAACCTGCTGCCAATTTTGTCTGCTAAATTTATATAAATTAATAATTTTGTATTTTTACGTCAGCCATTTTAAAAAATTCCGCCATTACAATACTTTTTTTTGCGAACCCTTTTCACACACATTGCGAATCCCCGGGGGTCCGCGAACCACCGGTTGGTTGCTCTAGAACAACCACTTATCTACATAGATTAATGTGTAGAAAGACTGAAAGACTATTAAAAATACAACTATTTGTACTGGGTGTCTGTAAATAATTGTGATATTTTTTTGGCAATAGGTTTGCCAATAAATGATATTTGTTTTTGTATATAAAAATGTAACATTTATATAAAGTCAGATCAAAAATGAAAATGACTAAGGTGACAGAACAAAAGGGTACCCAATTGTTAGGAAATAATAAAAAAAAGAAAAAAGTTAAACGCTTGAAAATGACACAAATAACGCAATTTTCGACTTAATTTAATAGTTTTTTGACCCATGTTAAAGAACTTTTATAAAATAATTCACTGAGAAGTTCAATTTAGTATTTTTTGAAATCTATTTTGGAGAATTGACTTACAAGTTTTTTCATTTTTGAGTTTTTTGAAATAACTATTTCTTTAAAATGGGTCAAAAAATGATTAAATTAAGTGGAAAATGGTGTTACTTTTGCCTTTCTTGGTGATTTTCCCAAGTTATTTGTCCAGAAACGCTAATATTTTGCTAAAGTAAAAAATACATTAAAAAATAAGTAAATTTGTCATTTCAAGCGTAAAACTTAGCTTTACGCCAAGCCTCTCTAAAGCATATAAAAAAAATTACATAATTGGACAGAATTTTTTTGTCTTTTCTGTACTTTTTAACACTTTTTCAGCCAAAAAAGAATGTTTACCGAAATTTTGTCAAGATAAATCGAAAATTGAGTTAAAAATGACAAATTTGCTTATTTTTCGACATATTTTTTAACAAATCTAATAATTCTAATAATTTTAATTCTAATAATTGCGTTTCTGGGTGAATAAAAAATATTACTTGGAATATCCTGTTTTCTCTAGAACAACCACTTATCTACACAGGTTAGTTTGTAGAAAGCTTGTTAATAAAAAAATACAACTACGTATTGGGTGTCGGTGAATAATTATTGTGGTATTTTTTTTATTGTCAATAGGTTTGCAAATGAATGATATTTGTTTTTGTAAATATTTCTATAAAGCCAGATCAAAAATGGAGTTAAAGAGACACATGCGTGAGGTGATCAGAGCAAAGGGCCCCCAATTGATATACAATATTTAAAAAGAAAAAGAAAAAAGTTAAACGCTTGAAAATGACAAACATAACGGAATTTTCGACTTAATTTAATAATTTTTTGACCTATGTTAAAGAACTTTTGTAAAATAATTGACTGAGAAGTTCTCTCAATTTGGTATTTTTTAAATCTATTTTGGAGAATTTTGACGAAATAATTGTTTTACAGGTTTTTTCATTAGGTATTTTTGAGTTTTTTGAGATAACTATTTCTTTAAAATGGGCCGAAAAATGACTATATTAGATCGAAAATGGTGTTATTTTGCCTCTCTTGCTGATTTTCCCAAGTTATTTGCCCAGAAACGCTATTATTTCGCTAAAATTTGTCAAAAATACATCAAAAAATAAGTAAATTTGTCATTTCTGAAAGTAAAAACATATTTTTAAGCGTAAAATTCAGGTTTACGCCAGGCCTCTCTAAAGGGTATCGCAAAATTACAAAAATGAATAGATTTTTTGTGTCTTTTCAGTGCTTTTTAACACTTTTTCAGACAAAAAAGCATGTTTACGGAAATTTTGTCAAAATAAATCGAAAATTGAGTTAAAAATGACAAATTTGCTTATTTTTTGACAATTTTTTTGATAAATCTAATAATTCTAATAATTTTAATTAAAATAATTGCGTTTCTGGGTAAATAAAAAAAATTTACTTGGAATAACCTGTTTTCTCTAGAACGAACAACGATTTATCTACTCAGATTAATTTGTAGAAAGACTATTAATAAAAAAATACAACTACGATTAAGGTGTCGGTGAATAATGATATTTGTTTTTGTATATAAATGTGCGACATTTCTATAAAGCCAGATGAAAAATTAATTAAGAGAGACACATGCCTAAGGTGATCAGAGCAAAAAGGCACCCAATTGATAGAAGATATTAAAAAAAAAAGAAAAAATTAAACGCTTGAAAATGACTAAAATAACGCAATTTTCGACTTAATTTAACAGTTTTTTGACCTATGTTAGAGAACTTTTGCAAAATAATTGACTGAAAAGTGCTCTCAATTTAGTATTTTTTAATCTATTTTGGAAAATTTTGACGAAATAATTGTCTTACAGCTTTTTTCATTAGGTATATTTGAGTTTCTTGAGATAACTATTTCTCTAAAATGGTCCGAAAAATGACCAAATTAGGTCGGAATGATGTTATTTTGACCTTTCTTGGTAATTTTTCCAAGTTATTTGCCCAGAAACGCTATTATATTGCTAGATTTGTCAAAAATACGTCAAAAAATAGATAAATTTATGACTTCTAAGAATTAAAAACATATTTTTAAGTGTAAAACTCAGATTTTACGCCAGGCTTCTCTAAAACTTATCGAAAAATTATTTAATTGGATAGAATTTTATTTTTCCGTTTCAGTACTTTTTAACACATTTTCAGTCAAAAACATGTTTTGTGAAGTTTTGTAAAGATAAATCGAAAATTGTGTCAAAAATAACAAATTTACTTATTTTTCGACATACTTTTGACAAATCTAATAATTGTAATAATTTTAATTCTAACAATTGCGTTTTTGGGTGGAGAAAAAATTTTTACTTGGAATACCCTGCTTTTTCTAGAACAACCACTTATCTACACAGGTTAATTTGTCGAAAGACTATTAATAAGAAAATACAACCACGTATTGGGTGTCGGTGAATAATTATTGTGGTATTTTTTTTTATTGTCAATAGGTTTGCAAATGAATGATCTTTGTTTTTGTAAATATTTCTATAAAGCCAGATCAAAAATGGAGTTAAAGAGACACATGCGTGAGGTGACCAGAGCAAAGGGCCCCCAATTGATATACAATATTTAAAAAGAAAAAGAAAAAAGTTAAACGCTTGAAAATGACAAACATAACGGAATTTTCGACTTAATTTAATAATTTTTTGACCTATGTTAAAGAACTTTTCTAAAATAATTGACTGAGAAGTTCTCTCAATTTGGTATTTTTTAAATCTATTTTGGAGAATTTTGACGAAATAATTGTTTTACAGGTTTTTTCATTAGGTATTTTTGAGTTTTTTGAGATAACTATTTCTTTAAAATGGGCCGAAAAATGACTATATTAGATCGAAAATGGTGTTGTTTTTGCCTCTCTTGCTGATTTTCCCAAGTTATTTGCCCAGAAACGCTATTATTTCGCTAAAATTTGTCAAAAATACATCAAAAAATAAGTAAATTTGTCATTTCTGAAAGTAAAAACATATTTTTAAGCGTAAAATTCAGGTTTACGCCAGGCCTCTCTAAAGGGTATCGCAAAATTACAAAAATGAATAGATTTTTTGTGTCTTTTCAGTGCTTTTTAACACTTTTTCAGCCAAAAAAGCATGTTTACGGAAATTTTGTCAAAATAAATCGAAAATTGAGTTAAAAATGACAAATTTGCTTATTTTTTGACAAATTTTTTGATAAATCTAATAATTCTAATAATTTTAATTAAAATAATTGCGTTTCTGGGTAAATAAAAAAAATTTACTTGGAATAACCTGTTTTCTCTAGAACGAACAACGATTTATCTACTCAGATTAATTTGTAGAAAGACTATTAATAAAAAAATACAACTACGATTAAGGTGTCGGTGAATAATGATATTTGTTTTTGTATATAAATGTGCGACATTTCTATAAAGCCAGATGAAAAATTAATTAAGAAAGACACATGCCTAAGGTGATCAGAGCAAAAAGGCACCCAATTGATAGAAGATATTAAAAAAAAAGAAAAAATTAAACGCTTGAAAATGACTAAAATAACGCAATTTTCGACTTAATTTAACAGTTTTTTGACCTATGTTAGAGAACTTTTGCAAAATAATTGACTGAAAAGTGCTCTCAATTTAGTATTTTTTAATCTATTTTGGAAAATTTTGACGAAATAATTGTCTTACAGCTTTTTTCATTAGGTATTATTGAGTTTCTTGAGATAACTATTTCTCTAAAATGGTCCGAAAAATGACCAAATTAGGTCGGAATGATGTTATTTTGACCTTTCTTGGTAATTTTTCCAAGTTATTTGCCCAGAAACGCTATTATATTGCTAGATTTGTCAAAAATACGTCAAAAAATAGATAAATTTATGACTTCTAAGAATTAAAAACATATTTTTAAGTGTACAACTCAGGTTTTACGCCAAGCTTCTCTAAAACTTATCGAAAAATCATTTAATTGGATAGAATTTTATTTTTCCGTTTCAGTACTTTTTAACACATTTTCAGTCAAAAACATGTTTTGTGAAGTTTTGTAAAGATAAATCGAAAATTGTGTTAAAAATAACAAATTTACTTATTTTTCGACACACTTTTGACAAATCTAATAATTCTAATAATTTTAATTCTAACAATTGCGTTTTTGGGTGGAGAAAAAATTTTTACTTGGAATACCCTGCTTTTTCTAGAACAACCACTTATCTACACAGGTTAATTTGTCGAAAGACTATTAATAAGAAAATACAACCACGTATTGGGTGTCGGTAAATCATTGTGGTATTTTCTTATTGGCAATAGGTTTGCCAATGAGTTATATATGTTTTTGTATATAAAAATGTGATATTTGTATAAAGTCAGATCAAGAATAAAGTGAGAGAGACACATGTCTAAAGTGATCAGAGCAATTGAAAGAAAATATTAAATAAGAAAAAGAAAAAAGTTAAACGCTTGAAAATGACAAAAATAACGCACTTTTCGACTTAGTGTAATAGTTTTTTGAGGTATGTTAACGAACTTTTATAAAATAATTGACCAAAAGTTTCTCTCAGATTAGATTTTTTTGATCTATTTTGGAGAATTTTGAGTTTTTTTTAGATAATTATTTCTGTAAAATGGACCAAAAAATGACTTAATTAGGTCGAAAATGGTGTTATTTTTGCCTTTCTTGGTGATTTTCCTAAGCTATTTTCCCAGAAACGCTATTATTTTGCTAAATTAAAAAATACGTCAAAAAATAAGTAAATTTGTTATTTCCTAGAAGTAAAACCAGGTTTTACCTACAGGTGTTTCGCCAAGCCTTTCTAAAGCCAATCGAAAAATTACATAATTGGAGAGATTTTTTTTTGCCTTTTCAGTACTTTTTAACACTTTTTTAGCCAAAAAAGCATGTTTACCGAACTTGTGTCTAGATAAATTGAAAATTGTGCTAAAAATAACAAATTTACTTATTTTTCGACATATTTTTGTGAAATCTAATAATTCTAATAATTGCGTTTTTGGGTGAATAACGTGGGAAAATCCCCAGAAGGTGCAAAAACATTTGGCATTTTTGACCTAATTTAATAATTTTTTGGTCAATTTTTGGGAAATTTATTATATGCCTAAACACTTAAAAAAGAAAAAAAATTCGCTATTTTGAACCTAAATGCCTGAATTTTCGGCAAATTTTGCAAAGTTTCTATTGCTTTTTAAAAAGGTAAAAAAGACCCCTAAATAAAATAAAAATTAAATAAAACTGATGTCAGTTTTGATTCACCAATTCAGTAATATTAAAAATTTTCAGCAAAATTGTGATATGTTAGCTCAAACTGATTTTGTTTGAGAAAAAAACACTAATTTCTGGCATTTATCACTGATGAAGTAATGACTTAAAAAATGGCACTATAGTTCCCTGCCAAGAAATGAAAAATTGTTTGTCAAACAACTATTTTTAAACATTTTATTTAAATTAAAACAATTAAAGGTCAAATCGGCATATCATGCAAAATTACATCTAAATCCGGTTCTGTATTTGTAGGTCATAGGTGCTCAATCATGGTTTCAAATTTGTTGCTAACCTGAACAGAAAAATAAAAATCTTTTAAATCTTATGTTATTAAAGTTGCCAACTTAATTTAAAAATTACTTTGGTTAGAAGTTTTTCTAGTTCAATTTGATTTAAAAATTAAGAGCTTACAAGCAATCGAGAGATTTGCAGAAAGCAATTTCTATGAGTTACAATTTCAGGATTGCGATTGATTTCGTTTCAAGACAAATCCGTCGGTGATTCTTCGATCACTGTCGCTTTTTATTTCGACGACACTTTAGCATCTCAAGCTAGTTGAGCCTTGTATGATACTCCTAAATGGATTCTCCATGTTTAAAGCAATTAGTCGTACATCAAATCATTGATTATTAATAGGATTTTGGCTTAAATTATGCATTTGTGGTGAATAAATTTTTAAATACATAGTTACGACCAAATTTATGATTTTTTAAGAATTTACAAAGAGAATAAATCCGTGTTACGGCCAGATAAATGTTGAATGCAAGTCTGTGTCGAAGTCAGATTGCAAAGAAAACACCAAGAATACTCACATTGGGAACATCAGCTGGTTTCGATATGTGATTAATGAGATTACTGGCTTCGAAAGGCGGCCTCAGTTGTGGGCTGGTTGTGGTGGGTGGCGAGGGGGTGGTCACAGGCAGAACAGATCCCAGCTGAAAATAAAAATTAAAATTGGAACCAAATTTAATAATTTTCATGTAAACTTTCTACTATTTAAAAAAATTAATTAGTGCATTATAATCTAATGTAAAAATAAAGTTTTTCCAGAATAAATTTTTTCCAAATATTGTTGAGTTTTTGACGAAATTCAGATTCTCCCAAAAATTGAGTTCTCAGTCTAAACACCAGCGATTTTTTGGGTACCTCTTTACGAATTTTAACGAAAAGCAAAAATAATTTCATTTTAGGTTCAAGTTCGGCGACTTTTTACGATATTTGTGAAATAATTGCGTTTCTGACAAACACTAGCGCAAAAGTCAGAAAATTTTAATACTTTTGAATCGAATATCGTGAATTTTCAGCTCGGTTGTGCAACATAATTCGCGCGAAGACAGAGTTTTCATCTCAACAGTCTGCTTAACCGCTCAAAAAATTTGAAAATCCCTTCATTTTTGTTACAATTCTTCATTTTTTGGTCACTTTTTAATGAAAACTTTCGAAATAATTAGATTGTAGATTAAAAACTTGCCCAAGAAAAAAATATCAGTATTTTGAACTTGGTTCGGCAATTTTTAGCGTTATTTTTGAAAATATTTTGCGAATTTGCGTTTTTGAATGAATGCAAAATTATATACCATATAAGTTTTATTTTAATCTCAATATAAGTTTTTATCTCAATATAAGTGCTTATACAGGCTGCTCAAAAACTGGCGCACCAACTCAATGGTACGTTATTGAGAAGCAAGTGCAGATTACGGAAAAATGTTGAAAAAGTTCCAAAAGTCATATTTTAAAAAATCTGAAGCTACAAACTTGTTGTGTTAACTTCTTTAGTTTTCATTATTTTTTTATGTTTTTATGTTTCATACCAGGTAATCGTTCCGTAACAAAACGATGAATAATTATTTTTAAATTTACTATCAGATTTTAGCAGTTTTTTTAATTTAAAAAAATTAAAATTCATCCAACAAATCACAATGTGTAGATGTGCCAACACTGGGAATTATTTCCTAGGAAACCGTTTCAAAAATAATTTATTTTTGTTGTTGTTCAAGTTCTATTCGGAAATAAAATTAACTAGACGCCCTCTGGTGATGACTTTTGAACTATGTCGAAAACAGTGAAGAAATTTTCGTAATGCCACATTGTGCCACATTTAACTGACATTTAATGAATTGTTCAACAATTTTGCGTGTATAGTGTTAATTACTTACAATAGAAAGAATTACTTTAAAAGTACGTGGTGGTAAATACTAGCGTTGACTTTGGTTCTGTAGTTTTTCATGGTATAATGTGTTTATTGTTGGAACTTGAAAGTGGATAAAAAGTGAAAAATATTTAAATTTTGATTACAAAGTGTTATCAAACAGTTGTCTAATTAAAGATTATAAGTAATGGATCACAGCGAACACAAAGTTTGGCTCAAGAAACCAATAAATTAGTGAAGTGTTATGAATTTTAGGTTAGAATTTTCCACTGAAAAAATCATGAAATGCTGCGGTAAATCTGCAAAACTACAATAAAGATTAACAACTGCTGATACATTTAAACGTAAATTATGCCAAAAGGTAGGTTTTTCAATGTCTTTGTAAAAATTTCCCAATAAAGAAAGTGAACCAAATAGTCATTCGTTATTCGTGTTTTCCTCGTCATCTCTCATTTGTCAACATAAGTTTCTTGCATCAAAGATGCAATAATCATTCCGCATAGGCAATGTAATAATTGTGAAGCCCCAAAATTCGTACAACGCTCAAAATATCCGAATAAACATTTTCCCGCCATTTATGGTTACTGTTTTCGACCTAGCTCAGTGGCGCCCCCAACGGTAATTTTACTTCCGAATTGCGATCACGACTGTTAGACAACGTTGCCACATATCATTTAACTAAAATCCGTTATTTATCAATAACTTTAATACAAAGAATTTTTTTACTATTTTTACCTTTATATGTAACCAGTTCTCTACCACACACCATTGAGTTGATGCGCCAGCTTTCGAGCACGCTGTATATAAATATATAAGTGCTCGAAAAACTCAAAAGACACCCGTTTCCGATCCAAACCTGAGATTTTTTGGCCTTTTTATGACAAAATTTTGCGAAATAACTGGATTTGTAGCTCAAATATAAGCATAAACGTTAAAAAAAAACGCAAAAATTACACATCTAGACTCAGTTCGGTGTTTTGTATCTTTTTTTGGCGAATTTTCGCAAAATACTCGTATTTCTGTATGGAAAAAATTAATTAATTGTAAGCTTCAAAATAATTTTCAGCTTGGCTCCGTAACACTTTGCAAAAAACAAAGCTTTTTTTCAAAACATGCTTAGGCGCTTGTTAAAGACTGAAACCATCCCATTTTCGATTAACGTCAACAATTTTTAGGGCAATTTGCGACACACTTTTGCGAAACAATAGCGTTTATAAAAAAAGATATAATTAAACGTAAAATTTATTTTGAATTAAATTTAGAAAATTTTTAATATGATTTAAGAACATTTTGCAAAAGGACTAAGTTTTCATTTCAGCAACGTTCTTAAGCGCTCGAAAAAGACACATTCCAAATTTAAATCAGCTATGTTTGGACAGTTATTTACTAAATCGTCCCAAATTATTGGGTTTCTAAATCAAAAATACACATAAACACTTAAAAACGCGAAAGTAACAAATTTAAACTCTTTCCTGCAATTTTTAAAGCACTTATTTGTGAGGAACTTTCGCGTTTCTGCATGAAAAAATACAACGGAAAAATAATTTAGTTTTGGGTTTAGTGAATTTTCAGCTTGATTTAGTAACATTTTGCAAAAATAACAGACTTTTTATCTCAAAAACGTCCCTAAGCGTTCGAAAAAGGCAAAAAATTTTTACGTTTTTTTTATCCAAGTCAATGATCTTTGAGCAATTTGTGATAAATCTTCACAAAATATACGTTTGAAAAATGCACAAAAACAAGATTTTAGACTAAATTTGAAGATGTTCTTGGTTTATTTATGACGAAATTGTGTGTGTCTAAATAAAAAAATTAAATAGTCGCTATAATGACACAATAATTTCGTTTTGGATCGATTTATTGAATTTAGTTTTTGGTTTTGCAACATTTCGAAAAAAACTGAATTTTTATCTCAAAAACGTGCTTCAGCGTTCAAAAAAAGTAAAACTTACCCCACTTTCGATCCAAATCAACAATTTTTTTGGACCATTTTTGACTACATATTAAAAATATTTGAATTTGAACAATATATACTTATAAACGCACTGGCAAGGCAAAAATTAAACTTTGGAAACCCAGTTCGCTGATTTTTAGGTAAGAAATTTAGTAAATTTTGAGATGGATTTAGCAACTTTACACGAAAGAACAGTTTTTTTTAAAGGGTTCGAAAAAGAAAAGAGTCCATTTTCGATTAAGTCAACAATTTTTAGACATTTTAGACAAAAGTTTTTAAAACATAAACTCCAAAAACGCACAGAAAACACGAATCTATGTTCAATAAATCGAAGTTTTGGTTTATTTTTGACGAAATTGTGCAAATTAATTGCGTGTCTGAAAAAAAAAAACACAAAAGCGGCAAAATAATTACAATTTGGATCAAATTTAGTAAATGTTTAGCTTGGTTTTAAAACATTATTTCGTAAAGGAACTGAGTTGTTTTTTCAAAAAACGTGCTTAATGTAAAAAAAATGTAAAAATAATTTTCCATCTAAATCAACGGGTCTTATATGGCTTACTTTTAACCAAAGTTTAGGAAAAATTTGGGTTTTCGAACTGAAAAATTCAGTTCGGTGACTTTTAAGTTCAAAATTTGTCAATTAGACGCAGTAAAATAATTTCTTTATAGTGAATTTTTAGCACAAGTTTGCAAATTTTCGCAAAAAAAAACGAGTTTTTTTCCTCAAAAAAGTGCATTTGCGCTTAAATAAAGAAATAATCATCCCATCTTCAATGCGATTTAGCGACTTTTGCAGAATTTCTGACGAAAATTTGGGTTTCTAGATCAAAAGAGTCAATAAACGCTCGAGAAATAAAAAATTACACCACTTAGAATAAAGTTTGGCAAGTTTTAACTTATTTTTGACAAATTTTCGTAAATAGTTGCTTTTCTAAATGAATATAAAAAGTGCGTTTATAAACCTTTAGCGAATGGAGTGAATTTTTATCTCAAAAACGTGCTCGAACGGTTGAAAATGCAAAAATTGATTACTTTTTTTTACGAAATTTCAATAAACAATTTATAGGGATTTTGTTCAAATCAGCATTATTTGATAAAGTTAAGTATCATTTGCACCATTTGACAATGTTCTACGCAATTGTGCGGAAATTATTAGGTTTCTACATCAAAAAGATGCATAAAAGCTTAAAAAACTCAAAAATAACATACTAAATAATCTTCTGATTCGATTTTGTCAACTACTTAATTTGAATTTGAATTTAGTGAATTTTCCGTTTGTTTTTGAAAAAAATGAGTTTCTATTTAAAAACGTGCGTAAGTTATCGAAAAAAGCATGATCTAAGTCAGCGGTTTTTGGTCAATTTTTGCAAAATAAATGCTCGTACAATGCACTGAAAACACGATCTTATATCTAATTTGGTGATTTTTTTTGGCATATTTTTGACGAAATTGAGCGGATTAATTGTATGTATAAATGCAAAAATACAATTAGTCTCAAAACCGGTAAAATAATTTTGTTTTGGATCAAATTTAGAAAATGTGTAGCTTGATTTTGTAACACTTCGTAAAAGGACAGAGTTTTTAATTCAAAAAACGTAAAAAACGCTCAAAAAAGACAAAACTCATCTCATTTTCGGTTCAAATCAGCGATTTTTTGACGAAATTTTCCGAAAGGTTTGGGATTCTTATAAAAGCTAAAAAATGTGTATGAACGCTCGAGAAACGAAAAATATTACTATCATGAAAATAATTTCGTTAGAGACCACATTTTGTAATTTTTCAACTCCGTTTGGCGAAAGGAGTTATTTTTTTTTCTTTCTTAAAACGTGCTTAAACAGTCTAAGAAAAAAATTGGTTACTTTTTAACGCAATTTCGATAAACATTCGCTAGAAAAATGTGAAATTATGTTTTTTTAATAATAATAATAATTTATTTTTATATCAGTGACATATGTGCATTAATGTGTGATACAAGTCAAAAAGTATACAAATTTGAATTACAAAAATATATTGATACCAAAGTCAAATATAGTTCCGCATTGACTAATTTTTGTTTAACTATTTTTTTGAAAAAATTTAGTTGTTTAATATGACTGGGAATGCTATTGTAAAATTTCAAACATTGGTAAGTACAGCTTCGCTTCAAAAACACAGCTTTGTGATAAGAATAATTAAAAATTTTATTTCGTCTAATATCATGTGGATGGTCTATTAAATGAGTATTAAAGTATGACTGGTATTTATGGATAAAACAAAGACATTCATATATATAAAGACTTGGTACAGTAAGAATACCAAGTTGATTAAAAACATTCCGGCACGTTTCTCTTGATCTTTTACTTGTTATCGCCCTAACAGCCCTTTTTTGTAAAATGAAAATATCTTCTGTTTTTGCTTTACCCCAAAAAATGATTCCATATTTAATAATTGAATAAAAGTAGGTTAACATCCAGCAATGTCTCTTGATTTAAAAGTTTTTTTAGCTCTTTTAATAAGTAACAACAAGAAGCTAATTTCGCACTAATTTTATTTATGTGGGTTTTCCAATTTAGGTTTCTGTCAATTAATAATCCTAGGAAGGCGGTATCAGGTATTAAGGGGACAGCTATATTTCAGGATAATTATTTTTATTGAGAGGATGTTGAAATAATATACAGTTAGTTTTTTCCAAATTTAATTTTAGTGAGTTGTTTTGACTCCATGATTGAATGTCTATAAAATTGCTCTGTAAGAATATCAGTAAGATTATTGCCTGTAATCAGTAAACTCGTATCATCGACATAATTAATAATATTGACAAAGCGATTATCAAACATGTGCAACATGTCGTTAATGTAAATAAGGAATAAGAGTGATCCAAGTATGCTGCCCTGTGGAACACCTGATTTAATTTGTAGACCAGATGAAACAAATTTTATATGGTCCTTTATAATGATGACTTTCTGAATGTTTCCTTTGGCAATGTTATCATATATTTCGGAAACATACTTAAAAACAGCAGTAGATGTAGAGTGCCTTGCTCTGAAACCATGCTGCTGTTTTGAAAAAAACTTATTTGCATCTAGAAAAGAAATTACTTTTTTATAGAAAACCTTTTCAATAACTTTTGAAAAACTTGATAATATACTAATTGGTCCATAGTCATTATTAGGGAGTCACCTTTTTTAAAAACGGGTTTAATCAATGACATTTTTAATTTAAATGGGAAGATCCCTTTCATTAAAGCCTCATTTATCAAATATGTAAGTGGAGTTATTATAAACGGATATATTTTCTTTACCAATACATTTGATATGTTGTCAGCACCAACTGTATATTTACTTTTTAAGTTAAGAATTATGGATACCACTTCTTGCTCTGTAACTTGTAGAATTAGAATAGAATTTAGAACCGTGTTGTTGTTGTGTGATCTGCTAGTTTTGCTGCTATTAGTATTACTATGTATTTCATCACTTACAGAATTAAAATATTTATTAAATTCTGTTGCTATTGCTTTAGGACTTTCTATTATGTTATTGGACGACTAAATTTTCTTAATATTGTCATGATTTAAATTTTTGCTGTGTGAATTAACGATTTTCCAACTGGTTTTTGTTTTATTTCAGATTTTTTTATTAGATTGTCATAGTACTTCTTTTTTTTCAAGTATCATTTGTGAATACAATTGTTTGTAATGTTTGTATTGATTTCGACAATTTGGATTAATAGAACATATTTCTGCTAAAAATGTTACTGTCCTTTTCAGTTCATAAAACTCCTCGTCTTTCCAGTCGTTATTAAATCCAAAATTCAAATTAGCATTATTTGAGAAAGTCTAATTTGGGCCATTTGGCACACTTTTTATTCACCCTGCAGAGTCAAGGACAGCTTTGTAAATTATTATTGAACTTACCGCAATGTATTGCCAGCCGTTATTAACTCGCACAAGAAGCGCTTCTTCTTCAATAACATAGGCCAAAGTTCCCACGGGACTGACGGACGACATCTTTATCATGGCGTCATGGTCCTGGAAAGTTACAGCTCCGGGCACAATGCGAGCCGCAACTTCTTGCTCAGAAACCGTGAATATAGGTGGACTTGCTGTGGATCTGCCTAAAAGGGATTGCAAATAATGAACACTATTTTCAACAGTCTGCCACACATGTTATACAATCAAACTTTAATCACTAGTAACTTAATAATAAGCGTCTGGGTTGCGCTCAGATACGGTGGACTGGCCCAAGAATGTGGCCATTGAAAGGCATTGGGTTAAGTCGAGAGTGTGAACCAAAACTATTTGGAATATAATGTAACTTTCAAGGCGGTTTCATCCTTAAAGCAAGAAAAAAATCGAAATATCTAAGAGAACATAAATTAACTTAGCGAAACAAATTCATATGAATAGATCATGTCATAAAGTTTCAGGGAGGCCTGAATGAAGGAACAAAAACTCAAATATCACTAGTTTACAAAAAAATTGCTTTTACAAAAAGATAATTTATACTAATTTTGTTTTCTGCTTTACTCGTTGACAACTTAAATATAGGTATACCACATTTGTTTACCATGTCTAGTTTTTTTAATACAGGTAACCCAGGGGTGCGAAATCGATCTACAACATTTTTGTTAATTAAAATAGTACCATTACGTTTTCATTATCCGATAGATTGACTTAAAGTCCACAAACTAAAAATATTTTTATTATACCAAAGTTATACAGGGTGTCTCAAAATTGACGCCCGTGCGTAAAGAATGTGACTCCGTAGGTTAATACAAATCGAAAGTTAAGAGTAAAAAATTTTCCAATTGTCTTTAGTTTTCGAGTTGTTGATAAAAATGTAAATAATAAGCTTTATGCCGTCTTTCCAATTATTTGTGGAACATAATTCATTAGTTCATGCTAGCGATGTTAAAATTCTTTGAATCACTCGGTCTAGTGACCTTTCCTTTTTGTATGTTTAAAATGATACGATATTACTACATAATTACATCGAGATTTTGTCGATTGTTAAAAGCTCGGTAATAAGTTAGATGTGTGGATGATGGCAATGCCGCTACAGAGGCTAGGGCATATGCGGAGAAGTTTCTAAATCGCATTGTAGCGTATTTTGTGATGACAAATTTGATAAATTCGCTTTTAATAAAATTTAATGTTTAAATTTTAAATTTTAGTTTCGTATCAATAACTCGATAATGAAGGGCAATCGGACAATTTTCCACTCTTAACTTTCGATTTGTTTTAGACTTCTGAAGCAAACCCTAAAAGCACGGGCATCAATTTTGAGACATCCTGTGTATTTTTAAATATAACACCCGATATATTTTTGCATAATTAGATTTTACGCAAAAAATAATGTAACTTTTATATAAACTATAATGGGTTTATCTCTTTTTGTCTCGGAAATATTCAACTTTTTGTTATAAAAAAACAACATTTGAAAAATCACTGCAAAGTCGTTTATAAATGTTTTTCGATAAATTTGCAACAGAAAAACTTAGAATACCTTGGAGTTTTAGCAAATAGTCGATTTTTAGTTAAAGCACGCAGATAATATACAGGGAGTGCCAAAACGCAAAAAAATAAAAAACCCATTTTTTTTCAAATGGAACACCATGATTTTTTTTATATACCGATAGCATTTTTGATAAATTTTCTAATGATATGGGGTTTGAGATTTTTCAATAAAAATATTTTTTATTACAAGAAAATTTGCTTGCCTAGAATCTGATAGTCACATGGTAATTAGTTTTTTTATATGTAATAATGTGACTAATTACATTAGTAATTTCACTCACCAAGAATTATTAATAAAATAAATAAAAAATTATTTTTTTGCTATACGAACCGCATATCATTAGAAATTCTATAAAAAATTACATGGTGTTTCATTAAAAAAATTGTTCTCAACTTTTTGTGTTTTGACACACTCTGTACATTATTTCTGTGTTTCAACTAAAAGTCGGCTATTTACTAGAACTACATCGTGTTTTAAATTTTCTTGTTGCTAATTTGTCGGAAAATATTCATTGGCGACTTCGCAGAAGTTTTCAAAAATTGGTCTTTTTTAACGAAAAGTTGAATAATTCCGAAACGAAAAGAGATAGACCCACAATAGTTTATATGGGGTTACATTATTTTTTATGCAGAATTATGGAAAAATATACAAGGTGTCTTAGCTAAGACTTTTGAGCTTAATATCTCCGTTATTTGTCAACGGATTGTTCTGAAATTTAGAATGCACATATTTTAGAAGGTGGTCTTTCAATTAGGGGCAAAAAATAACCTCAAGTTAAAAAATGAAATTTTAAAACACATTTCTTTTATTTAAAATTAAGCCAAATTACCGTTGGATCATTAAACCCCGAAAAATAAACAACCACAAAAAAAAATCTACCAAATCCCTCGGCAGATCCAAGAAAAAAATTAAATTTTGTTGTTAAAAACCTAATCAAAATTTTGATAGTAATTTAGGCAGTTACCTTTTGAAACAATTGATAAAGCATTTCTATGCGGCATTTTGTGTACCACTAAAAAAACTGTCAAAAGTGTGCGCGCTGTCAGAAAAGTCAAATTGTTTTAATTTGGTGAAATTACTTTAAAAACCAACAACAGTGACTGAAATTTTTGTGTTGTTGAAAAAGGAATCAATATTCGCCTATGGAAAGTGGCGTTGGACTTTTTGTGAAATGTTATTTATGAAATTTAAAGTTTAAAGAATCGTCAATAATTTGAAGACACAGGAAGCGTGCCTGAACTAAATTGAGTGAGGGCAAAACCCGTCACTAGAGACGAAGCAATAGTTGGAGCTGTAATTCAAGCTTTTGAAGAGAATCCAATCAGCAGTGTACGAAACATTTCCAAAGTCCTGAATGTTCAAGTGTCTAGAATTTTTCAGTTGTTGTTCTGTCTTTTAGTCCTTTTTGAAAGAATTAAAGCATCCAGTACCAAAAGTAAGTCAAAAATATTGTTTTTTAACTTTGTATGGCTGAGAGATAATTGTGAAATGTCCCTTGCGTGACAGCTACGTTTCTGCGAGTAGGGTTGACCAAAATTCAATGGTAGTGCTCATTTGTCTCATAGAGATATACGCTTTTGCATCTGTACCCACGTTTAACAGTTTGTTTCGCACTTTTCTCGCGAAACAGATGTCTTCCACGAACGAGTTTTTTCTGACACCATTTTTCACTGACGATCAATGTTTTAATATAAGTCTTAAAAGGCTTAACATTTTAAAAAAGCATGTAAAAATTACGATTTTAAGACATGAGTTGTTGCATTAATTGGATTTTAATCTTTATGTTCTAAAATATCTGCATTTTAAATTTCATAAAAATCCGTTGACAAATATCTGAGATATCAGGCTCGAAAGTCTTAGCTGAGACAGCCTGTATAAGGTGTTCCATTTAAAAAATATAACTTTGGTTCACCACCCTGTGTATAATAAAAATATGTTTAGTTTGAGGACTTCGATATATCGTTTAATGAAAACGGCATAGCAATATTTTAAATTGCAAAAAGTTATAGACCGATATTATTACACACCCCTGGGTCACCCTGTATGTTCACTAAAAGTTTTGAAAATTTGTTTCTGGTATTTAGTTTAGCATTCGTTGTTTCTGTGATAAAATAATTGTTAAACATCTTATTTGTGTTAAAATATTATCAACTGAATGTAGATTAAGCCCAAATAACTTTTATTTTGTTTGTGGTAAAATCATCCTAATAAAAACCTGGGAAACTTTTCATTAAGGATTTAAAGTCTTATTAAAAAAGGTATAGCAAGGTTTTGGGATAAAAATACCTTAGCCGATTACTGCTGGTTACAATAAAAGTAACTGATACTAATCCGTGCAAAAAAAAACAATCTGTGCTATTTTTGATTTTTCAAAAGTTTTGTATCAATCTTTTTGTGACGGCTTTAACATTCGTTATTGACGTGATTAACAAATTGCTAAATAATTTATTTGCTTTAAAATATCATCAGGTGATTGTAAATTAAGCCCAAACAACTTTTTCTATGTTTGTGTTTAAATTATTCTAAGAAAACCTGGGAAGCTTAAGCGATGAACATGGTGAATGTTTCCATCAAAATTTAAAGTTTTATGAAGAGAAGTATTAACCTTTTGGGGATAAATATGTTATTCCTTAACTACTAGTCTACATTAAGATAAACTGACCCTGATAGTATAAAAGAATAAGCAGTCTGCAATATTTTTGATGTTGCAAAAATTGTCAAATGCTCATAGTTTATAATGAATATTTAAAAAACTAGACGTCCTAATGTTTTTCGACTTCTAAATTATTCTACAGATACGCATTGGTGTCATCTATTGGTAAAAAACGTTGTAAACAAGTGTTAATTTTATGTTCTACAAATAAATAAAATTAAATATTAGCGGGTAGCATATCTGAAACGCTTTGTGACAGCGCTTACAGTTTTTATACCACTTTATAACTTTTTAATAAAAGTTTCATAAGATGTGCAAACTTTTTCGAAAAACAGCACTCGCTTTATTGAAACATCTTGTATGTCTACTAATTAGGAGGCTAATTAGCTTCACTATTTGTACGTATTCCCATATTTGTGGAATTATTAGTGGTAATAAACATTATATGAGAAATAAAAGAGAAGCATTAAATGTGTCTACTAATAATTATGTGACTATTTCACATCAAAAGCTGCATGAATTGCATTGATCTGGCAACAGTAACATAATTTATATCATATTCGGATCGACACTGCAAGAGACAGATAAATATTGGTCGTTTCTGTACAATTTAAAACAGAATAAACAAGCACTGGTCAAATTCAATATTTAAAACAGAATCCAAGTTTCCAAACCGCCGTCTTGTTTATTTGGCGCAGATAACTAATAACCAACTCGTTGGTAAACCAAATAAACGGGAGGTAACCTGCTTGCAACACATTGGAAAAATTGTGAAAGATAAGTTGAGAGAAATTCTGAAATGAAGCAGGTGTATTTTGTTTCCGAAAATTGATGCTAACAGTAGTGAAAAATATTCAATAAATACACTTGAAGTGTGTCCACCTACTCGTATAGTTTTTTAAAAAAAGATGAGTACATATCCAGAAATAAATTTACAATCCCACGCAAATCATAAAACGACCCGACTTTGAGTGGGCGATCCCTTCCGGGGATTAAATCTAGGGTAACCCACGGAATAAAAGTAATCATTTCTTTATAAATCCGATGCAGTAAATAAAAAGACGAGAAAAATATCAAGTGAAAATAAAGAAATTAAAAATAATCGAGCGTTTTTGAGGCAGTCTATATTTAAGGATGCCTTACAATGAGTTTTTATTTTTATTCTACAAAAGTTGAAACCCTGCAGCCTGCTATTTTTCACAATACTTTTCTACAATATAGTTTTCTTAAATCGTTCTCTAATGCTATTTTTGTATTCAAGTTTATTCTGCAAAATCTTAAAAAGTATTTTTAAAAGCTTTTATTTAACTTGCTTTGTTGTCTGTGTGTCTGTTTCATATTTTTGGAGCCAAATTTGAAAGGGTTTCCGTTGTCCCAATGTATGAAATTTTGCATACATACGTAATCTGCGTGACAGTGCAATCCTACGTGGTTACATACCCCCTAAAGGGGTTAAATGGGGTTTTGAAGTTTTAGGTTATGTTTACAAATGGGTTTTCGATGTGTACATACCGTAACTTATACCAACGTTAACGGTATGTTGGTCATTGGGAAATATATTAATATCTAATCATTTTCATTACATTTCGTTACAAACAAATGTCGCTATTTTTTTAAATTCATTCATCTTAGACGATAGAGTATAGATACAGAACACAGGATGTGCTTTCAATGCTAACAGATGTTTTCACATCACATGCCACATAACAAGTTTGCACAAATCAGCAAAATAATGGTGTTACAATAATAAGGCGAAACTAAATCTCAGAGAAAAAAAACGTTTAGAATAAAAAAAGACTAAATAGCAATAAATAAAAAAATGTTTTTTTTTAGAAAAAAAACTCGGAAAAAAGCTTTTATTTAAAAGATGCACTAAAAAGTAAAAAATAATATTTTTCTATCAGAGGAAAATATTTTTGCTTACAAATTCGGATTTTAAAATTTAATTATAAAAGCTTTGGGAACGGTCATAATTCATAACATTACAGAATTACTTTCATAAATTGGGCAATGTTCCCAAAGCTTTTATAAATTTTAAAATCCTAATTTGAACGCAAAAATATTCTCCTCTGATAGAGAAACAGTACTTTTTACTTTTTAGTGCATCTTTTAAATAAAAGCTTTTTTCTAAAAAATCATTTTTTTAAATCTTATTTTGTATTTTTTTTTCAAAAGTAGTTGTAGTTTTTCTGCAAAATCTTAAAAAATATTTGTACTATACAGGTTGTTCCCTTTAATGTGGTAAAAATCTGTCTGTTCTACAGGTCTTAGTTTTTGAGTAATAAATTTTTAAAAAGAACATGTTTTTGTTAAAAAAAATTAAGATAATTTAAAAACTAAGCAAAATCGACCAATAAAAGTTTAGGTCAAAAGCATCAACTTTAAAAGCTACATACAAAAATGCAAAAAAATATGGGGTCTCCCATTAAAAAAACATGTTTGTATGGTAACTTGTTTCCGAATCACCCTGTATATTTAAAAATAATTTTAGATGAAGCAGGATCAACGGATTTTGGAACAAAAATAATTAATTTTCCAGCATTTGAAGATCAACAATCGACTTTTCCAACTTTTCCAACTCGCTGGTAGATACAACCTGTATTTGTTAAGTTTGACGAACATTTAACACCCAAACTAGGGAAACAGTAATTATTCAAATTTGATGAATTAATTATAACATTTTTACTATAAAATCAATACCGAAATGTAACTGTTGATTTGACATTTACTTTTCTCCTAATGATATGTTTGCATATTCGTAACTTCAAATTCACATGTTCGAACCTACCTACGTTATTTTTAGTAAAATCAAGTAAACCGCAAGCTTGAACGTTATCTATTATTATCGAAATATTAATACCAATAACCGAACAAATGCTCATTTATTGATAGAAAAATAAAGTTGTTCCAGCTAAACTCCACATTAGATTTAGGTATTAGGAAGTTGCATTTTTCAATTACTCGAGTTATTTTAAGAGAATTTTTATCAGTTTTCCCCATACTTAAAAAAATGATTTACAAATATTTGAAGATTTTTACATTTGAACCTTACACTTTAAAAATCCGAAAGTTTGCAATTTTTAAAAATTTTGAAATCGTTTTCGCTTACTAGAAAGAAAAAAATTTGGTGTTTTCCTTGATGTTTTCAAATTTAAAAAAAAGATTGCAAACCCATCATTTTTAAGGTTAAGTTTGCAGAACTTCAAACGTCCATAACTCAATATTTTCAAAATAAAAGGCACAATTTTTTACAGAAATCGAAATTAAAGTTTAATTCAAAATTAAACTAATTTGAATTAAGTTGCTATTTAAAATGCATTGACAAATGTCAAGTTAATTGCGATTAAAATTTAATTGCAATTAAAATGTTCTATAAACCGGCTCTAAATGGTAGAGAATATAATTCTGCACCGATCTGTGTTAACATTCCCTGTACCTATCTTTAATAGTTTTTTAGTTATACTACTTTCTGTTGGCATTAAGAACGTGAGTAAAATATAACAAATTAAAGCTTTTCAAACCCAAGTTTGATGAATTTATTTTGATTTAGCGGAAAGCTTAGCCAAATTTTGAACATAACTTGTCGCTTATTTAATAAGAGAAATAATAGAATATTAAAAAAAAAAGAAATTGGCATTTTTCAATGCGAAACGTCAGATTATTTTCAACAGATTTAAAGCAATTTTAAGCCTCGTTATATAAAAATAAAATGTTGTATTCAATTCGTTTTTGTGTAAATAAATCAGATCATTTATTTCACCTCGTGGATGATAAACCACTCGTTTTCACTCGTTTGATATTCCCCTCCTGAAATAAAGCGTCCGATTTTACACGTAAACTCGCTAAATAAAACACTATTATAGTGGCGGTCAGCTCGATTTGCGTGTGCGTCATCAATTTCATTTTTTCATTACCAACACAAAGCTGTAAAAAAATTATCAAAAACAATGCAAATCTAAACAACTAAGGGGTATCTAAGGGTGGTATCCTTGAACATTAATTTACATGTGCACTTCGACAACACCGTCAAGTGTCACGAATTTGTCAACCTGACATTGACAGTAAATTATAGACGTCGTCGCATGGTTGATGAAAGTGTTATCGGTGTTAATCGCAAGTATTTTCCGTTCGTTTATTGTGTTTTGTGATTTGCGTTTCGTTAGGTTTTTGATTCTGCGTTTATTAGTTCTTGTTTTGTGAATCTGTATTTTTTGTAACAACTCATAATTTAAACACTTCGTAACCTCAAAAAATATTTGATAGTTTGTCACCGCTATGACCCTCTATGTAAACGTAGTGACAGAAATGTCAGATGACGCACACGCAAACGTAGCTGAGCGCTACCATATTTAAAAGATGCACTAAGACGAAAAAAATAATGTTTTTTTAGCAGGAGAATTTTTGCTTACAAGTTAGGATTCTAAACTTTATAAAAGCTTTGGAAACAGTGCTCAATTCAAAACAAATATTCTGTAATGCCGTATTGTTATGATTTATGATCTTTTCCAAAGCTTTTATAAATTTTAGAATCGTAATTTGTAAGCAAAAATCTTCTCTGATAGAAAATAGTTATTAATAATGCGAGTGCGAAAACGCAAGTTTATAGTTCGAGGGCTGTCGTTATATGCAACGAGCGTACGCGAGTTGCATACCTAGACACCCGAGAACTTTAAGCGTTTTCGCATAAGTGTTATTCAAATTTTTTTTGTTGGAATATTTTTATTTAAAATACGTTGCTACAGGAAGTGTGTTTTAAAATAGTGAAAACACATTGCTATCGGAAACGTGTTTTAAAATAGTGTTTAATGTTACAAAAAAATAAATTATTTTTTACCTTTTACTGCATCTTTTAAATAACATTTATTTATGTTACAAGGCCGTGAACTAAGACTTTTTTATGAGAATAAATATTATTAAATAATAATTAAATAAAAATTAAAAATTAATTAAAAATTAAATAACAATATTAAATAATCATTCGAATAAGAAAAGTTAGTTCACGGCCATGTGGCATACAAAATTTTGTATGCAACTGAAAAATTACCAAAATTAAAGTTTCGATCGAATCTTTACATAAAATCGGTGTAACTAGGGCTTGCGCAGTTGCTGTATATTATTGTCATCTAGGATTGTCATTCCCATTTAATTGAAAGTAGTGCTGTTTTTTGTGATTTTTAAGGAAAATGAGAAGTGAAAGTGCGCAAATTCTCTAATATTTGTTATCATTATCACATATTAATAAATAACGTTCGAATCATCTATCAAAGCTAATTTCATTCAAGATCAAAGTCGGCCGGTAAAAAAGTCTTTAACGTTGTCAAGTCTTTATTTTACTATAAACAAATGTGCTATCTCACGACTCAAAATCAAGAAAAAAAGTGCCGTTTTTTAACAGTTGCACACAAAAGCTTGAAAAAAAAACATTTTTATGTAACTTGTATTTAAATATTTTGCGTGTTAAGTTCTTACATTAGATAAAGAAAATCTTTTTAAAAGTATGTGGTGGTAAATAGCTTTGGCTTTGTTTATGCGATTTTTCGTGGTAATAAAGTGTTATTTGAAATCAAATTCGTGCTGGTCTCATGAAACCTGTTTTTTATTCTATTTAGTTAAATAAAAATTGGGGCATTCCATTTGAAAAAAATTACTTATAGCTTGGGGAATTTATCCAAACTTAACCTTAAGATTTTGGAATTTCTAAACTTTTTTCCAATTTTGAACACACTTATAATCTAAAAATGGCAGAATTATCATCTTTTGAAGTGAAAGATACAAATCGAAAATTTAAACAAAAAATTCAACCGACTTTAATTGGATAGGTATAAGGAAAGCTGACGAAAATCCCCTTGAAATATAACCGTAAGTGCTGTCTTGTAGAAAATATTTTCAATAAACAGGACTTAGTGGATTACGGCTGTGAACCAATTTTCAAATAATTATCATAATATGAACTTTCAATAATTTTAATGTGCGGTTTAGACGGAACAACCTATATAAAAAATAATTATTGCACGTAAACCACGACAGTATTGCACATTAATCAAAATAATATTTTAATAAAAAAAAATTAAAATCACATTTTGGATAAAAAAAGTAACAATTTATTAAATATTATTTAATTACCATCACTACCTGATTTCAAATCCTTCAGTTCTCTGAGAGCCTTCAATTCTTCCAGACTACTTCTTGTTCCTTGATGTGCAAGCAGAAAAAAAATTCCATAATAAGACATTGTTGCAGCATGGAAAAAATATGTGCAAACATGTGTGAGTTGTGATACTTATTACTGTATTGAACTAAGTTAGTATCTTTAAATAATCATTATATTTGTTTTCGTTATTCATTTATCGATAATCGATAGTTTATATATAGCCTTCACCAATTTTGCCTTGTAGTTAAATTATTGACGAAATTGAGTTACTATTGAGGTAAAGTGTAACACGTTACCTGGTCGTAAGTTGTATGTCGGTTCTCCATACGGCGGACCGCCAGGTTCTCCTTTTGGTCCTGTTACCGAAACTCCGGGAATTCCGGGCGGTCCAGGTGGCCCCGGCGGGCCCGGCACTGGCACATATCTGATTGTTTCGTCTGAAGAAGCCGCTCCAGGTAAACCCGGAGGACCCGGACTGCCGTCTCTCCCATCTCTTCCAGGAATTCCATCTTGGCCTCTATCACCTTTGTCGCCCTTATCACCTTTAGGCTGTTTGATAACATCCGTTATATTGTGTCGTTTCATCCAGATAATAGCTACTTTTAATAATGAAAATGTCTATACGAAATATTTGGTTAGATTATCAGCTCCATTATTAATGTAGCAAATCGGCAACAACAGTAATAATAGTGCTTTATTAAACGCACGCAAATTCATCATTAAATAATGTCCTCATTTATCAAATTGTCTCTTTTGGATAATAGATTTGCCGAAATAAAGCGTTTCTTGCTGATAACCAAATGGCACACAAAACCGAACAATTTTGCTTCATCCTTTCATGTCATTTTTTTAATTGGATTAAAATTAAGTGTGAAACAACTCACCCCTCCGTAAGCGCCTGGGTCGCCTTTTTCACCCTTTGGCCCCGAAATTCCCGGTAATCCTGAAGCTCCCGGTCGACCCTAATATAAAAATAAACTGCAAGATCGGTATCACACTAACAGTTTAGATTACGTAAAAAGCATCCCCGAAACAATTTTCTACATCTAAAAGGGAATTTATTCGAAGCAACACAAATCTTGAAAATGGATTATTTTTAAATGCTTCTACCAAAAGCAAACTTTTTGTGTAACAGAGATAAAAACTACATTAGGCTGTAGGGGCGGGAAGATTTGTTTGAGTCCAGTTTGGAAAAATGCGTGGGAAACTTATTTAACTTCCAGGGTTTATTACAATTTGTTACGCATTCATTTATACAGGGTGTCTCAGCTAAGACTTTCGAGCCTGATATCTCAGATATTTGTCAACGTTTTTTTTATGAAATTTAAAATGCAGATATTTTAGAAGATACAGATTACAATCCAATTAATGCAACAACTCAAGTCTTAAAAACGTAATTTTTACATGCCTTTTTAAAATATTAAGCCTTTTAAGACTTATATTAAAAAATTGATCGTCAGTGAAAAAAGCTGTCAGAAAAAACTCGTTCGTGGAAGACGTCTGTTTCGCGAGAAAAATGAGAAACAAACTGTTAAACGTGGGTACAGATGCAAAAGCGTAGATCTCTATGAGAAAAATGAGCACTACCATTGAATTTTGGTCATCCCTACTCGCAGAAACGTAACTGTCACGCAAGGGACATTTCACAATTATCTCTCACCCATACAAAGTTGGAAATCAATATTTTTGACTTACTTTTGGTACTGGATGCTTTAATTCTTTCAAAAAGGACTAAAAGACTGAACAACAACTGAAAAATTCTAGACACTTGAACATTGAGGACTTTGGAAATGTTTCGTACACTGCTGATTGGATTCTCTTCAAAAGCTTGAATTACAGCTCCAACTATTGCTTCGTTTCCAGTGACGTGTTTTGTCCTCACTCGATTTAGTTAAGGTACGCTTCCTGTGTCTTCAAATTATTGACGATTCTTTGAACTTTAAGTTTCATAAATAACATTTCACAAAAAGTCCAACGACACTTTCCATTAGCGAATATTGATTCCTTTTTCAACAACACAGAAATTTCAGCCAGTGTTGTTGGTTTTTAAAGTAATTTCACCAAATTAAAACAATTTTACTTTTCTGACAGCGCGCACACTTTTGACAGTTTTTTTCAGTGGTACACAAAAGGCCGTATAGAAACGCTTCATCAATTGTTTCAAAAGGTGACTGCCCAAATTACTATCAAAATTTAGTTTGAGTTTTAACAACGAAATTTAATTTTTTTCTTGGATCAGCCGAGCGATTTGGTGAATTTTTTGTGTGGCCATCTATTTTTCGAGCTTCAATGATCCAACGGTAATTTGGCTTTATTTAAAATAAAAGAAATGTGTTTTAAAATTTAATTTTTGAACTTGAGGTCATTTTTGCCCCTAATTGAAAGATCACCTCCTAAAATATGTGCATTCTAAATTTCATAGCAATTCGTTCACAAATAACTGAGATATTAAGCTCGAAAGTTTTAGCTGAGTCACCTTGTAAATAAGTTTTGAATGGATAATTTATTTATACTAGATACCAAAAGAGAAGATCATTAAAAAACTCCTTATTACCCATTTTGTATGAAAAAAAAACTTGCCCTTACTAATTATTTAAATTAATTTAATTATAATTTTCAAAATTTTTTTATCAAAAAACAGTTTTTCTTACCTTTCCATTCTACGTTGGCAAAAAAATTTAAAAGATATAGTTTTCATTATATGAAAATTAAAAGAAGACGTACCATCCATCCAGGTAGTCCAATTTCTCCCATAGGGCCTGATTTTCCGGGAGGTCCTGCTGGTCCTGGTGGGCCGGGCTTGCCCCTTCTTCCTCGTCTTCCCATATCCCCTTTATCGCCCTTGATAACAAAATTTTTCATTTTAATGTATTATCATATAAACGCTAAATATTGTAATTTTTTTTATACCGGGTGACTTTAATGATTGTGGCAAAAAATCTATTGGCAAAATTGAGTTATTTAGCATCCCTGCTAACTTGTTGTCTGGAGCTGTTTGATCTGACGGCCATGTCAGCAATCGTAGGTCGGAAGTGAATGACAATTGATTATAAAGTTTTGACAAATAAATTTGATAGTGAAGGTGGCCAAATCTGGTTTTCAAATTTGTTACCAACTTGACCACAAAAATCACAATCATTAATAGTCACCCGGTATTTGGATAATAAAAGCTGCCACAGTACAACCTAGAAAATCACGTATTTGTCTTTTTTTGAGACAGAATAAAAAATGTTTATTACAGAAAAATAAATTCCGAAATTTCGCTTTTATTTTAAAAAATTCTCTTTGTCGGAGAAGAGAAACTAGGAAAATAAAGACTTTCTACTCTTGGTGCTTCATGAATTCACGATAAACCCAACCTAACTCAAAAACTCAAACTATTCTCTTTATTTTATTTTATATAGGAATTATATGAAGAATTTTTAGCCCTTAAATACCAGAATATCCCAATTCTTACCGTTCCGTAATATCAGAGGATGGAACAGGTCTATATTCTCTAATACTGTGTCCGTAGTTTAATTTTGAATTAAATTTGATTGCTTTTTGTAAATTGACCCTTAAAGTGATTATGAATTAGAGCTTTAAGTTAAAGACCACATAAAATTTAAATGAAGAATTAAAGTTTTTTAACGAAATCATTCCTTAAAAGAATAAAAGTTCTATTTTTGCATTTTTAATGTATGTTTGGAAAGTCAAAAAAATGTCTTTTGCAGACAAATAGCATGACTGGTTTACAAAATTTTACTTTTTGTCTGTTGCTGGAAATTTAACAGTTGCTTCATATTCTTTTAGACTGTAGATTTAAAATCTGACGTCGAAATTTGACTATCAGCTCGAGTTTCTATTTTAGAGCTTATGAAAAGTGCGGTAAATGCTAACATGAGTTACCAATATCTTAAAAACTAAAGCTGATTGGAAAAATCTGTTGGCTGTTTTAACATCTGCCTCCAACAGTTACCCAACAACAGCAAAAAAATCTGAGGCAGCAGTAAATTAACAGTAAATGACAAAATGTTGTATCTTAAAAAAAAAAAAACTTACTTGGGTAACCTATATCACAAAAAAATCTGTTTTGCAGTTTTGAAATAAGCGTTCCCTAGTAAATTTTTGTAAATTAATTTTATCTCCCGTGGGAGGAAAAAAAATACTTTGCACCTACTTTACTTCCCCTTCCCATGAGAGGGAAAGACATACCTACTTTGCACCTTCAAATTTGGAAGAAAAATATCATTTCCTATAAAGTAAAATGACAAATCATGTATGTCAAATTCAATTAAACCTCCAAAATTTAGTTTGTTTAAAAACAAAATTGTTGGTGTTTTTTTCAAAGCACTCTTCACAAAAATGCTTTTTTTCACCATTTTGATCAGCATATAAGATTCAATCATATTATGTAATACATCTTTGTGATCAGGAATAAAAACACTTTTCAAAAATCCAAAAAGCAAATTTGGCTTCCATAAGAAAAACCAAAGTGGAGTGTTGCAACTCTGACATCAAGGACGCTTTGGAAAATAGGATGATAGATTTAGATTCCTTGTAAAAAAGTGCCTGAAGAACGTCCTAGATAAAAACATCTAGTTCTTTTAATTTTCGCTTGGAAAAGTAAAAACGAAAATAACAAATTTTCGTATTTTTCCAATAATTCAAAAACTAAAAATGACACATCATTTTCTTCCACAATTGTTCAGCATAAAAATGTGCAAAATGTGCATGGTGGAGCTCGAAAAACCTGTATAAATATCTGCTGCCTATACGGGTATATTTATATTTCTTCTGTTAAAATAACACCAAAAAATCATTATTTTTTAACTAAGAATCAACAATTCTGTTAACTGCAGTGTATTGCTTAGGTACAAAATATTTTTTTTTTACTGGAGACTCCTAATTAGAGCCTAGACTCTCATTACGTTGATTAATTTTTTATTAAATTAAGTCGTAATGAGTAGTAATCACAAACATTTAAACTTTTTTCATGTAATTATTGGTGCTTTCGATAAACGCTTAAACTAATTTTCCTTCTACAACGTAATGTTTTGTTGTGGTCCTACTCGTAAATTTATTTGTTGACGCATCATGAAAATCATAAATCTTTGAAAGGGCTTCTACGAACCATAAATTCAAGAATTTTTATCGACAAGTTGTGACTCACATAAAAAATAAAACCTACATGCTACAACAAATCGCGACAAAAATCCTGTTTTATAATTTCAAATAAGATTAAAAAAACTTACCTTCACTGTTACAATTTCTCCATTTCCATTCGGCATAATAATACTCCCAGGCGGCCCCCTTTCCCCCTTGGACCCTGGCGGTCCCACCGGCCCAATAGCCCCACTTTCCCCCTGCTCCCCCTTCTGTCCAGGCCCACCAGGTTCCCCTTTCATTCCCGGAACACCCGGTATTCCACCCTCCCCCTCTTCGCCCTTATCCCCCTTCGGCCCTTTCTCGCCCGGTTCGCCCTTCGGGCCTGGCAATCCCGGTACAATCCCAGTCATGTCACTATTATACGCAATCCCGGGAGGGCCTGGCGGTCCTACAGCCCCCTTTTCGCCCTTATCGCCATGCTTTCCGGGATTTCCGGGTATTCCGTCCAAACCCGGACTTCCGGTGTCTCCCTTAACTCCTGGGGGACCTCGTTCTCCAGGAAATCCTCGATCGCCGCGTTCGCCTTTAGGGCCAGGATCACCGCGCAATCCCTTTGTTCCTGTGGGACCCTTTTCGCCTCGAGGGCCGGAAGGGCCGGGTTTCCCGGGCTCGCCCTTAGGCCCCGGGACGCCAGGACGAACCAGAGGGCCCCCAAGGACTGTTTCCTAAGGAGAAATAACAAAATAAATCACTAAAAATAAAAGGGTTCGATGAAATGTGCTAATGGAGACTTGCTGGAAAAAAGGGCAACGTTGATTCCCCTTTTAAGTAAAAGTTTACATTTAAGGAGAAGTTCTAAGTGTTGTACCTTAAACGGACCTCTAGGTTTCCAACTCGGCTGCTTGTGAAAGTGAAAGTGTGGTAGCAAATTAGCAAATTAATTTTTTGTTATGTAGTTAATTAAGTGGAGGTACTCACGTCAACATTTTCGAATTCGACTGGACCAGGGGGTCCCGGAGGGCCAGGAGCGCCTGGTTTTCCAGGTAGTCCATCCTTGCCAGGTTCACCCTTAGGTCCTTGCAATCCGATCGGTCCTTGAGGACCACGCTCACCCCTCTCACCTTTATCACCCGGAATACCAGGGATACCTTTATCGCCAGGAAGCCCTGGCTGGCCTGGCATACCAGGAGGGCCAGGTTTGCCCTCACTGACTCCCAATGAGTTTGATGATGACAAGGAACTTATTAAACTAGTAAAGTTACAAGAGCAGACCCCCTGAAAACAATAGTAGTTTATTAAATTGTTACCGAGCGTGATTCTTTTAGGGCCTGTATTAGAAACTTCTCAACTTCTAAAATTCTGCAGGTAAGATTTTGAAATTTGTCCACAACTCAAATCGACCATTCAAAATGGCTGGACTACGAAAAACTTTAAGATTTTAAATGGTGTTTCACAAAATTTTACGAGGCTTGCACCTAATGTTCGCACCCAAATACAGCTCGTATCAGAACTCACTCCCCACCGGAAATGTGCGTATAGTTTAGGCAATTCTGAAGCTAAAGTTCTAAAAATTCTAACTCTTTGCGTTTGGGAGTTAGGAATGTTTGAAAATACTTAATCACAAAAGGCCTTGCTCTGGGGAGGATTAGGGGAACAAAACACGTTGCTAGGAAAACAAAAATAGGTAGAACGGACAATAAAAATGGGCACTTGAATTATTTTTTATTTCTTAGTAACGCATCTACTGTATGCAGTACACCTGGGAGAGAGCTTCTGGGATTGGTCATTTTGAGACCTCTTTATCTCGCAAACTAAGAATAAAAGACCTACATTTTTTTGCATTTTTGCTATCTCTATTGCTGTTACCACTAGCACCTCTCCGGTAGGGACTGAGTTCTGATACACCCTGTATACAAAAGTCACAAAATTCTACATACAAAAAATACATATTTAATTATTTAATTTTTGGAAACCCATGAGAGAAGTTGTCATACTAATGACTATTTCATTGATATAGTGGCGGTCAGCTCGATTTGCGTGTGCGTCATCAATTTCATTTTTTCATTACCAACACAAAGCTGTAAAAAAATTATCAAAAACAATGCAAATTTAAACAACTAAGGGGTATCTAAGGGTGGTATCCTTGAACATTAATTTACATGTGCACTTCGACAACACCGTCAAGTGTCACGAATTTGTCAACCTGACATTGTCAGTAAATTATAGACGTCGTCGCATGGTTGTCGAAAGTGTTATCGGTGTTAATCGCAAGTATTTTCCGTTCGTTTATTGTGTTTTGTGATTTGTGTTTCGTTAGGTTTTTGATTCTGCGTTTGTTAGTTCTTGTTTTGTGAATATGTATTTTTTGTAACAACTCATAATTTAAACACTTCGTAACCTCAAAAAATATTTGATAGTTTGTCACCGCTATGCCCATGCTATGTAAACGTAGTGACAGAAATGTCAGATGACGCACACGCAAACGGAGCTGAGCGCTACCATAGTTATAAATATATGTTTTTTACAAACAATTATCTTGTGTTCAATTAAGAGACGGTATGAATATGATTCTAAGTAAGCTATTTATCTTAGTCACTAACTAACTAAAAACGTTGTAATTTTTCAAAGGGGTGAACAAACTAGAGCAGACTATCCAATTTTTCAAATTTTGTAATCGTGTTTGTATTGGAATATGATTGTTGGTGACATTTTACAGGCACAGGCCGCGTAAAACTATGTAAAACATCCTGTATTTTTATTGCATTTTTGAATTCGCCTCTTCAAACTGAGTAAAATGTACCCCAGTTGATAGTACTAAGTGTTTCTATCGGGCGTGTCAAAAGTTGCATCGAAGTTCTTTTAAGAGTAGCTAGACAGAGTTATACAAAATACTACTACTTATTTTCGATAAAAAAATTCACGGAACCATTTGTTTTGTAAACAAGACTAAATCCAAAGCAAAAAATGGCAACGCCGTACATAAGTACACCTACTTTTGTACGTTTATTCATTTTACCGAATTATTTTTTGTAATAAGATCGATAAAATTGTAAAACAGTTATTAGTGACTAGATCTTTTAATGAAAGTATTTCATTAGTCGTTATTTTTTTGAAGTGCAAGAATAATTTTTAACAGCTAATTTTGAGAGAAAATGCGACGTTGGCGTCTTCATAGTTTTGAAACAGCTAATAGAAAAATATTAACCAAAAGTATTACTATGGTAACATTACTAAATGTTGCTGCACTTTTAAACTGGTGTTTCGACTCAAAAAATTTCAAAAACCAGAGAAAATGTTTTCCTACAATGCTTTTTAAAAAAATTAGATAATAAATTAAATTAACATTGAAATAAATCATTAAAAACATAGTAAGCAGGTCAGCTTTTCCAACAATTACACATTGAAGTAAGCATTTTTTGCAACTTTTACAAGCTGCTGCATATTAAATAAGGAGCAATAATTGAGATGTTACCATGTTTTAGGTACAGCTCAAATTTAAGAAAAGTCAAATAAGTTTGTCAAAAAATATTTTCTTTCCACGTTGACTAACTGCGTTTAGTTTTGTACCATCGTTGGACATAAAAAATTGGTACATCCAAAATTTGCTCATTATGCATCAAACGTTTGAATTGTCATTGAAGTCACAAATTCTCAGAATTGTAACGATAACCGTTGGAGTTTTTTGAACAAAAACGTTAACTTAATATTTTTGACATGTCATTTGTATTTGTCACAATTTTTATAACCTTATTCGCAAAAAGTTAAATTTAACCGATGTTCCCTCTAAACCCCTAAACAACCGTAATGTATAATATAATCAACATGGCGGCACCAGAGGTCGTTATCAACTTTTTTATTTTAACTAAAAAGCTATGTTTGGTACTGAATTTTTGGATTGATCCAGTTATTTTAAGAAGTTTTTATCAGTTTTTTTTTGTTTTTTGATAACTTTTAGATTTGCAATTTTGTCATCGATATCATCGATAACTCTGCCGTTTTTAAATATTTTAAAATCCAAAAAAACAGCTAAATTTAAGGAAAGAGTAAACTGATATAAAACCCCTTAGAATAACTCGAGTAATCCAAAAATTGATAACAACTTCCGGTTTAACCGAAAATTCCGAAAAGTTGAACATATTTTCATTCAACAGGTCCCAATAACGGGCTATGTCTGTACACCACTTTTCAGATAAATAATAGTAACAGAACTTTCAACACTTCTAATGTCCAGTTTAAACGGGACAGATTCTATATGTCAATTTTTTGCCAAAAATTTTTATTTGCATTCAAAACATCACAAAATTATGACAGGTAAGAAGTACTAACCACTATGATACATTTGACTTAGTTTGAAACGACAAATTAAAAAATGCAATAAAAATAGGTGGTTACCATTTAAAATTTCAAAGCTACCGCCAATTTCTCGGAAGTTCAACCATTTTAAAAATAATTCAGTTGAAACAGGAATGGTCGATATGGACAAAATTTCAAAATTCTAGCTACACTAGAAGTTGAAGAGACTATTGTAGGCCCTTAAAGAATCACCCTGTAGCAATAAGTAAAGAAAAGTTATTCATTATTTTTGAGTGATGTGTGAAAGCAATCCCGAAAGTGGCAACTTTTCTTTACGTGTATAATACAACATTTTCTCTTATAGGCGCACTGATATTTTTTTTCCAAATTTTTTCACCAAGAGAATAAAAAAAACAGAAAATAACCATAATTATGTCGAGTAAGATAAAAATAGTTATTTAATAAATTAGTTTGTTAATAAAGGAGATTAATAAACGAAACTGTTTAAAGCACGAACGAGTGATAGCGAGTTAACAGTTGAGTTTATTAATCGCCCATTAACAAACGAGTTTATTACAATATTTTTTTGTTGACCTTGAACGCATTTTTTGTGACAAAATTAGAAATTAATTGCAAATTAAAACCAATTTCATCTTTTCCATCGCACAATTTAGAAAACATCCAAAATGTTTTAAACCTGTTCCGTATATTAGTCGTCATTGTTTTTATTTTTATGAGTATAACGGGCTACTTATATCAAAATATTCACATAACAGCAAAATTACAAAAACAGTTACTTAATGAAAAAGACAGTATTAATGGCGTCTATTAATATATCTTTTTTTAATAAAATAATTTATTAATATCGAAATTAATAAACGGTCAACGAAAAAACAACTAAATCAAATAATATCATTTGTAGAAAAAAGATGTACTACTTCTACTAGTATTTAAGAGATCAGCAACAACATTCTTAATACCTATAAGAGAAAATCACTTTTTTCACAAAAAAATTGTAAATTTACCTCGGGAGCTGAAGGTCCCGGCAAGCCAGGGGGGCCTGGAGGACCCGGAGGTCCCCTTATTGATTCGCCAGGAGGGCCCTAAAATAATAATTTAAAATTTAAAATTTTTTTTGCTCGCAGTGTTACCCTTGGCCCTCTGTCGCCTTTATCGCCCTTATTTCCTAGGCTAGCTTTGATGTCATTGAAAAGATAGTTGCAACAATGGTCGTTATCACAAATGCAAGGCTTACCATTTGGGGGTGGGGGTGGAGGTGGAATGAAACCGTAGTCTTCGGATCCACTTCCTTCTCTGAATGTTCCGTCGTAGTCGCTGCGTTCGACCTAAAGAAAAGGTCAGTTTTTTATGCATATTCAAGCAGAAACTTAAATATTTAGCAGTTGTTTTATTCGCTGTGTATTGGTTAATTAACACAACGAATAATTTACGATACTAAAACAACAAATGAAAGCTCTGAAATCTTCTAACGAAACTGGAGTTCGACTCGAACTTGGAGCTTGTTTGCAAAATATGTTTATTTTTATTCAAGTTTATAAAGTATAATGATCTGGAATAAATCTAACTGCGAGTAGAATAATTTCAAATGGTAAAAATATCGTTTCAGGTAGGTAGATCTGCCTTTTAATTTACCTGAAAGTTGTGATTAAATTAAATGTAGAAATGACTTACATTTTAAATTAAATCAACTCCTACATATTCCGCACAAAGTAATTAAAAAATTAATCATTCCATAACTATGACAGTAAATAATTACGTATCTTCTTATTCCTCTTAATGATAAGATTGTTAGTAATTAGTTTTGTTTCCAGCATGCAGTTAGTGAGTTACTTCGCACTATTACTTACTTCATCTATTTCGTTTTCGTTTTCGGGATTGAGCTTTTGAAAACCCTGGTTAAAAAAATAAAGAAATTAAGAACTAAAAACTACATAATGAGGTTTCAAAAGAAATCTAGCACATAGTCCGAATACTATTTAATTCTTTTAATAGAAATTAAAACACAAACCTGAAAATCTGTTTTACATTGATCTGCAGCCATGTTAGGGTCGCGGAATATTTTCACTTGGTCCAGGGCGCCCTTAAATAAAATTAATCAGTGCAAGGGTTCATAGTTTTAAGAAGCAACCATCATCCTCTGTAATTGTTCGATCTATACAATTGGCTGTTAAGTTTTTTACAGAAAGAATGAAAAATCATAATTTTTTAGTAAAAACGTATCTTCTATTCTATTAAACAGAGTTTAAGAACCTAGTTTATACAGTCTACAGGTCGGTTTTATTTTTTAAAGCTTTATTTTGACATCACAGTGACATTTACGACGTCATTCGTTTTCAAGTTGTGACGTCATTCTAAATTTTTTTAAATGACAACCGACATTTTTGTTTATTGGTTTAAATAGTACACAACTTTATCTTTGTGGTAAGAAGAAAAAATAAAAAAAAACTTCAATAAAATAAAAAAATACTGACAATTAAACATAATGCAGATTTCTAATTTCTAGATCTTTGTAGGCGACATAATTATGGAGGAATAATAATTTATTTTTTTTCCTTTTTGAGATTGTTTAAATAACTAAATAATAATAGGTAGAGATTGTTTCAAACCTGGTGGCGAACTGACATTGTCAAAAATGACTGGATTTTGACATTAAACATATGTTTACTATTTAAAAAAAATGCTCATAGGTGTCGCAATAAAATATTTTTCAACACTGTTAGTTAGCTTTGATAATTATAATAAGATGCGTAAGATGAAATTTATTAACGTTTAAAAATAATTTTTAACAGTACACTAACATTTCTATGAATCTTTGTTCTCAAAAATTATTAATACCACGATAACAACAAAGTATATTTTCGAAAAAAAATGCACGCTCATGTAATATTTCATTATCTTAATCAAGTGGGTGCGTTTCAAGAGCTTTTTATGTCACTGTCAGTTTGCTACCAGATATGAACCAACCTTTTATTTACACAGGGTCGTTAAAAAGTATGGATACAGTTAAATATTTTTAAGATGGATTAATAGAAAACTTTAAAATTTGGGAAACAGTTAAAAGTGTTTAAATTCTATCATCTGAGAACTTTTTCAAATTTTTATCGTCAATTGTTTTGAAAATACAAGGCTAACTTAATTTTTTTTTAATGGCACGACGGATCAAATTTAATCATTTTCAAAAAATAATTTTTTTCTGCATTCAATGATATAAAATAATACCCACCTTTACTTATATTAAAAAGTAGAAAAATTAAAACTCAAAAATTTTCAGGAATAATAAAACTAAGTTAGCTTTGAAAATACTGTTATTAGCGATATCTGTCACTTGTATATTAGCCAAAATTAATTTTGGGTGCAACAATAAGTTTAATAATGGTTCATTTAAGTAAAACTGAGCGAAAAAAAATCTAAAGTTGTTTTATCATGGGGACAGAAAGCTAAAAAACTAGTGGAAATCATTTTGAACATTTTTTGTAGCAAGAATTTTGTGTTTGATTAATTTTTTTTTATTAAAACGAGTTCTTTTTCAGTTAAAGTGTTATTTTAACAATTATTTTTAACATTTACTTATTTTTGGTCAACGTTTAAACAACAAAGAGCACACAATAGATAAAGACAACATTTCCAAAACTAAAAAAAATACATTTTTCGAAATTTTCAAATTTTTTTTAAGTTTCAATTAAATTAAGGCATGCATGTGTTATACCATAGAATTTTATATTAAATATATTAAATTTGACCCTGTTGCTATTTAAAAAAAATCAAGTTAGCCTTGTATCCGAAGAACAAATGGAGATAGAAGTTTAATAAACATCTGAAACAATAGAATTTATATACTCTTAAGCATATACCAAATTTCAATAAGTTTTGATGAATAGTTTTTGTAATATTTAACTGTATCCATACTTTTTAGCGTCCCTGTATATGCTTTTCAACTTTCATACAATCCAAATATCAAAGAGAAAAAAGACTTATAAGATAGGACTACAAATGAGAACTCGTCAGATCACGAAGTTGCTTTTATTATAAAAATCACAAGTAGGCTCTTAGAACACTAAGCCTAAAGATTTTTTTTTAAACAAATCCGCTCTGTAATTTTGTTAATGACCCCTTTTAAAATCCCGTAATACATATTTTTTTATTAGCCCTGTGTCCGTTTGTTAAAGTAACTATCATGAGATCGACAATGCACTGAATTGAAGCAAGCCACATTTTTTTTTCAAAACATCGTGTTGAAAAAAACAGTAGAGAAGACTAAGAAGATGTCCAGAAATACTGTTTTTATGATAGCAAATAATCGTTTAGAAGATTCTCAGTGAAATTTCTCCTAAAATTCTGATAGACATAATTGAATATTTCCACTCCCCATTTTTTTCACTTGTTAGATTAGCATTTTGCAATGTAGAGTGGTTAACACCATTTCGAAATAATTTATGATTATTATACAGACTGATCCAGAAATACTGAGTCTGTTGGCAACACTGGACTTAAATTTTTAAGGATACCAATGGAGCACTCATCCAGTTAACAACAATTTAACATTCTTGTGGGGTTGTACGTTAAATAATTGTCAAGAGAAATAGAATTCGGTTACAGTGTTGCAAATTACGAGCACAAATACTTTCAAATGTGTTGCCAACAGACTCAGTATTTCTGGATCAGTCTGTATTATGGTATGAGTTTTTGAAAAATCCTGATCTGTCAATTTTTGACATTTGGCTACAATTCCACAGGCACGACCTGCTCTAATTCAGTTTATTTTCGATCTCATGTTATAAACAATAATCAATACCAAAGCCATAAATCAAAAAGGCAATATTTTTCTTCATTTCTCTACTTTCGGTTCACTTTCATAAAAACCATTGTTGTGCAAATGACTAACCTGTTACCATGACAACTCATATAATAGTTAATGCCAAGAGTACGCTATTTGCACCACAATGGTTTAAAATTATGAAAGAATATAGACGACAACAATAATATACATTTCTTTAAATTGAAGCGTACACCTTTTTTTGTCAAATTAATTTTAATTTAAAAATTATTTAAACATTAGGTAGAAACAGAAATAGCATACTCCAATTTTAAATGGTATAATTTGTCGAAAATTTTAGTTAGGTGCTAACTTGAACTTTTTTGATTAAACAGCCACTAGATAAATGTTACATTTGTGTACATTTGTCACTTCTACGGGCATAATTCTTATCTTCTTATGGGTTCCACGCAAATGTAACTTTTTTTTTCATTCGTATCTGACAAATTGTTACTAAAGATCCTTCCCAATGAAGAACAGGTAATATTACAATTGGTGTTCCACAAGGTACAATTTTGGGACCACTTATATTTTTATTTTTTTGCGCAGAAATAACATGAGATCGAAAATATATGCAATTAGGGCAAGCCTTGAAAGTGAGTGTAGTTTTAGCCACATCTTATGCTGTGGAAAACCAGCATAAGCCAACATAATCTCAGAAGTGCGGCCATAAATAAGCGTCTAAAATGTGACTAAAGTTTCGCAGGCACAGTTTGCTCAAATTCAGTGTATTTTCGATCTCATGTTATTATATCTGTATATTATGTAAATAATCATGCCTTTGCATTGTCTAATCGCATTGGATTGAATTTACATGCGAGCAAATGTTTGTACTTCCACAAAAAAAACTCGAAAATGAATCTCAAAATTGGTAATATAAAAATAACTACCTCTAACATTTAACACGTCATTTGAATGTAAAGCGGTTTTCATTGCATTAAAAATTCTATATTCCAATTACAATATTTTGTATTTTAAACATTTCGACTCAATAGAACCTATCTTTGTGAATTATTTTATTTAAGAAAAAGTTGCCATTAAGTTTCTGTGATTACAATAAAGTTATACAACGCTTGACAGAAAAATTTTCGATAAACAATTTTGCCAATAAACTATAGTCATATTTTTCTAGTTCATAATTTTTCGCACCATTGTTTTTGATTTTTGTTATTTTATTGTTGTATTATTTTCCGTTCTTTTTCTTAAATAGTTTTTTCTTATTTTTAGTTTTAGTTGGGTGCAATTTTCGTACAATTCTTTGATTTTATTATTTATTTATTTATTTACTTTGAATAGCACTAGCAATTGCTATTTCGCCTTCCACGTTGTACTTATCATAAGTCAAATAAAAACGGTTTATTATTACACTAGTTAACAGTGTTTTTTACTCAACAGATAAAACCAATGTTAATCGGTAGAATAATTAATCCTAGATCTGATACAGAAGTCGAAAAAATTAGGTCGTCAAGTTTTTTAAATATTCATTATAAAGTCTGAATATTTGTCAATTTTTGCAACATCAAAAATGTACTATCAAGGTTAGTTTATCTTTAAACAAATAACATATTTTTATTCCAAAAATGTTGGTTACCTCCTTTTATAAGTCTTTAAATCTTTATGAAAAAACGTTTAGCATTTGCCTAAGTTTCCCAGCTTTTATTACAAAAATATTACCACAAACAAAACAAAACTTGTTTGAGCTTTTAGTAAATGTATCAAAAACCTAGACGTGATAGACAAATGTGACTAAAATAACTATTTTATCTGCGAATAGATAGAAAACAAAATCAGTATAAATTATCTTTTGGTAAAAGAATACATTTTTTTGTAAACTAGTGTTATTATTATTACATTTGCTGCTATAAAAACACTCAATAAAAATTTCGTAATAAGCCATCCAACAAGTGCAGCGTGCTCAAAAACTGACGCACCAACTCAATGGTGTGTGGTAGAGAACTGGTTACATTTAAAGGTAAAAATAGTAAAAAAATTCTTTGTATTAAAGTTATTGATAAATAACGGATTTTAAATAAATGATATGTGGCAACGTTGTCTAACTGTCACGATCGTAATAGAATTTGATCAACAATAAAAATAAATTATTTTTGAAACGGTTTCCTAGGAAATAATTCCCAGTGTTGGCTCATCTACACACTGTGATTTTTTTGATGAATTTTAATTTTTTAAATTAAAGAAACTGTTAAAGTCTGATAGAAAATTTAAAAATAATTATTCATCGTTTTGTTAGGGAACGATTACCTAGTGTGAAACATAAAAACATTAAAAAATAATGAAAACTAAAGAAGTTAACACAATAAGTTTGTAGCTCCAGATTTTTTAAAATATGACTTTATGGATTTTTTCAACATTTTTCCCGTAATCTGCACTTGCTTCTCAATAACGTACCACTGAGTTGGTGCGCCAGTTTTTGAGCACCCCGTATTTTAATAATTATAATTATTATTCGAGCAATCAGTTTTGGTGGATGCGCCGGGCTAGAACATTCATGCACAAAACGCAAATTTGTAATTAAATGATAAGCAGGTTATAATTAAAGCTTGCAGAGCTAAAGTATTCGAAAATTAATGTTTCATGTTCATAATTTTTGCTACCTCTAATAGCACAACCACTTATTTAATTATCCGGAACTGGCAAACGTAGCAAAAACTGCACGAAAATACGGTTAGTTATTATCAAATTGTAAGTGTCTTTACACTTTTATGCCCCTAATTTATTACATTTTTAATACCCCATCCCTAATAATTCAGCACCTTTCTTCTTAATATTTCATAAAAATACTTGTGAGTCTAGACACGCCGACTTTTTTATGATGTCGTATAATTTTATTAACGCATTCCTAACGTGCTGAGTGTAATTTAACACTCGAAAATTATTAATTTCCAAACTTTAAATAATATCGTACACAATATGCATGTTTTAAACGTAAAAAGGGTGTGAGCTTGTTAATAAATGTGGCCTAGTGCTCTCACAGAAGAAAGTTAATGCAATTTTATTCTGTTTCATCATGTGTTGGGCAAAAGTGCTGCTGCAAACGCATAACGCACATTTCCTCTATTGGAAATGAAATGCTTTGGCTTCCAGTGGCCGAATAAGTGAATTTGCATGGTAATTTCGAACTGCGGTGGCCATCGTTGACAGCTAATTTAATTCGTGCAATAAACTTTTTCACCTCATATTTGTGCAAATATTTCACATTTATTTTAAGATAACAGAGATGCTCTGCCATTGTTGTGTAAAGTGGCAATGCCATCAGGCCCTGCTTAAAATTCAGGAGTTTATTATCGTCAATATTATGAAAGTTTAGGGACTGAGCAGTTCGCTACGATTAGCAACATGGGTGTCATTCCGAAACGACTAAAAGAAAAGAACTCTCGCAAATAAAACTGCTATCTTTTTTATGTGTCAATAAAAACGATTTATTGTTGGCTTTTACTATAATCTGTACTGAACCAAATCTAGCTTCTTGTTACTGGGGGAGAAACAAATATTAAAATGGAAAAGGGAAGGGGGAAAGTAACGTTAAGTGTCATTGATTTGTCGACTTGTAGAGCTGTGAGATATAAACGTTCCGAACTGAATGATTTAACTGGGTAATAAATTGTAACTCTTGGTGCTTCTATCTTCGGTCGTGGTCAGCGATATTCTTGATGAAAGAATGAGTGGTTTAGCATCCTTTATATCTCGCAAACTTTCTTAAAAAAATGTGTGCAAGGTTAGAGTTACTCTAGCAAACACTTTTTTCCAGTTCTGGTTTAATAAATCAACACAATAGTCAACAGTAATACAGAGTGGTCCAGCTCAGCTCCCGTTTTCTGTAGCTCAGTTATTATTTAAAGTTAGAGTTTTGTTTTTTGTAGGTGGTATTTATATTCTAGGACACATTCCAGGAAAATATTTTTGACTATACAGAGTGTCCCTAAAATGTATGAATTCATAATCATATTTTTTAAAGACAAGCTATAATTTTTTATATATTATTATGATATATTTTTAGCTTCCTACATGTTCCTATTTTTTTTCAAATCGGTTCAGGGATTACTGTTAAAAAATAAAAACCAAAAAAATTCGATTTTACACCTTTAATTAAAAAAAATTGTTTTTTTAATTCCGCATCGGATGATTAAAAATAATTCATATTCATTAAACTTGTCAATAAAATAGCTGTCAAAACAAGTTGTTGGCCAATAACTGAATGTGTTAAGATTTATGTTAAGATTGTAATAAAATAAGGTGTTCGTTTATTAATTCTGCATCGAACACAGGAGGCTTTAAAAATAAAAAAAGAAAATAAATTGTAAACACCCTGTAGTACTTACGTAGTAATAATGTCTTCAAAAGAGCACTGTTTTTATTTTTTATAAATTTTTAAGACTAAAAGTGTAAAACAATTTTTTTTTTGGTTTAAATTTTTTAACAGTAATCCCTAAAGCGATTAAAAAAACTTTAGGGACCTGTAAAAAGCTGAAAAGGTATAATAATGAGCACAAAAAAATAATAGCATGCCGTTAAAAAATTCATTATGACGTGATACCATTTCTTGGACACTCTGTATAATCAAAAATAATTTCCTGAAATGTGCCCTGGAGTATAAATAAGATTTACAAAATATCAAAACTCCAACTTTAATAATAACTAAGCTACAGAAGACGGGAGCTGGGTTGGACCAGCCTGTATATTAAACGTTTTCGTTAGTTTTATTAACAAGGAGAAAACAGTGTTTTTGTTTTGGTTTTCGACTTTTGTCAATTATATTTCACAATTTCTCAAAACTATGTATTTCCTATCTCAAGTAAACAGAGTGCGAAGTAAACATGAAATAGGAAAGAGAAAAACCTAAAGAAAAACACTTTAATTCGTTCAAAAGAAGAGCATTACCCTTTACTGGATTTTTTTGCAAGATATCTGTTTTCACATTATAACAGAAAAGTGCATTTATTCGTAAAAAAGTTTCGTAAACAAGCTTTCAAGGTTCAGTAATTTATTAAATGTTTGCATTGAAAATATGCAACTCGCTACCTATTTCCTTCATATTGTTTTTTGAGTAAGTGCATTTTTTAGACTGAAGTAGGTTGCAATATTTGATTTTTGTGAAAACTAATATTCTGTGTTACATATACAGATTTAGGCAAAAGTTTGGATTTTGTGCTTAAAATTATGTGTTGTACAAAAAAAACAATTAGGATATCATCAAGTACTTTGAAAATGTGATCTTTTTTCAAAAAAAAATATTAAATTCCTTTTAGTTTTTAAATTATTAAAAAAATATTTTTGCTGCTTTGGTTTCACAAATTGTTCATTGTGAAACTTAAAGTAGTTTCACAAAGCTCATTTTTGTGCAACTCCTTTTAGTACATTTTTAGGAGTTGTATTGGCAGTGCTAGGCTAGGTGCTAAGTCGTTTATTGATAAAGCCAGAATAATTGAAAAAATTAAAAGGAAATAGTTTGAACAGATTTTGATAAGTTAAGCAAATAAAAACAAACAACGAAAATAGAAAGTGGAAAAAATAGTAAGTTACACTTGTTTTACACGACTTAATTGTGGCACTCATTCTATTTATACTCATACTAATTTTAGTGCTTTCGAAAGTAATCTTTATCTCTACTTAAAAGTTTCGATAAGAAACCTAACATTCTCAAGCTCAAAAAATTCTCGTTTTGCACACTTAGTATAAAAATAACAAGTTTTTTAATGGCAACCCACTTTTGGTAAAAGATTATCTGCTCTAAAATTGACTTCTAATAGTATTGTTTTTAAACCAGTGTTTTTTAAATGAATTATTAAAATAACGTTCCGAGCTCATCAATTTTTTTAATGGCAAAAAATAAATTAATTTCCAATTTGTTTTTGTCGTAGAAAAAGTATATATTAGAAAACTTGTTTTATAAACACACATTTTATTTACATGATACGGTTGTGATTAATAAAATTCCTTACTAAAATGACATTATTTATAAAACTTTATACATTGTACATAATACATATACTATAATTTGAATTTTTAATTCTTACTTATTTAATTATTTTTTTGGAGCGAGTGACGAATTTTTATCACACAATAACATATAATAAGTAAAGTACTTAAAATATATAGCAAATATAAAGTATATAAATGTAAAGTACTTAGAGCAAACGCTGAATTCTGTACGATTATTAGTTTTCGAGATATAGTAGATAATAATAGTCTTTATTATGGGCGAAGTCTAACTGAAATTACTCCAACTTAACCCAAACAAAAGAAAATACATGCAAATAAAATAATTATAATCATGTTTAACAACAAAAAATAAATTAATGTGATAAACAAAAACAAATCAAAACAAGAAAAGAAATATTTAATATTTAATATCTGAATCCTATTTTGTAAACACACTCCTATTTTCTCATAGCAACGTGTTTTCACAATTTTAAAACACGTTTCCCATAGCAACGTATTTTAAGTTAACATGTTCCAACAAAAAAAAATGGAATAACACTCATACAAAAACGCTTAAAGTTCTTGGATGTCTAGGATGTTTATAAACAAGAATTCGTTGAAAATCAATGTATTTCAGCAGAACAAGTGCGAAAATTATCGTTTTCAGCTTAAAGAAAATTTTTTATCTATTCGCAGCTAATTTGGTGATCTATAATGATAAAATCATTGTTTTTAGTCAAAACTAAACAATTTCAATCATTTCCAGGTGATTTGATGGCTTGTAAATTAGAAATTGTTAAATATAAACATATTTTGAGCGAAACAAATGCGAAGATCGTCAATTTCAGTCAAAATACCTAAGTCGATTTGACTTACTCCAAACTAATAAGTTGGTAGTTTGAAGCGAGAAATAAGACGATTTCAGCAATTCCCAAGTGATTTGGTGGTTTTTAAGTGAGAAATTGTTGAACATAAATGCATTTCAGCAAAGCAAGTGCTAAAATCGTCATTGTAAGTCACAAAAGGCGATTTGAGCTATTTTCCAGGCGATAAGCTGGTTTTTCAGCCAGAAATCGTTGACGCTCAACCTTATTTCAGCAAAAAAAGTACGAAAATTGTCGTTTTCGAAAATAACGCCAATTGAGCAAATTTTTCAGTAATTTGCTGGTTTTTCAGGTGGAATTGGTCAAAAATTAACTTATTATTAATTTTACCACAAAGACAATTTGCGGTATCCCTAAGCTCTTTTCCTTGTTTTAAAGCTAGAAATCGCCAAAAATCAATGTATTTTAGGGAATCAAATTAAAAAATCCAAAAACTTTAAACGATAAATGTTTGAAAATAAATGTATTTAAGCAAAAATGCATTCAAACATCTGATGACATAGCAGCAATTTGCATGAATGTAATAAATCTTTGTTAAAGATTTTATTCAAAGAATACCTGAAATTTATAAAGAAATAAAGAAAAATCAACAAATCTAATTTAAAAAGTGTGAGACACGTTCCATGCTTTTTACCATAGATACAATATGTTTTTTATTGATTTTCATCTTGTCGTTTTTGAATTTCTCATGTAAAATCAGAAAATGCCGCTTCATACACCTAATGATGGGCATTTAGACATATAATATTACCATTCTCCATTTATTAAAGCTCCAATCCGGAAATAAGATTCGATAATAAAAGTGTTTTCTTGCACGGTAACAATTTAGTTGCATTTTAACGAAAATTTCAAAAGAAATTAATTGAATTTCTCAACTGACAGATCTGACATTTATTGACAGGTGATTCAACTGAGCAGAGCGGCACAAATTTTTTTCCATGTAAACCAATTTCAAAGTTAACTAGATGAGAATCATGTACAATGTGTTCAAAAATGGTTGTTCATCAAGTTGACTATGAAATTCAAATTCAATGTGCCGCTTCGTCTAAATGACTGTTGTAGTTGTACTGTGAAATCTTTGAATTAGTTTTTTACTCACTTTTGCATTTTTCGGCTAAGTTGTTTCAGGTGTAAGGTTTGTCTTAATTGTGTTTTATATTTCCGTGAGTTTTTTTCTTGTGTATTTTTCGTTTGTTGCTTTATTTTGTCGGATCTGTCACTTTGACGTCAATCACAATTTAAATTAAGCGATACATTACGTTCAAATTTTATAGGTGACTTGATGAACAATCATTTTTAAACACATTGTACAGTAAGCTAGACGTGTTTAACATAACAATTGTAAAAAAAAGTTAATTACTAAAAATTTAACATTTTATTTATCGTCAGGTGACAAATAAATTTTAAAATTATTATTATTACGCAAAGAAAAAGGTTTAAAACATTTAAGTGCCAATAAATATACGTAGTTAAAGACAGGATTCATCTCTTCGCTTTCGGTATTTACAACAACTTCATATCTCCTACTGTGTACACTAATTTAATTACAGTAATTTGTTTTCCTCCTCAGTCTACTAAAATGCAGCGCAATATAGACATTCTTTAGGTTACGTTCTTTTCGTCTAATTTTGTTTTTGAACTGACTCTTTACCTTTGTAAGATGACAATTTTATTTTAATAACTTTACGTACTTGCTTATTAAATGTGCTAATTACTATTTCTACTGCAAGTGTAATAAAATATAGTATTATGCAGAATACTGTTGTTTATATCGAAATGTTTAATCGTTATTAATTTTATGACTTGGATCGTCGGAATTTGAACAAACCTGAGTTTCGCTGACCGCATAATGAAATTAGACAAGTTTAGCATTGCTGAATAGCTAGGAAGTTGGCCGAGATTACGTGGACAAATGGGAACAAAACGACGCCACCTACATAGAACCGTCGTTTTTTTATTTGGGTTGATTAAAGTGATGGATTTGAAACAACGACAAAATTCAAGGAGAGATTAATAAAATGTAAGCGATGTGAACTGCATTAATTATTAAAAACTAGAGTAGAATGAGTTATTATCATCATTACAGCTATTATTTGAGAACATAAATAATAAATGTTGGTGCATCAATATTTAAATAGAAGGCAAAGAAATGAAGGTGTAGTGTTTGTATTGCCTGAAGTTTAGTTGGCTAATATCCATACTACAAGTATTAAAGGAAAATTAGTCACATTATGATGAATTATATTGTCCCAATTCAGTACAATTTCGAACTGTAATACATATACAAGCTTGCAACCCAAAAAAAAATAGTATTTTTGAGTAGGAAAATTAATTTAGAATTGTTTGGTCTTTTATGTAAAGCAACAGGTAGTACAATGTACATTGTATTACTATTGCAATAAAATAGAATAATGTACAATTTTTTTACAAATTAAACTTAAACTTCAGACAATTGTATAAAATACACATAAGCTAATACACATAAGAATAAGCAAAAAATTCTTATTACTATGATGGTCTGGTATAACTTTCACTTATACTTGTCATTGCTTTTACGGATGTAAAAAAAGACCTACTTCTATAAGATTTGGATAACTGAGGTTATTTTTAACCTAAAGTATTAAAATTTAATGACGATTCGATACTCTTTAAGGTAGTTATTTGATAAATCAATCTTGATTAATTTGTAATGAAAAATCTGTTCTGACATTAAAACAGTAAAAAATATTTTAAACAAGCATTGTGAGACTTTTAAAATGTTCATTAATTTATTAAATGTTTAGATTAAACAGGTGCATCACATACTCATTACATATTTCCCTTTTTCTATAAAATATGGAATGCTCCCCTATATGAAAACCAATTTGAAATATTTATTAAGTAATTGAAAAAGAAAATGAATTCTGGTAGAAGTTTATTGGAGTTGCAATCACAGTTGTAAACCCATTGTCATCTAAAACATTTTTAAAATGGAATACGTTATACATTTTAGCGTAATTAGATTCTATGTGAAAAAAATAATGGGACTCTGTACCATGAGATCGAAAATGTACTCAATTGGAGCAAGCCTTGAAAGTGAAATGTAACTTTAGCCACTTTTTGTGCTGTGTAAATCCAGCACAAGACAACATAACCTCAAAAGTGCAGCCGTAAATAAATGGCTAATTTGTGACCAAAGTTCCGCAAACGTAGCTTGCTGTAATAAAAAACAATTTCAATCTCATGGTATAATCTGTTATAGTCTATCTCTTATCTTAAAAACTTAGAATACTTTGGCAAATAGTCGACTTTTGTCCCATTTGAAAAAAATAAGTTATTCACCTTTTTGCGTTTTGGCACAGCCTACAGTACACTATCTGCATGCTAATTGCGGTATTATAACTTTTTCTTTAGCTAATTTGTCGGAAAATATTTTGCATTTTTTGCTTTGCAATAATTTTTCAAAAGTTGTTTTTTCATAACAAAAAGTTGAAAAATTCCCAAAAGGAAACTGATAAACCTATAATAGTTTACACAAAGTTCTATTGCTTCTTTACGTAAAATCTAATTATATAAAAATTTATTAAAACACAAAGAACTTTGGTTCACCACCCTGTATACAACACCCTGTGTATAATAAAATTATTTTAAATTTTTGAGCTAGAAGTAAATCTAGGTAGTAAATAAAAACGGCAAGGTAATATCGCAAATACCAGAAAAGTTATAGTCTGATTACACATGCGTGGGTAACTATACCTATACCGGGTGAGTCTCCTAAAAGTAGGTATAACTCAAAAACTAATAGTCGCACCGAATTCAGCGTTTGTTGTAAAATAACTGATATTTTTCGCTATATTTATGAATTTTTTCAGAATTTTTCAACTCTTTGTTGTAATTAAAATTTATTATACCTGTTTTTATACAGGTCGTTGAAAAGTATAGATACAGTTAAATATTCTCAGAACGGTTTTACAAAGAACTTTGAAATTTAGAAAACAGATAAAAGGGTTTCAATTCTATCATCTGACAAATTTCTATTTCCATTTGTTGTGAGGATGATAACAAGGCTAACTTGATTTTTTAAATGACATGACAGGTCAAATTTAATTAATTTTAAAAGAGCATTTTTTCTGAATTCAGTAATGTAACATAATACTTTACTATATTTTTATAAAGAGGTAAAAAATAACAATTCAAAAATTTATAAGTTAGTTTTGAAAATACTGTTATTAGCGATCTATCACTTGTATATTAGCCAAAAAATCAACTTGGGTGCGATAATTAGTTTAACAACAGTACGTTCAAATAAAACTGAGCAAAAAAAATTCTCATGTTGGTTGCTCATGGCGACCGAAAGCCAAGAAGATAGTAGAAATCATTTTAAACATCTCTTGTAGCATAAAAATCATGGTTTTCCCGTTTAATTTTTTTTTAATTAAAACGTGTTTTTTCCGTTAAAAATGTTATTTTAACAATTGAATTTAACTTTTACTTATTTTTTGGTCAATGTTTAAGCAGCAAAAAGCTAACGATAGATAAAGACAACATTTTCAAAGCTAACAAAATTTTACATTTTTCAAAATTTTATTAGTCCAAAATTTTTTGTTTCAAGTTTCGATTAAATTAAGGTATGCATGTGTTACACCAAAGAACTCAGATCAAATTCTCTTCTTAAAAATATTAAATTCGACCCTTGTTGCCATTTTTAAAAAAAGTCAAGCTAGCCTTGTATCCTAAGAACAAATGAAGATGGAAATTTGATAAACATCTAAAACGATAGAAATTATCTATTCTTAAACATATACTAAATTTCAATAAGTTTTGATAAACAGTTTTTATAGTATTTAACTGTACCCATACTTTTTAGCGACCCTGTATTTAAAAAACCACTGTAGTATAAAAGACTAAGCCGTTTCCGTGACAACTTATTTAAAAGTTAATGCCAAGAGTTGCACCACAATGGACACTAAGAAACTGCATGGCTAATAATTAAATATAATAATATTAATTTATCAAAATTTTACTATTTCTTATATTATTTTAGAACAAAGATGCTTAAAAAATTGCTTTCAGTGAAAAATTTTTTTCGGATTTGTATCACAAAACCACAATTTTTTGCAGCTAATTAATGTAGTAATTAATAAATTCATTAATTATTTAATATTAGTTATAAAAATTACTAGAAAAATTCTGAAAAAATTCATAGACATAAAGAAAAATATAAGATAACGTATTTAATAGAAAATGGTGAATTCTTTGCGATTATTAGATTTTAAGATTTTAAGATATAATTAATAAACTTACCCTGTATACAAACAAGATTCGTCTGTTGTGTCTATAAGGTATATATATACAGGATGAATCAGAAATACGTGTCTTAATTTTAACAGGTAACAGCTCAACAAATAAAACATTTTTTCTATTTGTAATTTTTCAATAAAAAATTCGAAAATTTACTTAAAATTTGGAAAAAGGTAACATACTAAAACATGTACCCGCCTATGGGTACAAAAATAAAAGAGTCGAACTATTGTCGTTTAATAGAAACGAACAATTTAAACAATTTAAAACAAGAATGAAAATTGTTACTATGAATACAAACTAATTACTAAACATTGATCGGCTTGTTTGCACAAAAGAAAGGAGGAAAACAGTGAAAATTTATAAATAAAAATTTTGCAAAATGTTATATTGTATTTGATGAGTTTTATTACGTGTTAAAATTAAAATACGTATTTCTGATACACCCTGTATTAACATTTTATCTTGTGTGATTGGATTAGATATATGAAAAATCACTCTCGAGTGATATTTTTGCTGTGTTTGAATTTTTTCGCTCCACCCAGTATAAACCACTTAAAACATTCGAATCCACAAGTTGTTTGTAATACGTTTAATAAACCTAATTGTGTTTGACCGTGTTTATAATACATGGTGTATGCACACTTTAGAGTCGATAACTGCAATTTAGAAATTTAGATTTCAAGAGAAATACAAAATTTAAAAGCTCAGTTATATAAATTGTAACACAAAACAAATATTTTCGAGGGCTAACAGCTTGGAAAGAATTTTAATTTTTGTGCTCATTACGTCCAAGTTACTAGTCATTTTATCTTTCATTTTTAATCTTCCATCCTAGTGATTAATTGCGAAGCGGACATACAACTGCGGCCCGGGTCTTATTTAATGGAAGAATGTGTTATTTCGTTTTACAACACAAAACGGCCAAAAAAGCAATAATTGCGTCCTTTTTGGTATTGTATTTGCTAGCTTACGACATGACAAAATTTCAGCTTTACAGTTCTTATTAAAAGGTAAATAATAAACCAATTTTCAACATAATTCTGTTGCACTTCACCCGAACAAAATTGTTCATGTTATGGAGAACTTTTGGTTAAAGCGCGTTTTATTTTGGAACTACATGAAAACCTACGTTAAACGTGAATGCGAAGTTGCGAATAATGGCCTTTGAAATATGCATTAGAGTTCACCTTATGTTTGATGTTTAAATATTAGGTATTTTGTTACAAACCCAAGTTTGTTTAAATAGTATTAACCATTTCTGTTACGGACTATTTGTTCTATTTGCAGAACTCTAAACTAATCCAATCAGCTTTTTATGGTTTTATAAATTCGTAGTAGATTTATTTGGAAAATGATGTTTGTTCGAGTAAAAACGTTTGTTTTTATGAATGACTTTAATGCCCCTTCCCCCTCATTAAAGTCCTAAAATAGGTAAAGCTATTAAATAAAGCCGAGGTTTCTTTTTACATCCCAATTGAAAAACTAAACAAAACTGAAGACAAATTTCCATCAATTTATCACACATTTGTCATCAGTTTAATAAAAAAGCAAGGTGGTGAGATCCTGTGAGATTTATTTTTATTCAACTAAATCAACATTGCGTTGTCAGAACGAGTGACTGATTAGAAACATAAAAAATATTTAGTTTCGCTTGAGTGAAACGTTTCGATAGCTACGAGTATAAGAAAATTTCATATTAAATAAAGAAACTCAATAAAACACTCCTAAATCGCTTTGTAACAATTTAATTACAACGGTCCCATAAAATGTACTTCAGGATTTAATAAAAGTTAAATTAATTCAAAAAGTTTAATAACGTCATTTTATTTTAACTTCCGACACGAAAAAGAACTCGTAGCTCTTTCCTAATTTATTTTTTCAATATTTCGTCGTATTAATTGAATTTTTTCAGGAGCGATATTTCTACTCCTGTTCGACACGAAATATAAATATTGCTTTAAAGCATCAGTTGTTTAAATGTCGCCAACAAAAAAAAGATTCCTCGTCAAGTTGTTATACTGTTGTAATGGTGAGCAGAAATTAATTAAAATTAATAAAATCGCTTAGCGGTAAAAAAGCCATTTCAGACCACTGAAGAGTACTTCAGTGGAAATTTGTTTAAAACATTTCCTTTCACAGATTTAAAAGTGAATTAATTATCACCGTTTATTCATTAATTATGCGAAATTTATTTCAACTTCAAATGAATCGGCGCTCACAATGGGATTTGTATGTTGGCAGCAAATATAATTATTTAAAACAAAACTTTCAAATTCTGAAATCGTCCAATTTATACCGTCAGTGGCAGAACTCAATTTTCATTTGTTGATATTTCTGTCGACTGTGGTCACTGGATATTTATTTAAAAAATGCAATTTATCTAAACTGTGTAAAAAATTCCACTTGCGAAAAAATTCTCATTCATTTTTACATGTCGAGATTTCGGTAATTTATTAAATGATCTAAGAAAATTCCTTCAGTTTAGTTGGTTAAATGTTATGTCTCAAATATTAATAACCAAATAATTGGAATTTTTACTCAAAATGTAATCAAAAAATATAAAAAAGTTATAGGTGTGTAGCTATGGAGCTATAAGTAGATCTATTTGCAGTTTTTTCGTTTAAGTCTTATTAAAACTCTGAAATGACTACTAATAATAATAAGACAGAAAGATCGATTGATTGCTTTACCTACTAATCAGAATAATGTAATTAATGTTTCATTTAATAATCGTAATCAAATGTTCTCTTTTGTGGTGTATGTTTACACAACATGTCCAAACATTTTTTATTTTTAACTGGGTACATATATGTTTTTATTATGTTATCTATTTGTATACATGCATGTAAAAAGAGAACCGAAATAATTATTTCGACGTGAACAGTTCTCATTAATTAAAAAACGGTGTCGGGAAGTAATTAAAAATTTAAACCTCTGAAAATATTACAGGTAAAGATACTATAAATAAAAATACATCAATGATCATGATTTTTGTACAAATACTGGTTGTTCGCAAAGATGAGGATACTTTTAATACGAGGTACTATGTATTCTTTTTAAGAGTTTTAGCCTAAATCGTCTTAGTGAAATGTTTTTAATAACGGAGATAATTTTTAAGTTTTCTAAAATTTATCGTTTTTTTGTTTTGTTTTTTATTTTTCTTTCAAAAAAATAATTTCTTGTGGTTATCATATTTAATTTATCAAATACTCATTCATGACTAATTTGACCTTTTCCAGGTAGGTAAATAAATGGTAACTTCATTGAAGTTGGTAATTTTTGTTTTGGGACTAAAACGCTTAAGTATGGATCCAAGCGTTTTGTGCCTAAACTATATACCTTACAAAAAAAACTGATTAGTACGTCAACTACTTTAAAAATGTGATCACTTTTCAAGAATATTTCTTTTCAAAATTCCTTTTAGTTTTCGAGTTATTAAAAAAAAATTTCTTTCAAATGGCACCCTACTATGGCGATTTTTTTGGGAAAAGATTATACCCTAAGAATAACATTGAAGTCAATAATATTGTTTTTTAATTCAGTGGTTTTGTTAAAATAAATTATAAAACTGCGGTCCGAACTCAGTACGAAGATTTTTCGAATTTGGCCGAAGTGGTTGTATCTATGAATGTTTTTAATCCATTACTCGTAATTTGTTTTGTCAAAGTCTTTGCAATTATAAATATCCATGGATACAATCACTTCGGCCAAGTTCGAAAAATCTTCGTAATGAGCTTGGAATGCAACTTTAATAATTTATGTAAAAAAAGAGAGTTTTATAAAATTAATAATAATTAATTAGTTCCTGAAAAATTAACATACGTATAGAAAAAAAATATATAAAAAATATACTTAGAGCAGACTCGTCCTGTATAATTTAGGCTATGTTGACCTAAAGTTAGCTTGTATCTTGTAGTAAATGCCTTTTTTTAACTGCATTTTTAGAAAATTCAGAATTAGATTACTCTTATTTTTTTATTTGAATAGATTTTCAGTATTAAGGCCAAAAAAACAATTTGTGATCGCCTGACGTAGTAGGCCGAGCTATCCCACTTCATAGCGCGCATGTGCATTGACTGTAAACGCATACGACTATTTAAACGAATTTCCACCTTTTTCAACAATTGAATGATTAAAGAAGGCTTGGGCGCTGGTTTTCATGATTTGTACAAACCGATTTAGGTTAATTTTTATATTTTTTATGTTGTTTATGCTGTGTGCTTATTGTCATCACATAACTGCTTACACACACCACTAAAAGCACGCTAAACGTTATATAAAGATGAACATAACCTAACTTTTGATCTGCACTTGTTTTTGCGGTTATTGTGTTACGTCAGGTTAGTGAACCAACCAAAAAGCTAGTAGGCGGTTCTCGACCTGTGACGTCACGATAACTTGAAATTTTAGGCATTCTTGTAAATTTTTGGGCATAGATCTCGTAGAAATAGTGTTGTTTTCCTCTGAAGTTTCATTAGGTATAAAAACAAAATCCACGATTTGCGGGACGAGCCCATTCGATAATCTGTGATTTTTGTGTACTGTACCTAATATTTAGTTTTTTTGCACTCTCCGCTTCAAAAATCGATCATTTAATAATGTTTAGATATTTTGAAATGTTATTTGTGTATGCATTTTAAAAAAAAAACGAACCCCAAAATTCTAATATTACGTTTTGTAAACTTCAGGGACTTATAACTTAGTTCCTTCAAATAAACTGCCATTTTTTTTTCATTACTAAGTAAAAGAGAATTTAATTCTGCATCCATTCTTTATTAATATACCGTGGATACCGGTTTTCAAAAAATTTAATATTTTTTTCTACTTTGGTTTCATAAATTTTTCATTGTGAAACCGAAACTACAATGTGTTCAAAAATGGTTGTTTATCAAGTCGACTATGGAATTCAAATTCAATGTGCCGCTTTGTCCACACACAAATAATACTAATTGTACTTTCTAAGTACCGTCATCTCTAGCAAATTTTTGAATTAACCTTCTACTCACTTTTTTTACATTTTTCGGCAAAGTTGTTTCAAGTGTAGGCTTTGTCTTGATTTGTGTTTTATATTTCTGTGACATTTGTTGTGTATTCTTTCGTTTTTAAATTTAGAGCCTTTTTGCATTCACAACTCACAATTTAAACTAAGCGGCACACTACGTTCAAATATTCACAGGTGACTTGATGAACAGCCATTTTTGAACACATTGTAGTTTCACAAAGAGAACTTTTGTGCAACTCTTTTTAGTAAATTTTTAACTGCATCACTGCAATTTAGTGTGTGAGCTCTCAACAGCCTCAAGTCGTTTATTGATAAAGAATAATTAACAAAATTAAGAGGAAATAGCTTGAACAGATTTTGAAAAGTTAAAATAAACAACAAAAATAGAAAGTAGAAAAAACACTCGTGGACTTAATGGTGGCAATTATTCTATTGGAACACTCCTTCGTCGTGCTTCAAAAACATTTGTGCCTCTATAGAACGTCTTATAAAACTCGTATAATAATATAGGTAGTTTTAATTATTTCAATTAGGGCAAAGTGCACAATTAGCCAGTGACAGGGGGCATTAGAAGTTTATAAATAATCTCTTTTAAACCCATATGTTGATCTAAAGCGCAAACTAGTCCCTTCTGTTGTATTTCTTTGTAATGATATATTCTGGTTTACATGTTTTTCGAAGCTTTTCGAAGCGTCCAATAACTTTTTTTTCTTGCAATTTTTTGTACTTAAATAAATAAAAATATTAAAAAATAGTTTATAACATTGTATAATAATAAGGATCTTGTATGTATCTCAATCTTTAGTCTGGAATCGCGCAATTATCTATATCTACATTGACTTCATTCTGAAGGTGGTAATGATTTTTCAAATTCAGATTGTTGCCTTACTTCCGTAGGTAATAGTATAAATACCACAATTTTCATTATCATTTTGCTGCAAAAAAAATATTGTTTTTCTTTTCCCTAATTAACATCATAAACGACGATTATTTTCTGCATCATATCCTCATTCAAAGAAAATAAATAATTAAAAGTGAAAACAAGCTGTTAGGTAATTTTTATGCTTGATTTATGCAACATAATTGATTAAATTAATTTGCATCCTGCTACGGTATTGAATTACAATTTGTTTGGAATAATAATTAGAGCATAATGAAGTAAATAAACTAAAACCATAGTACGGTCTTTTTACCTAAATAAAATTACCGCAGAGAATTTTTCCTTTTTTATTTTGCGAGCAAAACACAGCGTACTGAAACACCTTCAGTGTTTACAATAACAATTTTTTCCTTTTGTCGGTTTTAAACTTCTTACCGAAAATGTAATTAAAACTTAATTACCGCCTAATTACATAAGTTCAATTAATCTTACGTAAAATCGCCTAAATAGCAAATAAGTGTATTATTTGTTTCATAATAGAGATAATTATTTCTTTGAAGTGCTTTCGATCTTGTTCCTAATATCAAATTAAAGCACCGTTGACTGATCTCTCGCAGCCATGATACGTGAATTAATCTGATAGTGCCACTCATTATTTCGTGTAAGACTAGCTTTCTGGAGCAAAATAGCGTTTCATTAGCTATTTGTTTCAAAATTCGTTGTTAATAAATTATTTTACAAATCAGCTGAGCAATTAATTTCGTTAGGAGTCGACAATTCCATCGCAAGTGCTCATTAAGACAGAGCAAATATTTTAAGTAGTGAGTAACAAGCGAACTTGTGCTCTTCTGCGTTCGTCACTACCGTTTTTTTTTGCTTTTGCTAAACACAAATTAGTTCCCTTCCAGTTTATTAGTCAAATTTACATAGAGTTCAGTGGTGTCGATCAACCTCCTGAATAAGCTGAAACTTTTATGCCTACTGTTAAATTTACGCAGCAGAAAAGTGTTTCTGTAGGTGAAGTAACTCAAATATTTTAATCAACATAACTCAGGGCGACCGCCTCACTCGGCGAATTTCTGGTTTATACACAAACCACCGTTGATAACATTTCCCGCAGGAAAAAATGTATAACGTGGGGAGGTGGCGTAAATTTTGGCAATGTGTTAAAATCAATTTTTCTGTTGACCTAAATCACGATTAAATTTATTTCTTAAAATTTTATTATTACACAGAAGTATAAAAATATCTCTGAATGGTCCTTAGCTGCGGAAGACTGCACGTAACAAGATGTCTCATTACATTTCCCTGTTTTTATCGTATGTTTGGTACTGAGGTAGTTTCCTAAATACCACATACATATTCTATAAAAATGAAGAAAGTTTGAGAAACAACTATTTTTCGCAAGATTATTAATTAATTCTCCGAAAGCATGGCGCACGTATTTTGGTATACATATTTGTGTAGTCTGTAGGTGAGTATTATGAAACAATTTTTTGCTTGAGCTTTACATTAATAAAGCTAATTTTCCATACAAAATGAAAAGTGTGTCAGTTTTTTGTCCCACATTTTTTACAAAAGAACTTTTTACTGTAGATGGCTTCAAAACTGTGTCTGAAAATAACAATGTAACTAATTTTAAAGAGATGACTTGAACCCTTAATATCTAGAAAACGATCAATATTTGGATATTGTAAGTTGAGTTGTTTTAGCTTCTTTTGAGCTATATTGTAATCTCTTAAAATTTCTGAACAATGATGTTAAGACTCTTTATAGCAGATGTATAAAAACATTTATATTATCTATGCCTAATTTTTCGATCCACATAATTGTTTGTACAAATAAATAACAAGTGTTCAATAATTGTTCTGGTCAGATCGCCTATGTGTGGCAATTGTCACAAAAAACGTATGTCTCGGTTAACATTACAAAACAATGACAGATGACAGCTGTCAGTGTTCTGTCAGGCCAAAAATTCACACGTTCAACTCAGCTTGCAGAGTAAATTCTTGAACGTCTGCATACAATTATCATGATTTGCAATGTGATTTTTATCAAAAACTTCTAAAATAAAAATAAGACAATATTTAAACAGTTGACAGCAAACCATATAAACTTATGCAACCTACGTTCATGCCAGAAAGAGAAAACCACAGCAAACCATGACCAGAACAATTATTGAACACTTGTTATTATATTAGTAACATAAAAATCTTCATTTTGCAAAACTATCTACATAAAGAGGAAGAAATTGTTGTCTTCCTTGATTCCTACAACGTAGAATGAATAATTAATTTTTTTGTGTTTATTTTTGGTATTTTAAAGATAATTTTTCAGGCAATGATTAACTAGAAGTTTTTATACAGACTGAACTAAAAGTAACGCACAAAATTTCTCATTTCTCAAAAAAATCCTCGAACAGGTCGATTTGCTTTCTTTAAATGCGACATTTTAACATTTGAAGTTTTTGAGTAATGACATGGTTTTTAATTTTTTAATTTTTATTTGGTGTTTTAGTTATTACTCATTTTTGTTTATAGTAAGTATACAAAATAAAAAAAAAGTAAAAAGAATCAAAAAATAGAATACAATCACCCCTTAAAATACGATCAAAATCGATCACGATCAAAAAGTAACGCACAAAATTTTTCATTTCTCAAAAAAATTCTCGAACAGGTCGATTTGCTTTTTTAAATGCGTCATTTTAGTACCATAGTGACATGAAGTTTTTGAGTAATGACATGGTTTTTAATTTTTTAAGTGACAACTGACATATTTAATTAGTGTTTTAGTTATTATACATTTTGTTTCTGGTAAGTATACAAAATTAAAAAAAAAACGCAAAAAGAATAAAAAAATAGAAACTATTAACATATTAACAGGCACGTTAACTGATTTTGACTTCTGTTGAGCTGTACAATCACCCCATAAAATACATGTACAGTCACGATCAAAAAGTAACGCACAAAATTTTTCATTTCTCAAAAAAATTCTCGAAAAGGTTCGATTTGCTTTCTTTAAATGCGACACTTTGACACCATAGTGACATGAAGTTTTTGAGTAATGACATGGTTTAAATTTTTTAAATGACAACTGACATATTTAATTGGTGTTTTAGTTATTACACATTTTTATTTCTGGTAAGTATACAAAATTAAAAAAAAACGCACAAAGAATGAAAAAATAGAAACCATTAACATACATATTAACAGGCATGTTAACTTACTTTGACTTCTTTTGAGCTGTACAATCACCCCTTAAAATACATGTATAGTCACAATCAAAATAAATAACACCCCAAAAACTGGAGGCACAAATTTCTTCGTTATACGGTTAATGAGTATATTTGGCTAGTTTATAAACTATATGGATATTATGTAAACTAGCTGGAGCTGAAATTTACGACCTAAAAAATTTTGAATTGAAATTGTGCAAACTTACTTTATCTTCGTGACAATGCAATCCTATGTGATTAAATACCCCCTACAATAGAATTTTGAAGTTTTAGGTTATGTTTACAAATGAGTTTTCGATGTGTACATATCGTAACATTAACGGTATGTTGGTCATTGAGAAATACATATACAGGGGATCCTCAAAAACTGGCGCACCAACTCAGTGGTACGTTATTGAGAAGCAAGTGCAGATTACAGGAAAAATGTTGAAAAAATTCCTAAAATCATATTTACAAAAATCTGGAGCCACAAACTTATTGTGTTAACTTCTTTAGTTTTCATTATTTTTTTATGTTTTTGTGTTTCATACAAGGTAATCGTTCCGTAACAAAACGATGAATAATTATTTTTAAATTTATTATCAGTTTTTATCAGTTTTTTTAATTTAAAAAAATTAAAATTCATCCAAAAAATTACAATGTGTAGATGTGCCAACACTGGGAATTATTTGCTAGGAAACCGTTTCAAAAATAATTTATTTTTATTGTTGATCAAATTCTATTACGATCATGACAGTTAGACAAAGTTGCCACATATCATTTATCTAAAATCCGTTATTTATCAATAACTTTAATCCAAAGAATTTTTTTACTATTTTTACCTTTATATGTAACCAGTTTTCTACCACACATCATTGAGTTGGTGCGCCAGTTTTTGAGCACGCTGTATTTATACCTAATCATTTTTATTACGTTTCGTTACAAACAAATGTCGCTATTTTTTTTAAATTCATTTATCTTGAACGATAGAGTAATAGACATAGAACAGAGGTTAGGATGTTCTTTTAATGCTAACAGCTTTTTTCTATCACGTACCACTAAACAAGTTTGCACAAATCAGCAAAATAATGGTGTTACAATAATACGGCGAAACTAAATCTCAAGAAAAAAGACATAGTATTAGTCATTTAGTAATGACTAAAAAGCAATAAATAAAAAAAATAAAAAAATGCTTTTAGAAAAAAGCTTTTATTTAAAAGATGCACTAAAAAGTAAAAAATAATGTTTTTCTATCAGAAGAGAATATGTTTGCTTACAAATTAAGATTCTAAAATTTATAAAAGCTTTGGGAACGGTCATAATAATACAGCATTAAAGAATCACTTTCTTAAATTGAGCACTGTTCCCAAAACTTTTATAAATTTTATAATCCTAATTTGTAAGCAAAAATATTCCCCTTTGATAGAAAAACATTATTTTTACTTTTTAGTGCATCTTTTTAAATTAAAGCTTTTTTCTAAAAAAACATTTTTTTTTAATTTTTTTGTGTTTAGGTGCCACATTAAGTATTTTCATGTTAATTACCTATATAAAAAATATATAAAAAAACACTTGGCGCTTATAAAATACTCGTAAGACAAGAACAAAAAGATAAAGCATTTTATGTTTAATTGTAATTATTTTTTTTTATTTTAATTTACGTCGGTTGTCATTAAAAACATTAAAAATTACGTCACAACTCAAAAACGAATGGCTTCTTAAATGTCAATATGCTGTCAAAATGTAGTATACAGGATGTCTCTCAAAGTAGTGCAAATACTTTAACCATGAATTGAGCATTAAAATTAAATTGACTCATATTTTTTATTGTTTTCCAAAAGGATTCTACAGGGTGGTCCAGTCCAGCTTCCATCTTTTAGAGCTTAGTTTTTATTAAAGTTGATGTATTGATATTTTATAGATGTTACTTATACTCAATACACATTTTAGGAAAATATTTTTGATTATACAGTTTCCAAAAAAGTATGACGTCATAATAATTTTTTTTTATTGCATGTTACTATTTTTTGTGCTTTTATTTGAATTACTTCAGGGTGTTTACAGTTTATTTACAAACTTCAGAGACTCTTATTTTGCTTATTTTACATGGCAACCCCTGTGTATTTGTATATGATTCGATGGTAAATTGGAAAACAAATATTTTAACTTGTTTTGTCAACTATTTTAATGAATAAAAATCGAATATGGTTCCAGCTCTGTTTAATTTTATACCATTTGTGTTTGTAACTTGTATCTAGGTCCCAAGCAACCACATAATTTATTAGTTTTCAATTCCAGTGGTCTCTAATAACAATGCATTCAATAATCTGAACAACTAATCGACGGTTTTAAGATAATCTGCCAAATTTTTGAATATTAAACGCCCTGTATGTGGTGACGCAGAATTCCAATCTTTATCTCCCGTAATTTAGTTTTAAAAAGAAGAAATATAATTTTTAAACCTACTCCCCTACCAAGTTTTCTTTAATTCCCTAAAGCGAGTTACGTTTTTTGTCGCGAAAATTATGGTGGTTCTTGCTTAGTTTCGTTAAGTTTTTAAAAACGAAAAAGTTTTAAATTAAATTCAAATACCCGTTGGCTTTTTAATTCAAACGTTCCCCTTACAAATAAACACACGATTACCAAATTGTAGTCAGTTGGAGGAACAAGTGCTTTGATGATATATTTTTGGATCAACAGTATAAATCCATACATGTTTATCACTCATAATTAAACACCAAAAATTGTTTATTCAAACTGGTGGAAAAATATGTGCTAATTAGTGAAATTTTCTCGTATAATAATTTTGCATTAAAATGGACTGATGATCGGTTAAAATGCAAAATATGCATCGATATTTTTTGTGAGTATCCATTACTGAAATGTTATTGTTTTTGTTAATGGACTAATACCTTGCATCCGGTTTGAACTATCAGTCAAGTTTGTATTTTAAAACATCAAAATAAATATTAATAATAAATTCGTGATCAAATAGTTCGATCATGTTGTAAATAAATAAAAACATGAGAGATGTACATCTAAGTTTTCTTGAGACTTCGTAATAAATTCGTGCTTATGTTTTGTTAAAATTTAATGCATTTCAAGAAATAACGTAGGTACAGCAGGATGTGCCAACCCGCACATTTTCGAGCTATGTTTGTCATTAATGAATTAAAAACTTTTTTATCGTATTGCGCTTCTTGCAAACTTATAATTGGATAATGTTGCCTCAAAATGCATCTAAATACGTTACGATGTTCGGCAGCACGTTATCTTTGGTTCTCAGACACCTACCAAGTCAATCCCCACTCAATAAGAATATACAAAATATCCTATTATAGTAGATCTAAAATTGCGTTTGCCAGTCAATACAAATATTTATAAAAGCTTCCCTAAAAGGAAACATATATTTTCTAACATTAATACAAATAAATTTCGGAAGCTTTGTCATACAGTGTGGAATTTTTAAAACTGGAATAAAATTCACAACTTGGACATAAACAATTTTTATCACGCCCAAGTGATAAATTAAAGCAGTGTGGAATTATTGACTAAAATAAATTTGTAACTTGGATAGAAGCGATTTTTGTAAAAAATCCTGAAACAGGTCGAATTTTTATTTTCTTTGCACATCATTTGGTGCACGCGGTGTTTGTTTATATGTTTTCAAAAATGTACAGCCACCTTGAACTTTTTTTTTCAAATGTAACGGTTTGTCAAATGTCACCTCATGCGAAAGACCACTTTGCAAGGAATATAACGCACTATTTATTCGGAAGTAAAATTACCGTTGGGGGCGCCACTGAACTAGGTCGAAAACAGTAACCATAAATGGCGGGAAAATGTTTATTCAAATGTTTATTGCGTCGTACGAAGTTTGGGGCTTCACAATTATTACATTGCCTATGCGGAATGATTATTGCATCTTTGATGCAAGAAACTTATGTTGACAAATGAGAGATGACGAGGAAAACACGAATAACGAGTGACTGTTTGGTTCACTTTCTTTATTGGAAAATTATTACAAAGACATTGAAAAGCCTACCTTTTGGCATAATTTACGTTTAAGTGTATTAGCAGTTGTTAATCTTAATTGTAGCTTTGTTGATTTATCGAAGTATTTCATGATTTTATCAGTGGAAAAATTCTAACCTAAAATTTACAAACTTCACTAATTTATTGGTTTCTTGAGCCAAACTTTGTGTTCGCTGTGATCCATTACTTATAATCATTAATTAGACAACTGTTTGATAACACTTTGTAATCAAAATTTAAATATTTTTCACTTTTTATCCACTTTCAAGTTCCAACAATAAACACTTTATACCACGAAAAACTACAGAACCAAAGTAAACGCTAGTATTTACCACCACGTACTTTTAAAGTAATTCTTTCTATTGTAAGTAATTAACACTATACACGCAAAATTGTTGAACAATTCATTAAATGTCAGTTAAATGTGGAATTAACGAAAATTTCGTTACTGTTTTCGACATAGTTCAAAAGTCATCACCAGAGGGCGTCTAGTTAATTTTATTTCCGAATTGTCTGAATATTTTCAAAGCATACCCGAAAAAAAAATTAAAATCAGTTTTTGATAAGTTGAAATTAGGCAAATCATACTAGAAATGTTGCAAGATGTTAGAAATTCATCTCACTCTCGTTATGTTATTTCCCAGGAGAAGAACGGTGCTCATTTTGAACAATTGTTGCATTAAATAACGTTGAACTTATAAAATTGATTTTGATTTTTTTATCACGTAGGCTTTAAAAAAATTCAAAAAACAAATAATGAGTTGTATTGCTTGCGAAAAAATCTTTCATACGAGGTGTCACTTGACATACCATTACATTAAAAAAGAAGAAATTAGAGACGGCTATGCATTTCTGACAAGCGATAAACAAAAACCATATGCACCAAATAGTAGGCAAGGAAAAATAAAAATTGACCTGTTTCGGGAATTTTCACCAAAATCGCCGTAATCAGTTAAAAATTCCACGCTGTATTGTGTTTAAGTAAGCAATAAAATAAGTAATGTAATAAGGGTTTTTACATTTTACATCTTTAAAATTTCCAAGTAATGTAACACCTGATAATTATTTTATCCCTAATCCATAAAAACTGATCAAACTGATGCTTGGCATTACTTGACAGTTGAGCTGGTAGTGGTGTTAAATGTATCTTAACGTAGAAGTTATTACTTATTATTAATGTGGTAAGGTTATTGGATAAACTATCAAACTATCAAAAAAGTTGGTACAAGAAACAAAATTGTAGAAAATGAAATTTCCTACAAAAGACACCATCCAGTAGACTCCCGATTATCCGAATATGTATGTTATGTTTTCACTTATTTACATACCATTTTTTCCGTTTAGAACATTTTTACTGTTCTTGTTTTTACCTTCGGTTTAACCGAAATTTCGATCATCCGAAACATGCCTCGTCCCCGATAATCGAGACTCTACTGTATTTATACAGGGTGTCACAAAATTGGCGAATTCCGCGTTCAGACCATTGTTCAGAATCACTTCAGTACTCAAATTATAGAAAATAAATAAAAATTCGGGGCTTTATTTTTACATACCTACCGGGTTGGGCAAAATTATGAAACCAAGCGTTTTTTGTATAATTTTTGATTTTGAGATATACAGGCTGAACCAAAAGTCAGGCACAAATGCATATCTCTGTTATGGGTCATTACTCATTAGTAAAAAAATTCTTCGAACGGATTGATTTAATTTTTTTAAATGCAACCTTGTAACATTACGAAATTTATAACATCATTCATTTTTTAGTTTTAATGTCATTCTCATTTTTCTAAATAAAAAACGACTTTTTGTTTGCTGATTTTGATTGTTAACTTACTCTTACTACAAAAAGTTTCAAAAATTGTCGTAAATGTTATACAAACGAGCTTTATTTTTCTGTTCTTGCTTTATTTTAGGGTGACAGTTATTTTCTTTGTGTTTATGTTTTATATTAAGTGTATTTCGACCCATTGTTTAAGAGTATTTTATGCAACTCGTTAAGGCCCATGTCATAATTTACGAACTCGTGTCTTAATAGTCATAAAAAGCAAGCTGCATAGACAGTTTTTCTACGATTCGATCAGTTAAAATAATTTGTTTTTTCAAAATATCATATTTTATTTTAAATGTCAGAATACTGTCAAGCGCCGTAGGTAATCTAATAGCTGCCATATTATATTCTCATTGGTCAGAAGTTGTTCTCGTGGTCGCGACACTGCATCCCCATTGGTCACGAGCCTATATCTTAATAATAAAATCTTTATCTTAATGAGTTTCAATAAGTCTAACTTTAAATTTAAAGAATCAATTAAAGGATGAAAGTAAAACAAATATAGGTATAGGAATCAGTTCTCTTTTATAAAATAGGGCAAGAACAAAAAGCTAATACCTTTGTTGTATCATTGTTAATAATTTTGTATATTATTTTATTTATTTAAAAAAAATGATTTCGCTTTTTTTCCTATAGCGAATATTGAACTATTTCTTTATCAAATCTGGTAAGTAGATAAATCAGCATTCTAAGCGCTAGATAAAATGTTTTGCATTTATTTTATATAATTAAATTTATATATTCATTTGAAGGGTTAACAATAACTTTTTTTTAATCTTAAAGTCCTAGCTGGTACAGAAAAAATGTTGTTATACGTGACGATAAATTATCTATCTATTATGTATCTATTCGTGAAACAAGTTCCTTTTCACTCGTAGATAAATAATGTCAATAAAATCAATAAAATAAAGATGTGTACGTATTATCAAAAACATGAAATAAAAATACCGGTTGTCATTTAAAAAAATAAAAAATGACATCAAATCTCAAAAATGAATGATGTCAAAATGTCGCGTTTAAAATACAAAATCGACCTGTTCAAGTATTTTTTGGAAAAAAGCCCACAACAAAAATATTTATAATTTATGTGCATTACTTTTGGTTCAGCTGTATAAAGTCCTTAGTAGTAAACGGTAATTTCTGTATGATTGTTAGTTTTTGAGTCACACCACAAAAATAGTTTTAGCAGACCATATACTGTGTGAATACAGTATCTCAGTGAAAAAAGCAAACAAGCAGAAAATTATTTGTTTTTTTCTTTTCTAATACATTTTCGAGCTCCACCATGGGGATCTCAGTTGTTGTAAGAGATACGAAGAATAAACTTCTAGCTTTTCACGTCGTTTAGGCTTTAAATAAAACAAATAGGCTTTGCAGAAATGTGAACCTTCTATTTAGATCAAAAATCAAATAAACCTCCAAAATAAAAACACAATTGTTGGCGTTTTTTCCAAAGCACTCTTCGCAAAAATACTTTTTTCTTCATTTTGACGAGTATGTAAGATTCGATCATATCATGTGATACATCGTTGTAATCAGGAATAAAAACACTTTTTTAACATACAAAAAGCGAATATATGGCTTCCATAAGAAAAATCAAAGTTGAATGTAGTAACTCTGTTATCAAGTACGCCTTGGAAAAATACGATGACAGATTTAGATTCCTTGTAAAAAAGTAACTCAAGAATGTTCTAGTTAAAAACGTGTAGTTCTTATGATTTTCGTTTAAAAAAATAAAATCAAAAAAAATTTTCGTTTTTTTACAATAATTCAAAAACTAAAAATAACACATCAAATTTTCTTTTAAATAATTGTTCAGTCTAAAAATGCGCAACTTTGCTTTTATTTAACCGACCTCGTATTTTTCATAAAAACGGAAATCTCCATGGTGGAGCTCGAAAATCGGACACCCTGTATATTTAAATTGTTTAACACAAATTGTTCACGTTGTCAAAGTATATTATGTGTAATAAACTAATAAATGTTTCAAAAACAAATTACTCACTAATTTTAAAGTGCTCTTTTTCTTTAATTTTTTGTACAAAAATCCCTTTAAACAAATTTACAAAGTGCAAAAATCAAGCCTGAAACAAGGAGCATGCATTTTCCAGTGTAAAATATAGTTAAGCTAGATAAGTTTCTGGTTTATTTGCCTGCAAGTATTCTGAAGCGCGTACTTTAAGCCCCGTTTTTTATAATGCATTCTTAAGGTAGCGAATCTAAACTCGTAGCACACAAGAATACTTAAGTTCTAACTCACAAATATTTTAAAACGAATTTAGTAGATTTTTTATTCATTCGGTTTAATAATCCTAGTTTCCATTCAATTTTAAAAATGAACATTAGGATATGAGATGTGTATCCGCTTTTATCCACTCTCTGGGGTTTTGCAAGCAAACGAAAGTATGAAACTATTTAAAAATTTCTCTGGATTTCTCCAGATTGTAAAAGGAGAAAAGCTCCCGAACGTGTAATTCTTCCAGCGAGCAAATGAACAATTTTTAACTTAATGTCTCAAGTGGAGCAGCTTGTACCTGTCGAAGCTTGGCTGGCACGGGTTCGGATGAACCTGGAGGATGGAACCATCCGGTGAGCGAGCCCACGGCGAGCGCGCCCGCAAGCACCAGCAGCGTGAAGCACAGAGCCACCAGGAGTCGGCTCTGGCTCGAAAGTACCATCGCCATCGTTCAACAGTCACATCGCACAACTCGGCCGCCGAAATATCCGAAAATCGGCCAACGCACAAGTGTGTCTTTTCGAGGCAACGCGTGCTTCCAGCAGCGGAAGTTTCATATCGGACGAAGAAGTTGGCGAACTTTGAAAAGAGCCGCCAGCGCCGCAGTGACCGCCGGCCGAACTAACGACGTTAAGCGTCGCGCCGCTACTGTATCAAAGACGCACCGGACGCCCGCCGCCAGACGCTCCGCCGTCTGCGCACTGCAATGATACACGCTTACCGTCGAAATAAATTAAGTAATTATATTCCGGGGAAAAACTGCACTGTTATTATAGGGCTTAATGAGCCAACGCGTGCCCAACTCGGCCAGATGCAGATAAAAAGAATTACATCGTCGAAGTTTGCTAATAAAATAAAAGATTCAGACATTGTTCGGACGGTAAAAAGTTCAGAGAGCGTCCTCTTATCGTGAGCTTTATAGGATCTCATTTCCAGGCAGAAGGCCGACGAGATATCGGTCGAAGGATCGACAAACGGTTACGTTTATCTCTAATCAAAGTTTGGCCGAATCTGGATAACCGCATGTAGACTCATCTTTACGGAAAGATCGACCGGCCCCTTTACTGATGATGATGGCTTACTCCCAAATTTAGATTGCACTTTGCTGCAGAATGTTTGTATCGTCCTCAAACTACTAAATGGAACGAACATTCAAGCCGAGCTGGTTTATTGCACACCGACGATATAAAAAAAGAAATAAACTAATAGCAGTGGCGGAACCACTGAATCCTAAAAAATACTGCAAATTTTAACCGACCACAGATTTTCCCAAAACTTGGTATTATTTCTAGTTTTTTATGTGGTTGTCAAAGGTACATACATCAACTCAAAGTGTTGTTTCTGGTACACAGAAAGCTCAAGTCGTTTAATATTGTAACAATTAGGTATCATTAAGTAGTTTTCCTTATTTTTTTCGTTAGTAAACCGCAACCCAAATTTTGTACACCAGATTTCTCTTTTAACTTTGATTTCTCTTAATTTCCCAGAATTCCCCCTAATTTCACCAAAATTTCCCATGATTTCCTTTGATTTCCCCAGATTTCCTCAAGATTTTCCTTAATTTTTCAAAATTATTTCCCGTCAATTAAATACCTATTAGATGTTCACCGCAGATTTTTCTTCATTCTTTCACAATTTAATTACCATAATATGTATTTTTTAATTTGTAATTAATATTATTAAATCACTGAAGATGTACATCTTATCGAAATCAAAAGTCAAATTCAGGAATTTTAATATAATTATTGGATCTAGGACCGGTTTATAGAAGCGTCTTTAATTTAATTTGCAATTAAATAAATGCTTCATTAAGTGATCATGTGACCGAAATGAAGCAATTTGGTTGGTCCATTTGCGTTGTTAACTTTCAATATCGCAATTAACTTTAATTGAGCTTTCGATAAACCGGCCTTTAGAGCCGGTTTAAGGACATTTTAATTGCAATTACATTTTAATCGCGATTAACTTGACATTTGTCAATGCATTTTAAATGGCATCTTAATTAGAGTTAGTTTAATTTTAAATTAAATCTTAATTTAGCTTTCTATAAATCGGCCCTTAGGACCGGTTTATAGAAGCGTCATTAATTTAATTCGCAATTAAATGCGTAATTAACTGATCACGTGACCAAATTGAATAAATGTGATTGGTCCATTGGCGTTGTTAACTTTTAATAACGAATTAAATTTTAACAAAGCTTTCTATAAACCGGCTCTTAGGTCCGGTTTATAGAAAGCTTCATCAGATTTTAATTCGTTGTTAAAAGTTAACAACGCAAATAGACCAATCAAACTGGCTCAATTTCGTCACGTGATCCGTTAATCACACATTTAATTGCGAATTAAATTAATGAAGCTTCTATAAACCGGTCCTTAGTGTTTTTTTATCTTTCACGATGTAAGAAAATAGTCATTTAGTGATTTTTTTATTCTACTGGTAAAAAATTAATCCCAAAATGATTAATGTATCTAATATAAGAGAAAACGTTGAATTATACACGTAAAGAAAAGATGACATTATACAGCGTGAAATTTTTGAGTTAAGTGATTTTAATGAAAATTCTCGAAACAGTTCATTTTTATTTTTCCTTGCCTACTACTTGATGTATATAATTTTTGTTAACCTGTTGTCAGAAATACACAGCCACCTCTAACTTTTTTTTTCAAATGTAATAGTGTTTCAAGTGACACCTCGTATGAAAGCCCTTTTTGGCAAATATTGCAACACACTGTTTATTTTTCGATTTTTTTCAAAGCCTACGTGATAAAAAATAAAAACCAATTTTATAATTGAAAATTATTTAATGCAACAGTTGTTCCGTTCACCGTTCATCTCCTGGGAAATAACGTAAAGATAGTAGCATAAATTTTTAACATTTTGCAACATTTCTAAGGTGATTTTCCTAATTTCAACTTATAAAAATTAGTTTTCATTTTTTTATGGCGGAGGATTTGAAAACATTCAGAAAATAAGAGTGCGTTGTATTACTTGCAAAGTGCTCTTTCATGTGAGATGACACTTGACATACCGTTACATTTGAAAAAAGAAAGTTAGAGGTGGCTGGGCATTTTTGAAACCAGATAAACAAACACCGCAAGCACCAAATTAAAACGTTTAAAGTTTGCATTTATTATTAATAATTAATACTTCTATAACAGTTAACTAATGTACCTTCTGTTTCATAAACCCTTCAACTTTGTAAAAAATTGGCGTTTTTTTTCGAAATTACCTAGAGGGTTAGCACAGCAGGTATTTGTTTTTTAAAACTAAAAGTATGTGTTTAAAAAAAACTGCTTCGTACCTTACGTAAGTATAGATTTTGTTCGCTTTCTAAAATGCCAAATTATAATGAGATTAGTTGGGATTAAGAAATTTTAACTTTGAGGACATTGAAAACAAAGCTGTATTTTTCACAATAATTACTTTTTACGAAAACCCTTATTGTCATACTTAGTTCAATTAATTTAGCATAAAAGACAGACGTGCTAAAATTAATTTTTCATTCAAATAGATTTTGTGTTTAATTCACTCCCACATGAGCTCTAAATACGAATTATTTCGATCAATAAATACACCTAACAGAGGAGGTATTGACAGCAAAATCTTCGGTATGTGGTAATTTAGCAATAATCATTATTGTGTGTATAGTGAAGCATAGCTTATAAAAATTGCTATTTTAATGGTTACAAACTATAATTCGATTTTATTCAAAAATTGTTAAACACAACTATACGGAAAGAAATTTAAATTTTAGTTTAAAATTTAATTTATTTTGTCAGTTTCCGGTTTCTAAGTTTAAAGAACAGATTAAAAGTAGTTTTTTTGTTTGTAGTTTTAGTTTTGACTCTGAACGAGTCTCCCTTCCGTATACCTAACACTAGTTACGCCACTGTCTCCTGATAGGTATGTGCACTTCAACTAGCAATAAAAGAAATGGACACTAAACTTCGAGCTGATTTTAATTTAGATAAATATTAGACAAAACGAGTTATTAAGGTTAACGATAATAATTTCCACTTGGCTTCTAGTTCTTAATAGAAACACGAGATCGCATCATGGCATATTATGTGGTAATGCCACACAAAAGAAAAAATTAGGGGAAAAAGAATAAAGACAATGTCGATGCGAGGCGACGGTTTGAACAGACATTAAAAGCTTCACTTTAAAATATGTATTAGGTAAACTTGAAAAAATATGACTCGAGATAAAGCTTTTAGATGGCAACAAACGTTTCACCAGAAATGTGATTGTCAGGAGGGAACTAAAAAAAGTTCAGTCAGTTTCAAGTATTGCTCCATGTTTTATTTTGTTTACCAGATGTTATTTACACCTAAATGAGCAAAAAAAAAAAATTTGCCTTTTATTGGTAATTACAAATCAATAATTTATTGGGGTTATAGTATATGGCTTCGGCTCGATTTGTGACTTGACTTCAAACGTAAACACAAAATTTATGTTTTTATTGATTTTACTCAAGTTGAAATATGTGGAAGGAATTAAATTTTAATTCTCGTAAACAATTTAAAACACTTCATATTTTATTACTATTATACCAGCAATCGTTACATAATTGACAAAAAATGGGTCAAATGATTTTTCAGCCAAATAATACAATTTTTCTGCTCTTATTGTGGAAATATCAATTCACAAAACAAGTTTTCAGCACTAATTGTATCAATTAGAAGCCATACCCAAAATCTGAAAAACTAGAAATATAATTTCGTAACTTTTAAAAGCTTTTGAATAAATGAATAATAAAAAGCATTTTGTGCCGCTAGCTGTTGAATTTAAAGTAAAGTTTAAAATGTCAAATATGTAATGCACATTTCCACTTGCAGCTGAAATTTGTGATTTCGAGAACGTTACATGTGTTACCTCAAATCTCGAGCTGAGGACAATGAAAGACGTGACGTAATTTAATCAAGTAAATTGTTTGGGAAAAACATTTTTTCTTAAGTGTTGCGAACACACTCATACAGGGTGTTCTGTTTCAACTCCACATTAGAAATATTGGTAGTTTTAATAATGATTTTCATCTGAAAATTTGTATACAATCATAATCTCTAAGGTCCTAATCAATGAAAATATTTTCAAGATGGTGACACTTCCGGTTATATATGTTATGTATATTATATATATTATATACATGTTATATATATTTTAAGGTAGTTTTCATAAGCTGTCCCTATACCTAAACTTACCCGTTTACGAAATATTTAGGGTTTTTAATTTTTTTTTAGATTTGCACCTTCCAGTTCAAAAATCGATAACTCTGCCATTTTTTAAAATTTGGAAATATTTTTAGCTGATTTGTAAAACGAAGCCTAAATCTTTAATTGTTTTCAAATTTCTAAATAACAAACTTCAAATGTTTAAAGTTAAGTTTTCAGAACTTTAAGCACCCATAACAAGTTTTATTTCACTAAATGGTAGAGAATTCAATTCTGCATCGATCTGTATGAACATTTCCTATACTTATGTTTAATAGTTCTCAAGTTATAATAACTTGTTGTTGAGATTGAGAATTTCATTAGCCATAGTTGTCATGGAAACCAGAGAAAAAATGAGTAATTAAACTTTTTCAAATCGACATTCATTGAATTTATTTTGTTTTTACAAACACAATTTTGAACAGAGTTTGTCGTTTGTTTAATCAGAAATGTTCTTTTGGCAAACTATGCAAAAATAGCTGTGGTTAAAACAAAATTTTCTACAATGTCAACTATTACAAAGCCAACATAACTTGAAAATTATCACAGATAGTTATAGAGAATGTTAGTATAGATCGATGCAGGAAAAAATTCTCCTCCATCTACTAAAATAAAAATTGGGACATTCCATTTGAAAAAATTAAGTTATGGGTACTTGAAGTTGTCCAAACATAACCTTGAAATTTTTGGATTTACTAACTTCTTTTCCAATTTTGAAGACACTGGAAAACAGATATGGGTTTTTTCTTTTAACTCTTGAAATATGATTTCGAAATCTCTAAAACTAAAAGAATTACCGATGTTTTAAGTGACAGGTGCAAATTCAAAAATTTTCAAAAAAATCTTAAATATTTCGAAAATGGTTAAACTTAGATATAAGAAAGGCAAAAAAACAACTTTAAAATAATTCAACTAAACCAAAAACGCACTGAAAAACATTACTTTTCATTTTAAATAAGAAAGTTGATAGCGACTTCCGGCATAACTGGAAGTATCGCCATCTTGAAAATATTTCCATTGAGCAGAACTTAACGGATTATGGCTGAGTACCAATTTTCAGATAAACATCTTTATTACAATGTGTTCAAAAATGTTTGTCCATCAAGTCACCTATGAAATTTGAACGTAATGTGCCGCTTAATTTAAATTGTGATTGCTGTCAAAGTGACAGATCCGTCATAATGATGCAAAAAAGTTTCGAATTCAAAAACGAACAAAAATCATGGAAATATAAAACACAAATCAAGACAAACCATACATTTGAAACAAGTTTACCGAAAAATGCAAAAAAGTGAGTAAAAAGCTAATTCAAAGATTTGACAGAGAAACTACAACAGTCATTTGGACGAAGCGGCACATTGAATTTGAATTCCAAAGCCAACTTGATAAGCAACCATTTTTGAACACATTGTAGAACTTTCAATAATTCTAATGCGGAGTTTAGACGGAACACCTGTACAGCGTGCTCAAAAACTGGCGCACCAACTCAATGGTGTGGGGTAGAGAACTGGTTACATATAAAGGTAAAAATAGTAAAAAAATTCTTTGTATTAAAGTTATTGATAAAAAATGGATTTTAAATAAATGATATGTGGCAACGTTGTCTAACAGTCATGATCGCAATAGAATTTGAGCAACAATAAAAATAAATTATTTTTGAAACGGTTTCCTAGGAAATAATTTCCAGTGTTGGCACATCAACACATTGTGATTTTTTGGATGAATTTTAATTTTTTTAAATTAAAAAAACTGCTAATATCTGATAATAAATTTAAAAATAATTATTCATCGTTTTGTTACGGAACGATTACCTGGTAAGAAACATAAAAACATAAAAAAATAATGAAAACTAAAGAAGTTAACACAATAAGTTTGTAGCTTCAGATTTTTTAAAATATGACTTTAGGGATTTTTTCAACATTTTTCACGTAATCTGCACTTGCTTCTCAATAACGTACCATTGAGTTGGTGCGCCGGTTTTAGAGCAGCCTGTATATTTTACATAAAAATGTAAGAAATAAATGGAAAAAAAGAAGAATAAAAAGTGGAAATTTCAGTCTAAAGAAATTTAAAAAATTATAAAATAAAGCAGGTGCATCACAGACAAATGTAAAATAAAACAGTTTATCAAAAAATAATAAAGCAAACAAAATTAAAAAAAAAATCAAACATAAAAAATATTCTTGTGTAATTAAGGATATCTCTTATAGCACTATATTTAGAACAGCAAAAGTTGACTTAATTTTCGTAATTCTTAATTTTTGTTCATTCTTCAACAAGTCACTAATAATTATTTTTAGTTTAAATTTCAGAGGGAATAACAAGTATTTGCACAGTATTACTTCTTGTCTTTGAAAATAAAAATATCCACTATCAAAATAGAAGCTTCGTATGTATCTACCAATAAATTTAAATTTTAAAAAACTACCGTCTGCTTTTTCACTTTGGCAAACCACAACATCAAACTGTCGTATAGATAAGCTGTTACATAAACAAATCAGATTTCCAATTTCAATAAATCCACTCTGGCTGTGTTTAGTACTTACGTTTGTATGTGAAATAGATTCCATAACGAAACTTATCCAGTTACTGCATTTCACAAAACTTGTGATTAGTTTTTTCGGTTGTTCATTAAAATCTTAACGATCTTTCAAGACTATAACTTGAAATAAAGTTTCATTAGATCATACAGAACTTTACGTTTAATACCTAGTTAAATTTATTAGTGGCGTGAAAGTGCAGTTGAGTCTTTAAAAACTCCCCTTGAGGGAAAAATTGCATTATGGCCAAACTCAATTTTCACCGGTTAATAAATTTGGTTTCCAAATGGACACAAATTTAAATTATAGAGCATTACGAACTGATGTGCTTCTACTGCTGACATATTTTGCGTATTTAGAGGTAAATGGAACGTAAACATGGAGGTAGAAATATTTATTATAATTAGATTGGAAAAACAGTCTGCGAAAAATAAAGACAAAAAAGCGATCGAGTGAGAAATGTTTGCCTTTTAACTTGGAGAGCAAATAAAATGTTCGCGATTGCATCTAAGGATTATGCATTAAAAAGCTCGCTGTTGTTTCTAATGCAGATTCTTGCATGATAATAATGACAGTGCTTTGGCTCTTTGTGAGACAAGAATGCATTTGAAGATTGCATCAACCACACATAAATTTTAATTATTTATATCTGCATTCGTTGTAAATATGTGTTATTTTCTAGAAGCAAATAAAATTTTCTTGAGAAAAAGAAAAAAAATTTGATACTGGAAAAACGAGTGAAAAATTGTTAACTTTTGGAACGTGAAAACTAAAAAAACTGAGGGAGTATTTCGACAACATGATAGTTGATTTGTGTTTGAAATCGGAGGGTTAGCACAAAATAATGCAATTTTTTTGAATACGTCGCGACGTTTCGACCCTTCATTTTGACTTGTTCAGGTCACAATATTTTGTTTATTACATTTGTAAATAAAGGAAGTCAAGAAAGACCAATGTTTCTTGCCTTACCTTGAAATCCAAGACAAAAAAAGATTTTCCCTTGTCTTGCGTATTTTTTTCTGTATTTACTTTGTCTACCTATTTAGTTTTAGTCAATTTTTTTTAGACAATATGTAGAAAATGACAGATTCGTTTTCGTGAAAAAAAGAATGAACGACAATCAGCAAGAGATGAAATTTTAAAAAGATTAACTGTGTCTCGTTAATTATTGGCATAAATCTCTAACGTTTAAGCTAATAAATTGAGTGAGTCAAAACTATGAAGAAAATGGCAGTTAGTTATTTTGTAAAAATCTATAAAAATGTTTATTTTAAATTTATGTAAAAACAGAAAAATTTAAGAATGATGACGATAAAGAAGATGAAGATAGTTTAAAGCTAAATGCTTTCTATAAGAAAAGTAGAGCTACTGATGGGAATATTTGGAGAAAAGAAACTGACAAGTTGATACCACGAGAGTTAAAGTGTATTTTCTGTAAAATAGCCTTGTTAGCGAAAAACGAGATGATTAACCACAGCTCACGATTTCTAGTAAGACTAAAAATATTAAGTTTTCTTACCGAGAAATCTTGATTCTTGATCACTGTTTCTTGTGTTGATCTTCTTTCGATCCGTCATAATACCAAGACAAGAAGAAAAACATTTATAGTTTTTCGTGAAACAATAAAAAAAAAGAAAGGTATTAGAAAATTAGCTAGTTATTAAACTTAAGAAAGTGGAAAATAAAAAGACAAGAAAAGAGTGAAAAGAGTTGAAAGTAAATTCTAACAAAAAAATTCTGTTTATTGGTAAGTCTACAAAAATTGTTTCTACAGTTATGAGAGACTAAAATGAGAAAATATGGACATCTCCGTTTGAGAAACAGTAAAAACACTAACAAGCGCACCTTTAAATTATTATACTTGAGTTTACAGTTTTTATTAATAATAATTACTCTTGTCTATATGCATATTTGCCAAATATTCTTTGCATATACAGGATGAAATAAAAGTTTCGAGCAAACTCTCAAATGAAAACAAAAGACATTTAATTAAGTATAAAAATTAAGTCCGAGTTTATTCCAAGCAATTTAATTTTCTATTTTTTGTATATTTTTTTTAAATTTGTTCTCCACAGCAACGGTGATAATTGCTACCCTTTTGTTTTCAATGTGTCGAATTTAATTTACGATTACTGTTAAATTTGTAAATCTGCTAAATACTTAGTGCATTATGTTCATTATAAGAAATTAATTGGTATTTTTTCAGCAGACTGAATTGAAAGGTAAAAAATACGACAGTGGAAGTTGAAAAAAGTATTCATTGAAAGTAAATTAACCACGCGATTTATGTTTTCTACTTTACAAATTTATGATAAAGAGTAAATTGAATAAATATTTTACATGTACGTGTAAGTACAGTCACGATCAAAAAGAATGTCACCCTTACAAACCGGGCCGGATAGCAAAAGTCTGACTAAATTTTTTTTAATTTTAATTATAAATTTTGCTTAGGAGCAAATAACACTTATATTTTTTCCAGTTTATTTTTGATACCACTTTTTATTACATACAAGGTGTGCTAAAATGATTCTCAATTCGTCGCGTGTGAATTTCTCATGAAAAATTAGAAATGCCGCTTTTTAGAAATACTGACAGGCATATAGACATCGAATACTCTCATTATCCATTTATTAAGTCTCGAATATGAAAAAAAACTTCCATAATAAAATAATAATAGTTATTTATTTAACGAGTTTGAGTGTTTTATTTCACGCGTGGATTATCAAACCACGGGTAAAAACTGGTTTATCATCCACGAGGTGAAATAAATGAACCGATTTACACGAAAACAAGTTGAATACAACATTTTGTTCTTCGAATTAGACTCAACAAGGCTTAAAAATAACATGACGTTTCGTTCTGAGGACGGCCAAACATTTGTGAAAACTGTCTTACACAGGAGAAAAGTCGGAAATTTTGACAGTGTCAAAGAATAAACGTGTTTTCTTGGACAGTATATCAGTTTTTTGCTACTAACCGACCGAAATTTGCCAGTGGTAATTATTTGACAATTTGAGAATTTTACAATTGATAGTTTTAACATTTATTGGCAACGGATTCATTTGAATAGAGTTGCACCAATTTGTTACATGTAAAATCAATTTTAAAATTAACTAGATGCAAATCATTTTAATACACCTTGTAGTTTTGCACAATGTGTTCAAGAATGATTGTTCATATAGTCACCTATAAAATCACCTATAAAAAACATAGTGTATTCATATTACGAATACCATCAAAGTGATAGGTGGCAAAAGGTTTTGTATCTAAAAACGAAAAAAATACATAACAACAAAAATCATGGAAATAAGAAAAACAAATCAAGACAATCCCTTCACTTAAAACAACCGTGGCAAAAAATGCAAAAAAAATAATAATAAAAAATTAACGGGAAAAAAAAAGGAATTCAATGATTTGACAAACATGACAGTACTTACTACAAGAGTCGTTTAGGTAAAGCGACACATGGCGTTTGAATTTCATTGCCAACTTGATGAGCAACCATTTTTTAACACATTGTACAAAGCGTAGTGTTTAACTGCAAATATTAGAATCTGAAATTTAGAAAAACTGAAAGGTACCTTATAATAGACAGCTTGTATGAAACTGTCAGAATTTAAAAAAAAAAGAAAATCCAATAAAGAGAAAAACATTTGAACCTATCGTAAAAGAAGAAACCACTGACAAATTGTAACAAAAATATTGTGATTATTGCAAATTATTGCAAAAACTGAGATGCAAGGAAAACAAGAAACCAAACGTTTAGTGAGAAAGAGTAAATATTTACATGCGTTATTGCGTTAGAGAAAATTAAAGGTATGTTTTTCCTTTTTTTTAAATACTGAAGATAAATATAAAAGATTTTGATTTTGGTAAAACAGTGCACAATTACAAAATGTAACCAAGAAAAAAGTCGTTTATAAGTTATGATTATGAAAGAGAGTAAACTGAACAAATTATAAAAATGTTTTTTTTAGAAAAAAGCTTTTATTTAAAAGATGCACTAAAAAGTAAAGAATAATGTTTTTCTATCAGAGAAGAATATTTTTGCTTACAAATTAGGATTTTAAAATTTATAAAAGGTTTGGGAACAGTGTTGAATTTAAGAAAGTAAGTCTATAATGCCTAATTTGTAAGCAAAAATATTCTCCTCTGATATAAAAACATTATTTTTTACTTTTTAGTGCATCTTTTAAATAAAAGCTTTTTTCTAAAAAAACAACTTTTTATTTTTTTATTTATTGCTTTTTAGTCTTTACTTATTCTAAACATCTTTTTCTCCAAAATTTAGTTTCACCGTATCATTGTAACACCTGATTTGTGCAAACTTGTTTGGTGGTATGTGGTAGAAAACAGCTCTTAGTCCTAACTTCTGTTCTGTATCTATACACTATCGTCCAAGATTAATGAATTAAAAAAAATAGCACCATTTGTTTGTAACGAAACGTAATGAAAATGATTAGGTATTAATATATTTCCCAGTGACCAACATACCGTTAATGTTGGTATAAGTTACGGTATGTACACATCGAAAACTCATTTGTAAACATAACCTAAAACTTCAAAACCCCATTTAACCCTTTTAAGGGGGTATTTAACTACATAGGATTGCATTGTCACGCAGATTAAGTAAGTATGCAAAATTTCAATTCATTAGGACAACGGGAACCCTTTGAAATTTGCCTCAAAAAATATCAAACAGACAGACAGACAACAAAGCAAGTTAAATAAAAGTTTTTAAAAATAGATAATGAAACAAGTTTAAGAACCAGAAAAAATGGAAGGTGAAAACTGAAAAACGGCTAATTATAGAACTGAAATATAAATTATAAGACGCTAAATTCATTTTTGTGTTGCTCTAATAAGCACAATAATACTTAAAAATATGTTCATTATTTCTGATATGTGGGTAAGCACCTTGGTTCTAGCATCTTATCAGGGTAAGTAGCCATTACTAAAATATTCCACAATGGCCTGCAATAAATTCAAAACAGCTTTTGAATGTTCCATTAGTAAGCGAAGACTGTTGAAAAGGGCAAGAATTAATAAAACAGCAAAACCATTGCTGACATTAAGAAACTAATAACTGTGAGATTTCGTATTAAAAATTGTGTAATACTTGGAAATGAAATATTCAATAAGATGCAAAGTTTCTTTAAGCTATTAAGACGCCTTTGAATATTCATGGGTAATAGCACAGCATTTTATTGAGCCGCGTATGGATGATGGTGCCTCTGTTTTATTAATGTCGAATAAATCAATGCATTCATTATTAAATCAGAAAGTGAAGACTCACCTCGTAGGGCTCCCCGATGACAGGTCCGGCTTGTGCAATATATAGCGTGGAAGCGGAATCGAAAATTAACTCTAATGGTTCCCGCTTGACGGGAACGGTTTCCGTCTCGTTACAGTTAAAAAATAATGTGACATTGTCGACGGATAAGCGGAAAGCGAAGCGCGTCCATTTTCCGTTGAATCTATTAACAGTAAAATTTGCGATAATCTGGGAGGCAATATGAGAAGTGTCCGTGTAAAATAAAGATATGACGGTATTACTCGTTCCCTCTGGAGCAATTCTTACTCCCAATCCCACAACAGTATCGTATGGGTTGACTACGGCAAATATAAATCCGCCCTTTCTGGATCGCGGTTTCGCACTAATTAAAATCGAAAATTCCGCCGGCAGTTTTTCCGGCAATATCTGGCGGTGAGCTATTTTCACGTCGGATCCGGCTTTGAAGCCGAGAGCGGGAAATCCGTCATGGCCGTCCTCGTCGATGTACTGAGTCTTCGGATCTTGGAACGGAATTTTCACAGCCGCAAGCAGATCGTATTCTGATACTGCAATAAAACAAAAATGTATTGGACACATTTCCTTCCGCTGAAAATATGTATACCTACATAACTTAACAACGAATAGAATTCTCCTTTTCCATAGGGATTCTCTAAATTTTCTTCGTAACTAAAGTCCGGATTTTAGGTCACATAAACTTAAAAAAGGAAAAACACCTAAAATCCGTACTTTATTTATAACAATCTTTACTATCCATCAGTTTTATTTATTTATTATAGAAGACTTACAGTTTAACTGCAAACATAAAATTACGTGTAAGTCTATACAATAATAAACTAATTCCAAAAGATGCGTAAATTATAAAATACCAGAACAAGTAAATAATAAAAATTCTCTTCATGATGCTATAAATCAATGAGAAGTCATGAATATGCATAAAATGTACATGTTATAAAATGATTTTATTGCACAGGAAGATATAAAAATGACAATTAACTTTTAGTGACACTCTATAGTGTTAATAATATAAATGGATAAAAATACTTGGTATTCGTTGCAATATCTTACAAATGGTTTATGAATAAAAATTACTAATATTATTTGAACAAATTGCGGTAACACTTTGTAATCTGAGTATTTTTTTAAACAAGTCATCCTAACCTTATCGATATGTAATAAAGTATGCAGCGTAATTCTTAAATAGGTCGACAAAATTTTAACCACGGTAATACCAAATGAGTACAGGGTGCTACACTTTGGATGTCCGAATAGGGGATCATCTCCGAAACAACGAGTGACACATTCTCGGGTACGTTTTTTGAGAGAATAATTTTGGTCAAAACCGCATCCCGCTATCGTCTTTTGTTTTCGACTTATAAACAAAAATTGTCATTTTAGCGAAATTTCATCAAATTCAATATCTTCCTAATTATAAAAGATAAAAATTTTAAATAAACATTATGTAGGCACTTTTTCACAGAGAATTTAATAATGTTACCAGCGTTTATTTCTAATCATTCGTTTAGGTATAATAACATAAAGTTGATTTTTTTGAAATAGGAATCATAGTTGGCTATGACATTTTCGAAAAGCTTATTTTTTTCTGAACTGAAAACAATATAAATACATGATAAAAAATATACATATTTAAAATATTTGAAAGTAGTTGGCAATGGGAAAATTATTTCACAGAAAAGGTGTGAATATTTTAGAAATTTTGTGAACGGTTATTAAAGTAAAAAATGTGAAATTATCAAAATAAGCTGTTAAAGTTATTTTCAACTGAACAAATAATACGATCGTCGCAGACTTAAAAAATGTGCAGAAAATTGAAAACGATGTGTCACTAGCATTTGATGACACTTTTTATGGTTTATGAAGTGCAATGGAGGTGACGTTCATAATGTTATGTATTTTTTTTACCGCAGATGGGATTTGCTTTTAGTGTTTGGATTGAATTTTTTTGTAAACTAAAATTTTATTGACAGGCAATCATACAATTTAGAAGATTTTTCTTTTCCGACATTTCATGTTTAATTAAAAAAAATGGAATGACAATGTAAACTTGCCATTTTAAATTTAAAAAACAAATAATTTTTATTAATCGCAAAAATTTACAATGTAATAATAATTTATTATGCTGTTTTTGAATTAATTATTGTTTACAAAATCATTAAATTATAAATACTTGTTGAGTAATACATTTTTTATAGTTTTAATTGAAAGTCCAAAATTTTTTCATAGCCTACTATAAAGAAAAAGCGAAATGTTATATTTTTTAAAATATTTAAAAAGAATGTATTATACAAATAGACATATCAAATCAGAAAAAAATATTTTTTTCCAAAATATCACAACCTCCTATGATTCATATTTAGAAAAATAAAATTTTATGTTATTACAGCTAAACGAAAGGTTAAAAAAATCGCTGATAACATTATTAAATTATCTGTAAAAAATTGCCTGTATAATGTTTTTGTTTCAAATGTGTATCTCTTATAATAAGGAAGATATGGTTTTTCTAATATTTCGTTAAAATTCCATTTTTGTTTATAAGTCGAAAACAAAAGACGATAGCGGGATGCGGTTTTTACCAAAATTATTTTCTCAAAAAACGGACCCGAGAATGTGTCACTCGTTTTTCTCTAAACCTCTTAGTTTTGGAGATCTCCTATTCGGACATTCAAAATGCAGCACCCTGTACATGTTGGGAAAAATAGTAAAAAAACTTTCTGAATAAATGTTATGTTCTAGATAAAGCGTACGTCACTGATGTGTGTTCGTAAGTAGAGTTAGCACAGCATGATTGAGCTTATTCCAAAACTGACGAAATGACATTGTCAAAATGACTGAATTTTGGCACTAAACATATGTTTACTATTAAAAAAAAATGCTCAAGGCGACGTAATAACCAAATCCACTGTTAGTCTTAAAAAATATTATAAGATATTTAAGATGAACAATAATAAACAAATGATTAATAACACTAATAATAGTAATATTTCAATGTACCTTTGTCCTCAATATATTTTGATGTTACAGCAACAACTAAATAAATTAGAGAAAAAAATGCAAATGGGTGCATTTCCAGAGTCTTTTATGTCACCGTCAGATTGCCACTAGATATAGAACAATCTTTACATTCATTTGATGACAATGTATTTGATCACAGCAACAATGATCGCTGTGTATTATTCAAGACAAAAATGAGCATAATTTTTCTAATAAAATTAAGTTAAATTCGTAAGCGCCGTAAGTGACACGGATTAAAAGAGTTCCACGAAATAAAAAAATATCCCTAGAAAGCTGTGATAAAATTTTGTCGGTCTATTTAAGAATCACCCTGTAAAAAGTTCGAGTATAAAAATGTGTCAAAACAACTGAATACTAACAAGAAATGTTGTGTACTTCAAAAGCAAACGTCTTGTTTAAATTTTTCTGTTTAATTATTTTGCAAAAATTATTATTTAAGAGGGCAGATAGAACAAAAAAAAATTAACAGTAATAATGTGGAATTCAGATTTTTGTGTCATCTTAATTTACCAAAATATAATGATTTAAAAAAAAGTCTCGGATCATGTCTCGGTCGTGATAAAAGATATCCAACTGGGTTAAAAGTTTCTATGAGAAAAAATTGTTTGAGCCTTTTTTTGCGAGATACATGTATAAAGTTTTTAGGTTAAGTGTTTGTTACATTCGATCATACTTGTTTAAAACTTAGTTAGCGAAAACCACATTTCTTAAAACAATAAACAGATACCTCTTGAAAATTGATCACCATTGAGTGACATTGTGTACCCTACATTTAATGCGAGTAAACTCGCAAATTCGACAACAAATTACATTTGAAATCAGTGGAAACAAAAGAATAACAATTAAACTGGTTGCTAACGAAAACAATTTTAAAAATATTAAAGACTAAAAATAAAGTTGCTTCGAAAAAAGCCTTACTTCATTTTAGTGCTTAATTGAACGTCAATTTTCACAATTGGAGAACTGCTTCGACTCTTTTGAATCAGCCTATATAAAAAATATGCTTTATTTTTGTATGGTTTACCAATTAATAATTGACTTAAATATTAAAACGTTCCGCCACGGAATTTTTTTTTTCATAAACAACAATTTCGACATAAGTTACTTTTTTCAAATCGGTCCTTTTTAAGAATGACATATCATATATATCATATAATGACATAAGACTTCATTAAAAAATATGGTGTAACTATAAAACACATTACAGGTAGGTACAAAAAAATATGAAATATACCGGCGCATCCACCATTTTTACCACAAATTCAATAAAAAGTGCCAGGTGCTTTTGTATTTATGAAGTTACAACATCCGAAACTGCATTCTAATTATTTGTTTTTACCACAGTCTCAATTGCAGAGTAAATATTAAACTAACAGCCTTAAACGTACGGAATGTAATTTTTTTCTAAATAACTAATAGTGAAAAAAAATGATAGTAAAATTGTTGTAGTTATCGAGGTATTAACTAATAAATTACTATTAAAACTAAATAATAAGTTTTAAATAACTCCAAGAGTATCAATGTTTTGTTAACCAACGTCGCCTGGGTAAACATGTACCTAGTTCCTCAATTTGGAAACAATTAACATTGTTTAATAAAAAAGAAAATATACCTTTTTTCTTCACGAAGATTATTCAAATGCTATCATTTCATAGAATTATAAAAAAAATAAAATAATTCTCCCGGCGCATCCACCATTTTTGTCAGTCAAACTGAAATTTAAATTATGCGGTGTGGTAACTTACGAGTAATGTGACACACAAAGCGTTAGCTAAGTGTGGTAAAAATTGAGCCTTGTAAAATGGATGAATCCGAAAATTTCTATTGAGAAGGACACGTTAAAAAACTTATAACCATCACTAGAAAGCGCCATTCCAGTAAAGCTTAAAAACTCAAAAAATAAATAATTTCAAATTTCAGCCATTTGAAAAATTGTGTAAATTAACGTTTCAATAAATGAACCGTTTTCGATATACTAAATAATTTATTTTGTGTCAAAAAGGCATTTTTTTGTAAATTCTACCGAACTGACCATTGAAAAATGTTTGAAATCACTAAACGAATTCTGTCCTCGACGATTGTTGTGCAATCTAACAAATATGTAATTCCAATTAGTCTACTTTCCGGTATTTGCTTCAGGTAGACAACAGTTATTAACAGTAAGCGCATATACGTTTTATTTGTTCACTTAATTAATAATTTCTAGTTTTTCTGATATTCAATTAATCATTTAAAAGAATAAAACACCGGATGAATTTGCTCGGGAACAAACGTTATAAAATCTATATAAAATTATTCTCATTTTTTTAATAAATATTCTATAAAACGAAAAAATAATTAAAGCAAAGTAGATATTTTTTTACACGATTAAGCTCTATTTGATTGTTTATCGCCTGTTTCCAAGACAGTACGTAGCAAGGTAAACATAACCTGCTGTCTTGACAATTATTTTTACATTACTAAATAAATCTTTAAAAAACATGTAAGGATTGTGCAAAAAACGCCATAAGCATCACGAACGTTAAAAAGTACTGTTCTCAGACAATAACAATTGCCTTTAATCGGTAAAATCTCCTTAGCGTTCTTGATATTTAATATACTATTATTTATAGACTTCTAGTCACAATTATCTGATTACCCTTTAAAACAATTGTCAAGTTGTTGACATGTTAGTATAAGTCACTATTACCCACTAGTTCTATGATTATTATTCGGTAGGCAATGTAAAATGAATAAAAAAATTTCCATTCTCGTATGTAACTCAATCTTTAATTTTTCTAATATTTAACATAACCATAAATTTGAATTTTTCGATACAAGTGTTCCAAGACCAAGTGTTTTAGGTTGGTAGAGTCTTTAAGAAAATTTTGCAATGACAATTATCTGTTTAAAAAATTAATGGACTTCACGATTGCTAAAGGACGATTAGTACTTTAGTGATACAAAATTTTTAAATTTTAAATTGTGTCTAAAAAAGTTTTTTGTCTTCTCGTAACCTAGCACCTCACTTTTTTAGATGTTAAAAATAAAAACATACACATCTACTCATGAAATAATAAATTATCCCGGCGCATCCACCATTTTTGTTCTAAGTTTAAAAATAATACAATACAAAATAGTGATATAGATACATTTTGTCGTAAAACTTAAATAATCTAAATAATCAAAAATTTTTTTGCTGAGCTAAGCAAAGTACTAGAAATAACAAAATACTCTAAACATAAGTATTTGATTAACTTATTAGGATAGTAATGGTATAATTCTTTTTACATTCATATTAAATATGCTGTAAAATGTGAGTCATGACATTAATTTAAACACAGCCGAAAAATGATTGAAATACCCACCCGGCGACAGTTCTGCAGTCAAGTAAAAATTTAATTCCAATTAGTGCACTTTCTGGTTTCAGCTTCAGGTACCCGATAATAATTAATCAATACAATTTTCAAATTAGCTGTTCCTATGCCCTCACTCAGTACACGCTCACAAACTTTAGTTTCATGTATTTTTTTCAGTTTTTCTGATACCCAGTTGAAGTTTTAAAAAAGTAAAAAGCCGAATCTTAAATGTTTTTTTCAAATGTTTCACTATGAATGTTCTTGAAAAAATCATAGACACGATTATATTTTCTATACATTTACATACATTTGTCATTTATTTATTACAAAAGTTATCTTGAATAAAGTAATTTTTAAATTATCATAATTATTATATTCTTTAATTCGGATTATAAAAATACGAGCCCAACAAGCTAGTGTTACTTGAGTTATTGTAACGTGTAAAATATTATAATTATTATGAACTGCACTGCCTCAGTAAATCAGTTAGTTATTAAATTAATTAATGCTGCAACAACCTGAGTTACTTAGTCACTATAAACTCGGGTAATAGAATCTCGCAATTAATTAGCTTTTTTCGCTGCATCGTCTCGACAAAATTGTGCTCGTTTTCTGGATGATTATAATAAATATTTATCAGCAGTTTTAACGCAGCTGCAAATACGTATTTGCAAGTCAAAACATTATAATTAGTAAGTTATATTTTCAATGTAAAAATATGAGAAAATAACATCAAAAGAGTTTAGTGAAATAACTAATATAGCCATTTCGCCGATAAAATTAATTATTCGTAGTTGGTTGTAGTTATTGTTGTTGTTGGTAACAATTATTGGCCCAAGTTTAGGCTAATTTAAATAGAAAACACAATTTAGTTCAGATTACTTGCTTTGATTATAAGCTTTTGGTGGTAACTGAACGCTGCTGCCAACGTAAGTTAGCAATTCATTTTTAAACAACTTTTAAATTCTACAATTAAGTACTTATGATAATAATCTGAAAAATTGTGAATTAAATTCTGCATCTGACTCGACCAAATTGACACATGTTCAGTGGTTGTAGCGCCATTGATTAATTCAAAATACAGAGTGATTCACAAATGTCGCACATTCTCTCGGGTGATGATAAATAATATCAAACTGAATTAAACGATTCTATGACAAAAAATTGTTTAAGCCATTTTTCACGAGATATGGCTCTTCAAAGTTAAAATTGTAAGTTAAGTTTTTGCTGCTTCAGACCATATTTTTTTATTTTAGTTAGCGGAAACAACAACTCTTGCACCATTAAACAGATATCTGTCGAAAAAAAATTTCGACAATTAACCAAATTTGTCATCATAGGAACGACAAACAGTATATAAAAAATGTTTAAAAAAATTATTAAAAGATACACTAAAAAGTAAAAATTCATATTTTTCTATTAGAAAAGAATATTATTGTTTACAAATCATGAAAGCTTTAGGAGTGATTAATTAAAGAAAGTAATTCTGTAATGCCATATATTATATATTATATATTATATATTATATATTATATATTATATATTATATATTATATATTATATATTATATATTATATATTATATATTATATATTATATATTATATATTATATATTATATATTATATATTATATATTATATATTATATATTATATATTATACAGCGTGCTCAAAAACTGGCGCACCAACTCAACTGTGTGTGGCAGAGAACTGGTTACATAAGAAGGTAAAAATAGTAAAAAAATTCTATGTATTAAAGTTATTGATAAATAATGGATTTTAGATAAATGATATGTGGCAACGTTGTCTAACAGTCATGATCGCAATAGAATTTGAGTAACAATAAAAATAAATTATTTTTGAAACGGTTTCCTAGGAAATAATTCCCAGTGTTGGCACATCTACACATTGTGATTTTTTGGATGAATTGTAATTTTTTTAAATTAAAAAAACTGCTAAAATCTGATAGTAAATTTAAAAATAATTATTCATCGTTTTGTTACGGAACGATTACCTAGCGTGAAGCATAAAAACATAAAAAATTAATGAAAACTAAAGAAGTTAACACAATAAGTTTGTAGCTCCAGATTTTTTGAAATATGACTTTAGGATTTTTTTCACCATTTTTCCCGTAATCTGCACTTGCTTCTCAATAACGTACCACTGAGTTGGTGCGCCAGTTTTTGAGCACCCTGTATATTATATATTATATATTATATATTACATATTATATATTATATATTATATATTATATATTATATATTATATATTATATATTATATATTATATATTATATATTATATATTATATATTATATATTATATATTATATATTATATATTATATATTATATATTATATTATCTATTCCAGGCTTTCATATTTTTTTTCTACTTTGGTTTCACACAGTGTTCATTGTGAAACCGAAAGTAGTTTCACAAAGAGAACCCTTTTAGCCAACTACTTTTATTAAAATTTTAGGAGTTGTATTGGCAGTGCTAGGTTAGATGTTATCAGTTATCATTATAATTTTGTGTGTAATCTGTCAACAGGGTCAAATCGTTTAATGATAAAGCCTGAATAATTGACAAAATTAAGAGGAAATTACTTGAACAGATTTTGATAAGTTAATTAAACAAAGACAAACAACAAAAATAGAAAGTAGAAAAAATAGTATATTACACTCGTTTTATAAGACTTCATTGTGGCACTCCTTCATCGTGCTCCAAAACCATTCGTGCCACAATAACAGGTTTTATAAAACTCGTATAATAATATACTATTAGAATTCTAACCTGTAAGCAAAAATATTCTCTTCTAATAGAAAAATTTTATTTTTCTCTACGTTGTAGCGCCATTATTTTGCTGATTTTTGCAAACTTGTTTAACGGTATGTGGTAGAAAACAGCTGTTAACATTTGACAGCACATCTTAGTCACTATTCTGTGTATTTGTTTGTAATAAGATATAATGAAAATGATTAGGTTTTAGTAATATATTTTTATAAGTGAGTGAACAGTACACTTTTTGCACACATACCGTGTATGTTGGTAAAAAATGTGGTGTATGTATGTACAAAGCAAAAATCCCTTTTTAACCTAAAACCCTAATATCTTATTTATCCCCCTTTTAGCTAAGTGGGATTGCAATGTTAAGTAAATTACGTATGTATGCAAAATTCCAGCTAATTCCGACAACAGGAACCCTTTCAAACTTGACTCGAAAAATATGAAACAGACAGGCAGACAACAAAACAAGTTAAATAATTAGTTAAATAAATTACAAAAATACAGCTTTTTAGGAAATGGTTTAGCAAAAATTTAAAGGTAGATAGAGAACAGCAAGGCAAATCGATTGAGCAAAATTATGTAAATCAAAAATGCATAGTTTTCCCAAAAAATCGTCCCAAATTTTGAGAACCACTAAACTAGAATTATAAAAATTAGCGTAAATTTTAATACAATGACAAAACAGCAGAAGTAATTTAACTTCTTGGTCCACTACGTTATCCTTCTATTTCAAATTTGTGTTTTGTTATTAAATTTCACGAAAAAAAAAAAACATTTTTTTTGCCAGGACCGGGATTCGAACCTCCCACACAAATGATCATGTTAGCCACAATTTTGAAAAATTTTCAAAACGCCCATGCCCTTCTATCTCCATTTTGTTTAATGAAAAAATTAACTGCTAATAAACTACCAAAAGCCACACAGTGGTTCTCAATAGGTGGGTTAATAAACATTTCTGAAGAAAGTACACACTTTTTGGAAAGAAGATGTCAGGGTTTTTAACTTGTCTGATCATGACAAATTCCCATACGAAATGTTGCTAAGCCACCCTGTATATTAATAAATAAAAATTTTTTTGCTTACAAAAATCTGACTTTATTTTTGTGCTTAACGTCTTTTATCACCTCAAGAGTTTGTCCTACACTTTTGAATCACCCTATAGATGAAACAGAACCATTTTCTGGTGACTGACGTGAGATATTTCAAAAATTAGGTTAAGTGAGTATTTTATTGGACTGGGAAGAAAAAATGTTTGTAAAACTGCCCCGCAATTCGAATGTTGTCTTTCATTTTTAATTCTATGAGAATCGCCAGCTGCCAATGACAGTCACACTTCCCAATATGAAAACCGCTCCAGCCACTCATGCTTTCTGAACAATATTGAATGTGCACTTGGACTAGTGTTATTTCATTGCTAAAAACAACACCTGTATATCCGGGAACGTAACTTGTTTGTGAAAATCCACGGCAGCGTTTTTATCGTCACTGTTATCTGATTAGTCGACGCCTATGCACTGGAAAAGCATTGTTTGGAAAAAGTGAGAAAGCGACTTTTGTGCAACTACCTTCGGGCTTGAAACATTAAACATCTCGTTCAAGGGTTGCGACAGAAATATTAACGTTTCTTGTGTGTTACAATTACAGAAGCTTTTAACTAAATAAGGTGCTTCTTAAAACTATATCCTCACTTGCAGAAAATCTCAATTTCAAATTACTACTAGCATAAATTCCTTCTGGCTAAGTTTCGCAAACCCAGACATTGTTTGGATATTTAAATTAATTACCTGGTGGTAAACTTTAAGAACGCAAGCTATAGATAATATTATTTAACCTAGTCTGTATAAGCAGTTTTTTGTCCTTGTTTGCCGAAGATACAAATTTGCATTCGTTTCGAAATTATATATACCGCCTATCACTGAAATTGCAACAGCAAGGAGAAAGAAATTTTTGATTTTTTAATTAAAAGTTCGTTTAACTCCTTAATTAAATAATTCAAGTGATAAATGAAATAAAAAACTTAATTCTAAAGACATTTGTTTATTAATATAAAAATTATAAGTAGAGATTGAATTTGTTAAATTATGTGTTATTAGTAACTTTAAGTTAAAAAATCAAAATACTGCTTTTTCTAAATTTAATGGACCTTAATTCTTAATTAAATAAACCAAAGATATGCTGAATTCCAATAAAGAAGAAAAGAAATTTTGTTTCGATATTTCTTGTAACATTCAAAAAATGGCTATTCCTTATGTATTACTTCATTTTCATCAAAATATTTGTACATATGATTATGTTCTGTACCTAATATGCATTATTGATTTTGTTTTTAGAAAAAAAAATTTTTTTAATTTCATTTAACTTCATTACAAATGCCTCAGTACGTTTGTTTGTAACATTCCAACTTGTCACACTATAATTTTTTTCACGGTTATGGAATGATTAAGCTAAATAATGTTATTTCTCTTTGAAACTAAATGTTTGGCGTACGTTGGGATATATTTTTTTTAACTTTTATTTAACTTGCTTTCTTGTCTGTTTCATATTTTCTGAGCCATATTTGAGAAGGTTCCAGTTATCCGAATTAATTGAAATTTTACATACTTACGTAGTCTGCGAGAAAATGCAATTTAATGTAGTTAATTACGCCCTAAGGCGGTTAATTAATAAAATTTTAAAATTTTAGGTTAAAAGAGGTCAGTGTTCATGGTATGTTGAACACTATACAGGCTGTTCCGTTTAAACCTTACATTAGAAGTGTTGATAGTTCTAGTAATAATAGTCATCTGAAAATTTGTATACAACTATAATCTTTCAGGTCCTGCTCAATGAAAATTTTTTCAACATGGTGATACTTCCGGTTGTACCGGAAGTCATTATCAACTTCCTTATTTTAAATGGAAACCTATATTTTTTTGCGTTTTTGTATTACTAGAGTTATTTTAAAGTAGTTCTCATAAGCTACTCTAAACTTAGCCGTTCACGAAATATTTAGTGTTTTTAATTTTTTTTTGGGTTTGCACCTTTTGAACAGACTTTGTTGCTTTTAAGACAAACTATGCAAAAATATCTGTGGTTAGTAAGGAATTTTCTACAATGTCAACAAAAAAACTTAAAAATTATCACATAGAGGTATAGGGAATGCTAATATAAATCGTGGCAGAAAAAAATTCTCCTACATCTAGTAAACTAAAAATTGGGACAAAGTTGTTCACACTTAACCTTAAAATTTTTGGATTTATTAACTTCTTTTCCACTTTTGAACATATTGGAGAACAAATATAGGCTTTCTCGTTTAATTTAAATTTTTTTAAATATTTCGAAAACGGTTAAACTTAGGTATAGGGAAAGCTGATAAAAACTCCCTTAAAATAACTCAAATAATCCAAAAACGCAGTAAAAAACAGCATTCCATTTAAGATAAGAAAGTTGGTAGCGACTTCCGGTAAAACCGGAAGTGCTGCCATCTTGAAAATATTTTCATTGAGCAACGGATTGTAGCTGAGTACGAACTCTCGAATAAATATCTTTATTAGAACTTTCAATACTCCTAATGTGGGGTTTAGACAGAACAGACTGTATTATTTATTCTTTTTTGACGCAATTTTTTACATTTTATTTTTTATTATCATTACACACTTTTAAGAGAAAAAATCTTGTATGTATCTCAAATGACAAATAGCTTTATTTTTGGTCCTTGATACACAATAATGTCACTTTTTCAATTTTTTGTTGATGTTGCAATTTCATTGTTAGGCGGTATATTTCTTGGTAGGAAGCTTCTGTATTTTTATGTTGGCGAGATTGGGTGAATAATCACGTCTCGCGAAGGGTTGAAAGCCCCAGCATCATGTATGTTGCTCACAGGCATGCAGGTATAACGTATGTGTACCTACCACACGTAGAATAGGGTCTTATATTTACTCAGACATCAGTGGAAGATACTAAGGAGCGGTAACGAACCTAACCAAATCTCACGCGCTGCTTGTCACTCAACCACATACACGACCAAGTTGAACGGTGACATTTTAGATGGCCCAGGACAAAGAAAGAAAGCAAAGAAGCGAATACATGCAGGTAAAATTCCGTGCTGGAAATACTTAATTTTTAATGCTTTCAGTTCTTGATTTACTTCACTATTTATACTAAGAAAATTTAGATAAAAAATGATAACTAATTATTTAGATTTTTTTCTACTCTTACTTCGGTAAATTTCGTACGTTTTTTTTCAATACAGCTGAAATTTTGCTAATTCTATCACTCTTTTTAAATTTCTTTGTGTGTTAAAAAACCACACGTAATTTTTTTCACAAAAACCAACGATCATTTGAAATTATGATTGTGATTAGAATAGAAGTTTTTTTTTGTAATTGTTAAACTAGTGCAAACTAAGGGAGAAATTACCGTTAAAAATTTTATTATTTGATCATCGCTTTCATAAAAGTTAAAAAATATTAAAGCCTACTTTAATTATAAATTCAAATTCTCACAAGGTACTTGCAATGTTATGAAAGTTATGGTCATTCTATTTCCGTAAGTTGCTTTTGCGGAATACCTACAACGTGTTTGTTTATAAAAGGATATGTACTTAAATTTTTGGTTGGCTGATGGATCTTTTTTTGTATTTCATTATAAATTTATTAGTTCTAAAAATTATAATACATTACAAAATGAGAAAGTAATTTTTTGGTTTATTTATTTAAATTTGACATTTCACGTAAGTGATGCAAGAAATGGCAATGAAATGTAATATTTTGCAGACTTCTGTTTATCAACTTCGTCATTTTTGTGGCTTTTGTAAAAAGAAATTTTATTTAACTGATTTAATTAATTAATTAACATTTTTTATTTGTATTTCTAGGAAATGGGTACTTTTTCGTTTTACAAATTGCTTTACTGTTTAATTAATAATATACAGGGCGCCCATTTTATCTGTTCCCGCCTGAAAATTTTTGAGAAGACAACACATTAAACATTTCGCAGTTAACTTCGTTTTAAGTTTCACTCTTTTTAATTTAGCAACAAAGTGGGCAAAAGTAACAGCATAATTGTCGTGTTAATAATACATAATTTTTTTCTTCGTATTACGAATTTAATAAAAGTTAACGTACAATACAAATGACATGATTGATAAAACAGGGCGATTCATTTAAGGCCTACATTACAAACTTTTTAACTTCTAATGTAGCTAGAGCTTTAAAATTTTGTATACGATCCAAATCGACCATTCTGAGTTCAATTGAATTATTTTTAAAATGGTTAGGCTTTCGGAACTACGAGAAATTGAAGCTAAGTTTAAAATTTTAAATAGTAACCACACGTTTGAATTGCATATTTGAATTCACCTCCTGAAGCTGAATAAAATTACCCAAGTTGTTGGTATTTACCTGTCATAGTTTTTGACATATGTCAATTTTTTGGTTAAAATCTAAAATATCGCAACCTTTGAGCCTTTTGTGATAAGTGAATATTTTTTTTGCATTTGACAACCGAAAGTTTGAAAAGTTTTCTAGAACTTTCGAAATTGTCAACTGTCAAAATTTATGGCTATTATGATTTTTTGAAAATAGAACGACCGTATTTTCTTAACGGCAATCGAGAGAATAATGATATTTATGGTGACTTTTATCAATACATGCTATACCTATCTTTAACAGTTTTTGAAAAAATCACAAAAAACGGATTTTACTTCGTAATTTTCATAGTTCATCAAGTAGACCTTGCAAAACGGTCAACAATTCTCAAACTTCAATATTTTATTTAGTTTTTAGCTGGTTTATTACCGACTAAGCAGTAAAACAATAATATTTATTTATAATTATAATTATAATTATAACTACTGAATTATGTAAAGTAACTCAGTCAGTCTGCCATCGAATTTTGAACTTCTTGAATGAAAATGGTAAACAGTAAGACATTTTTTCAATTAATAGGACTGTTTTATTGTACTTTTTGATTACTTGATTAAAAATTCAATTAATGAGCTAAAATTCTGTTTTTGTGATTATTTCAAAAACTATAAGAGATAGACGTAAGAGATATTAATTAATTTCTGCATAGATATTGATGTTCTTTTGATTGCCATTAAAAAAACAGGGTCATTCCATTTGAAAATACTGTTTTATAAACATTTTTTAATCATCATTTTCAAAAAATCATAGTGGCCTTGCAATATAACAGTTGACAATCCCAAAGACTCGAGAAGACCCATTGAATCTTTGGCTATCAAATGCAAAAAGAATGATTCACTTATTATAAAGGGTTCACGAGCTGTAATATTTTAAATGAACCCCTCCAAATGAAAATGTGTATAAAAAAATTGACATACGTATAAACTATGACAAGAAACAAGAAAACATTTTACATTCAAAAACGCAATAAAAATTAATAATTACTACTTAAAATTTCAAAGTTCGCGCCAATTTCTCGTAGTTCCGGAAATTTAACCATTTAGAAAATAATTCGGTTGAACTCAGAATGGTCGATTTAGATTGTATACAAAACCCTAAAACTGTAGTTATATTAGAAGTTAAAAAGTTTCCAATGTAAGCCCTGAAAAAATCAGCCTGTATACCGGCGCACATATAAATCGATAAAAACCTTTATTTAAAAAAACAAAAAATAAACCTCAAAATAACTGTAAATGTTTGCACAATATTTTTGTAGAAAACTTCATTCGAAATTATTCAAAATGCAATTCACTGATTTATTTCTTCCATAAGTCCACAAGCTGAAATTGAATTACGCATATCGACTACCCTCTAGCATTTTCAAGCTATAGTATTCTAAAATACTAATATCTAAAAAATATCTACAGATACTAATATCTGCTGCCAGTTTTATAGTTTTAGTAGCAAAATATCTCAGAAGATAAAATATGAAAAAATGCGTTCTCAGTGTTTTCCTTAACTACGTTGCAGTGATTTATTTACTTTTTATTAAATTGGAAGTGTTGGGAGATACAAAATCTTGAGTTGTGTAATAATTATGGAAAAATTTTCTTGAGAAACTGGTAATTCGTTAAATATCTGGTGAGCTCATTATAAAAAGTACCAGTTATTTTAAAAATATTCCACAATAACTATTTAGTAGATTTTGCAGAAATATTTTTGCTTTTTTACACTTATTTGTAATTAAGTACGATAAGAATTATAACCCAAGAGCTTGTTTTGTAAACACCTTTAATTCCTAATTTGTTTTGAAAATTGAAGTGTTTATAAATTATAGACTTCGATATTACAAAAATTATTATGTAGCCAATCTAATAAAAATCTCTTTGATGCACTAATTTTCACCTGAAAACTTGAAATTCCTTTTACATTAATGGAAACTTTAAGTCAAGAAGTTGGAGAATTTTGAATTTGAAAAGAGTTGGAGCTTTAAGACTTTACGGTAAGCGTATGTGATTCGTTTATGGGAGTAAAAACTCTCTTTAGTTATTTATTAAGTAAACTGAAACGGAGAACCATGCACACAGATTTATTATTTATTTCAACCAAGACGAAAGAAACTTTAAATTTACCAACGAGGTGTCACTAAAACTAAGTTACCAAGTTACTGTACTGTAGCCAGAAGGTAACAGTTATTTACGTGTCAAGCTTTGTAAATCTTTCGAATATGCGTCACTCTTGTTGTTCCAATTTTTCAGACATTTTCTTGTCATAATTTCTAAATCACAGTTAATAATGCACTTAAAGTTTTCTTATGTTTCAAATTAATTTATCTCCATTTAAAAAAAAGTGTAGTATCACAGAGGATTATTAAAATTAATAATAAATTAAATGCCGTGGCACAGTTTGTAAAATTAAGATTATTCGATAAAGCGATTAAATAATTTACAGTTATAAGAGGTCTTACAAGTTCCATCCTTTGGAGGAAAATTACATGCGGCATTAAAGGATAAAAGTTCGACATAATAATGGAACGTGCCTCCGTTGTGATAGCAAAGTTTCAACTTTAATCTCCAATATACGCATTAGCAATTGATTGTCTCTATTAGGACTGTTCACCTCACCCACATGTTTAAATTTAAATGTGTTGCAACAGTTCAAACAAAAATTGCAAGTTTAATGAATTGAGCAAACACCCGCTATTTATCCATTTTTATAAAACTAAAATAAATATTGCAAGTTGGTATTAATAAATAATCACTTCTGTAAACGCGCACTGTAAATAACGCAGCTAAAAACACAAAATATGAAACGTGTAATAAAATTCCGGAATTTGCATGGATGGCTTTAGAAAAGATAATTGCTTCAGCGACGAATGCAGCATATAAAAAATCCACCGGTTGTCTCTTTAATTTAACAAAACGGTGAAATTGGTTTCGAGCAGCTTTTTCGCATAAAATATAACTTTGTTACATTGCCCCAAGTACAAGAATAGATTTTTGTTTTAATATGATGCGAGAGGCAAAGCCGGCATAAAGCTTAAAGAAATTAAAACCTCTGAAACAACACCGAGTTTTGTTTTAATATTAGTCTGTGTCAATACAATTTTATTAAAATGGGAATTATTTATGCTTGCTTTGATTATGTAAATACGAACGAAAAGATAAACATTATCCTGTAATTGAAAATATGGCGGAATTTATTTTATTCCATAGCGACAAATCAAAGAAAAAAGTCTCCTCTTCAGGCACAATCTGTTTGAACATGATATGTGGGGGTCTTTATTTGCAGTTCGTGTAGTCACAGGCTTCTGGTAGTATGAAGAACATACAGCGTGGCCCAAAAATGGCACATAATGTCGCCAGAGGGCGCAATTGTTTTATTACCACTTATCTTTGTATTTAAATAACGGTTAGTACAAGACAGTACAGGTGGATAAAGCATTAAATAGTAAAAGATACAAATAATGCAAAAATTACCTATATCGTAAAGTAGTATGCAGGGTGTATCAGAAATAAGTGTCTTAACTTTAACAGGTACCAGAGCTCAACAAATAAAACATCTTTTCTATTTGTAATTTTTTAATAAAAAATTCGCAAATTTACTTTAAAAGATAACATACTGAAACGTGTACTGGCTTATGGGTACAAAAATAAGAGAGCCAAACTATTTTTGTTGTGATAAAAACGGACAATTGAAACAACAATGAAAATTGTTGCTATGAATACAAATTAATTATTAAACACTGAGTGGCTAGTTTGCAAAAGAAATGAGGAAAACAGTGAAAACTATAAATCAGAATTTTGCAAAATGTTATGCTCAAAAACTGACGCACCAACTCACTGGTACGTTGTTGAGAAGCATGTGTAGATTACGAGAAAAATGTTTAAAAAAATACTAAAGTCATATTTTAAAAAATATAGTGCTATAAACTTATTTTGTTAACTTCTTTAGTTTTCATTATTTTTTAATGTTTTTATATTTCACACTAAGTAATAGTTCCCTAACACAATGATGAATAATTATTTAGAAATTTACTATCAAACTTTAGCAGTTTTTTGAAAAAAAAAATTAAACTTCATCCAAAAATTCACAATGTGTAGATGTGCAAACACTGGGAATTATTTCCTAGGAAACCGTTTCAAGAATAATTTATTTTTATTCGAAAATAAAATTAACTAGACGCCCTCTGGTGATGACTTTTGAACTATGTCGAAAACAGTAACGAAATTTTCGTAATTCCACTTTTCATCAACATTTATTGAATTGTTCAACAATTTTGCGTGTATAGTGTTAATTGCTTACATTGGAGAAAATCAGTTTAAAAGTACGTGGTGGTAAATACTAGCTCCGATTTTGGTTCTGCGGTTTTTCGTGGTATAAAGTGTTTGTTGTTGGGATTTGAAAGTGGATAAAAAGTGAAAACGATTTAAATTTTGATTACAAAGTGTTATTAAACAGTTGTCTAATTAAAGAATATAAGTAATGGATCACAGCGAACACAAAGTTGGGCTCAAGAAACCAATAAATTAGTGAAGTTTGTGAATTTTAGGATAGAATTTTTCCACTGAATTGTGAAGCCTTAAAATTCGTAAAACGCTCAAAATATCCGAATAAACATATTCCCGCCATTTATGGTTACTGTTTTCGACCTAGCTCAGTGGCGCCCCCAACGGTAACTTTACTTCCGAATTGTTGATCAAATTCTATTGAGATCACGACTGTTAGACAACGTTGTCACATATCATTTATTTAAAATTCGTTATTTATCAATAATTTTAATACGAAGATTTTTTCAACTATTTTTACCTTTATGTGTAAGCAATTCTCTACCACACTCTACTGAGTTGGTGCGCCGATTTTTGAGCACATTTTTGAGGTATAGAAAAGTTGTTGTATTTGATGAGTTTTATTACGTGTTAAAATTAACACACGTATTTCTGATACACCCTGTATTAAAAAAAAATTCAAACTTTCACCAATTTGCACACTTTCTCATATTAGAAAAAACTATTTTTAAAAAATGTTAGGAGCGTAGAGAATCAAATTTTCTAGAAAAAAATCATTAAGAACAAATTTATCTTCAGCCTATCCTATCTTTAACCGTTTAGGTCTCAAAGTCATTCAAGCAACGGATTCATTTTATGGGTAGTTAAAACGTTAAAGATAAAAATATGGTGTCGGAAATTTTTGTAGAAAATTTGATTCTCTACAACTTTGTTTCTTACACTTTTTTTGTATTTTCAACCGTATTCTCTACCTACTCAAAAATGAACCGTGGTTCTGATATAACTAGCCAAAAAAATTCTGGATCATTAGAAGGATTCAACAAATCTGAAACAACTTTTACAGTTAGGTAAAAAATAATGAACATAAATTAAACCCTATCTACATACATTTGACGCAATTGATCAGTGATCACTGATCAGTGATCACAATCATAGTCAGAAATTAATTGTTAGTGCTTCTAAGAATGACAGTATCTAAGCAACCATACTTACCTTTTTATTCAATAGCACACAGCAAAATGTGATCTAATTTTCAATGATTTCTTATTTCAAAAACCAAAAGTTTTATTTTTTTTTTGGCAGGTTATTTGGGAACCAGCCTGTATAACATGGAACACAAATTGATAACTGCTTATAATATTTAGCATTTGTATCGCCTACTAAAAACTGTGTTTTAACTTACTTTGTTGACTGTCTGTCTGTTTCATATTTTCCGAGCCAAACTTGAAAAGGTTCCTGTTATCCGAACGAACTGGTATTTTGCATACACACATAATATCCGTGACAATGCATTCTATTTAGTTAATTATCCCCTAACGGAGTTAAACAGAGTGCTGGAATTTTAGGTTAAAGTTTGAATGAAAATATTTTGATATGGTTAAAATATGACATTAGAAAAGTCATCAAAAACGGTGTTATATCCCATTTTAGTTCGTAGTAAAATTTTGCAAGGCAATTTTAAGCCTTGTTGAGTCTGATTCGAAGAACAAAATGATGTATTCAACTCGGCTTCGCGTAAATCGGTTCATTTATTTTACCTCGTGGATGATAAACCACTAGTTTTCACTCGACGTTTAAAAATCCATTAAGCAATAAAGCGTCCGATTTATACTCAAACTCGTTAAATAAATAACTATTTTCTATCACGGGAGAATAATTTTGCTTACAGTATTAAAAGAAGTATATTCAAAAACAAGTTTCATAAGACCAGTTTTAAGGTTGAACTACACTGGGCTCACCGTCCATGCGGGCGTGCGACGAATGCACTAATTTGAAACCCAAATTTTTAATAAAAATAATAAACAAAACCGTTTTTTACAATTGGATGATGTTCCTAGGTTCACTTATTACCTCACAGATCAGTTCTTATCTCGATTTAAATATTTGTAACCAAGTTATAACGGGGTAAACAGCGTAATAATCTTAATGTTTTTATGGAAAAACCTAGAATTCAAATGCCATGAAAAATATAGTATGTCATATACTAGATCTTTATAAATAATTATTAAAAAACACAGTACCATTTTTTAATGAAAAAATAAAATGGCTAAAAATTGAGGTTTTTTCATTTTATTGTTAAATGGCACTAACAATTTTTTTCAAATTTATGTATATTGTTGCTAAGGTCCTCACAAAGTCACCATATTCTTTTCAAGCATTTTGAACTTACGTTTATTTTTTAATAGAACAACAAACGTCCGAAGACTGTTCCGTTTTTACAGTGCAGCCATTAATATGATATTTTTAAAAGATAAATCTGTTTTTCTGAAAAAGGCACACAAAATACAAACGAAGCGTGCCATGAAACACAAGAAAGTCTGACATAACAATGTCAAAATGGCGTCTATAGGACGTGACGTTTTTTTTTGAGAAAATGATTGTTTTGCGTAAAATGTATTACCTACAAATCTCATCGAAATAGACGAAATATAATAAACTTTATTCTTTAACACTATCAAAATTTACGGTTTTTCTCCTATATAAGAAAGTTTTGACAACTGTCATTTCTCATTAAGAAACGTCAGATTATTTTTAACAAATTTAAAGCAATTTCAAGCCTTATTAAGTCTAATTCAAAGATTAAAATGTTGTATTTACCTCGTTTTCGTGTAAATTGGTTCATTTATTCCACCTCGTGGATGATAAACCTCCCGTTATTACTCGACTCCACTTGGCACTAAAGCGTCCGATTTACACTCAAACTCGGTAAATAAATAACTATTCATTTTTAGAAAAAAAACCTAAAACAAAAAAAATTACAATGGGGGAACTTAAGTTTAAATAATTTTTATAGGTAAAGTTACATGGTGCTCAGTTACTTGATGATCCACAACAAAGGGCCTTCAACAATAAAGCGATTATAAAATTCAAATTCTACCGCTTTGTTCAAATGACTATTGAATCTCTGGTAAATTTTATGGTTAGTTATTTTCACACTTTTTGCATTTTTAGCAATTTTGTATCAAAATTCTTGATTTGTGGTTTATTTTCGTGATTTTTTAGTTGTATGTGCTGTAGTTTTTATGTTTAAAGCGTTCATGTTTTAATGTGATGGGATGCATCCCTAGAATAACACTTTTATAGAAGCGGAACATAATGGGTGGCATTGAATTCCTAGCTGGAGCCATCTAGCCCCATCATCATGTACTAAAAATTGCGCGAATTTAAAATAATCCCGATGACTTTGTATTTTTTAAAAAACCTTATCAAATACAATTATTATGAAAATTTTCTAATTGTATTTGAAAAGGTGGATGCACAGACAGCACAGATGGAAGAATTTTACCCAACATGACACGATCACATTTAATATTAAAGATATTTATTAAATCCATAAAGTTTACAAAACTAATAGTCGTCACCGAATCGATGATAAAGACATACTTGCAATCAGCCAAACTGGCACCTTATGTTTGCAACTTTTGTCTATGGGAGTCTCCTCGCAGTGTGACTCACTTGCGGTTTGGTCTCAAAAAACTCACTTTTGGGAAAAACGCACCTATCTACGAAAACCTTGTGGAGCTCATTACTACGTTATATTTTTGGAGATCATGTTGTTTCTAACCGATAGTAGGCAATAGTCTAACCCAACCACGACACCTTGAACCACTATCTTAATAAAACTTTGAAAATTAACGTGATATTATAAAAAATAAACTCAAATTTTACTGACGTTTGTGAAATTTTTACTTGTCAGCCGCGCATCGGTACCACGTTTTTCTTCAATAATCTGAAATTTTAAATCCGCCAATAGGATTTCTTTTTCCCGTAAAACACTAAGTCGTCAGTCATGGAGCATGCCATGCACCGTCTTATCGGACTCATCAATATATGAAATTCTACAAATTTGTAGGGAATTTGGAATAATTGAGGTATTCCTCAATACTATAGAAAGCTTTGTCTTGTAGGAAGAATGACAGGCGACTGCGAAATATATTAAAAGACTTAGATTCCTTAATTTTTTGTTCCAAGTTGTTGTACAATTTGATTCCAGCATATGTAGGATCATGTTGACCAATAGCCAACCTAGAATGTGGCAGCTCAATGTGGTTTCTTGTCCTTGTATCGTACGCGTGAATATCGCTTCGTTTATTAAGAGTGCTTACATGTTGTCGAATAAACAAAAGTAAGTGAAATATATATAAAGATGGGAGGGTCATAATACCAAGTTTTCGTAAAGATAGGACGACAGTGAGCTACTGCCTTCGAACTATCCATACATCTTAGAATACGTTTTTGTACTACAAATAGATTATTCAAAAAGCTGCTGGACCCCCAAAAAATAATTCCATAAGTAAGTACAGACTGGACAAGCCCAAAATATAACATTTTAAGAATGTCACCAGACACAGTGGGCTTTAAATTAATTTATTACACAATTTATTTATATGACTTTCCCATGTTAATTTAGAGTCCAACGTTATCCCAAGAAAATTAATTTCATTTACATTTTTTATTGACATTCCACATAGTTTAATTAGAACACTGTAATCAAGCGTCACATTTTTAGGCAAAAATTTAACCAAATGGGTTTTCTTCAGATTTAATACCAGCCCATTTTTCAAACACCAGTTATTTATAGTTGTAGACACGTAATTTCCACATTCAACCAAGTCTTCATGATTCTTGTTAGTTAATATTGCATTTGTGTCATCTGCATAAATAATTAATTTATTAGATTTTGGATTTGTAACTAACAAAGGTGGTAAATCATTAATAAAAATTTAAAAAAGAATGGGACCCAAAACCGATCCCTGCGGCACACCCAATTCAACATACGCTGGTTCGGACATATGATCATTCAGAGCAAGAACTTGTCTTCTTTTATGTAAATAAGTTTTAATCCAATTATTTGAAATTCCACGAATACCACAATGGTGCAGCTTTTCCAACAAAATACCGTGATTCACAGAGTCAAAAGCTTTCATCAGATCATAAAAAAGCCCAACTGTTTGTTGCTTATTATTTAATGAATCATATAACGCAGAAACTGTTTCGTTTATAGCAGTTATTGTAGATTTGCCTTTTCTAAAACCATGCTGACTAGAAGAGATCAAATTTGTACATTGCAAAAACCTTACCAAGCGATCAGAGAATATTCTTTCAAAGCTTTTATGAAATTGATTTTGGACTGCAATTGGTCTATAGCATGAGACTTCACTTTTGGAACCTTTATTTTTATATATTGGGACAACTTTTGAAGTTTTTAAAGCTTCAGGAAAAACACGTTTTGAAAGGGACTCATTGATTAAATGGGATAATGGGGAAGATATTAGATCTCTGACAGCAATTAGTAAGGTCCCAGGTATTTCATCAATGCCAGGTGTTTTTTGTTACATGTTTTATTTATGATTGTAATCACTTCCTCCGGTGATGAAGGTGCCAAATAGAAACTTTTTACAACAGTTGAAGTAGATTTGGAGTAATTTTGTGATAAAACTGACTCACTTTTTTGGGTATATTGGACACTATCAGCAAAATAATCTTTAAAGAAGTTACAGACATCCAACGGTTCACTGATCACTTTATTGTTTTTATCGACTAATTCAATGTTGTTGGTTTTAAAATTTTTTCGATGGCTGTTAATTATATTCAAGCTTTCACGCACAAGGTTATCTGAATTAGCCAATCGGTTGTCATTACAGTCCGGGACATTTCTATTTGGACATAAAAAATTTGAATTTTCTGATATTTATACGTGTATTCAGCGTCTATGTGAACAAAAAATTGTTCTCTCTCTCATTCTATGGTCCTTGAGCTTTAATAACAGGGACATTTTTTAAATTGGTAGCATTAGAAAATGACAGTAAACAGCTGACTGATGTAAACAATAACACAATAACAAAGGAAATGTTATAATTTTAATCTATATAACCAGTGGCTGCTTTAAAAGTGTGTACTAACGGGATAATAACATATTTACGCAAGTATTTTTGAAGGTAGAAACATTACTTGTCATATAACAACTACTTAGATTATATGATGAGACGGGAATGGCACAACACAGAACTGCAGTCAGTGATTGTGATGGAGAAAGCTGCTGTGACGTACTGACAGTACTGACTATCGCTGGTTGTACGATTTGTGCAATTTGTGATATATTTTGTGTGAAAAACTGGAAAACAAAGTGCATCACTGCATAACCTCACTTATCGCAGTTTTGCTCATTTTGATGATGGGAATTGCGGTTCAAATAATTATGAGTTGTAGATGGAGCCCACTGTTTACTTCAAAGTAAGTTCACGACATTTGCAGATACTTTCTTTATCTTTTTGTTTTTTCTGGTGTAGAGGGTTAACTTTTCTATTTTCATATAAAATTCAAACTAAACGAAATCGAAAAGCTTAATTTTGTCATGTTTTTTATTAATTATTAAAAAATTTATTTAAAAAATCACAGATAGTGTTTATAATTTGCAGCTGAAGCCTTTTGGGTCCACTTTTTTCGTTGTTATTTCCTGGTAGCCACTCTTGTTTCAAGCAGAATGGGTGTAAAGTTAAAAATAATCCCATAAAATTGTTAATATAACTCCTTTGCACTGGCATGGCATGTATTTGAAAACTTACGTTTAACAAATACGTCACAAAGTCTCAGCCATCGTCGAAAAACATAATAAGGGCTTTATAACAAGAAGCGTTTTCTGATTTTACTGTGGACGTGTGGAAGAATAGTGTGAAATATTGCGAAAAACCAACTTTTACTCTTGTGTACATTTTTGTACGTCTCTGTCTGAGAGTAAGTATAAAAAATATAGCCTACTAATAAAGGAAATTAAAGTGTTTTTATTTCTGGGTTGCCCCCAATTCCACTTTGCCCTTGCCTGATAATCAAGACACTGATAATGAAATTGGTGTAAGTGCATCGAATACAAACGTGTTGAATAGATGAATAAAAGAGAGACAACTGCTTTTTTCAAAAAGGCCATTTCAAATTTATTCAAAAAGCACAGCCCCATTGAAAAGGGTCCATTCACGATGAAGTTTGGCTTCCTGCATGACATAGGTCTCGGGCACCAAGCTCACTGTAAATGGTCTAAATTGGTCTTGCATCTCTAAGGCATGGACTCACTGAGAGCGACTTCTGCAGTAGGCTTGAGACCTGCCTGCCTGTCTCGCAACAATCTCTGCATTATGATTCCAAATCATTCTATAAAACGCTGTCAATTACAAGCCATGATATGAGGCATGAGGCCGTCTCAGTGTATGTCTTGTGGTGTACATTGAAACTGTTTCTTAAAGAACCCATTCACAATGAGATCTGCTTCGCTACATGCGGCGCGACAGGACTCAAAGACTAATCCCAAAAGACACAAAAAAACTGACACAGTTTATCATTTTAAGCTATTGACAGCGTTTTCGAATGTTGGTGCAAAGACTTGTCGCGAGGCAGGTTTCAGCCTTCCGCCAACGTCAGTCTCAGTGAAGCCCTCTCAAAGTGATCTCAGCGAAAACCATTCACAATGAGATTGATCTATGAGGCCTATGTCGTGCCACATGCAGCGAGATATGTCTCATTGTTAATGAAAATAGGGCCTTTTTGTTGTTTAAAGTCGTTTTTTAAAACTTTTGTGGCATATTTTACTGATGTGGCAGAGAGGGGGCATGCAATTGGAACATGACGATGACTACCCTAAAAGGCACTTCGAGGCTTTTATGGTCTTTTTAATGCAAATTTCAACTTTAAACCTGACAGTCATACCAAGGTCAAACATAACCTCAACAGTAATCCACCAACGGTACTTCAAAGCATTTGAAAGTTTCTTCATTTGTTTTTAAGTGTTCTAGTTGATACGTTTTGCTGTACTTTACTACAAAGAAATATTTAAATTTTTATTATTGTTTACATTTGTCACCTGTCAAACACATCAAACAACCAAGTTCCCTAAATTTGAGCTCTTATCTAGTTTTTGTGCTCTATATAGTCTCGCGTCAACGTATGCGCTATGACGTATCTCATATAGAAATGTCCCGAACTATATATGTGTACTTTCTACACTTTAAAGACTTAAAATAAATTTGCCTAAGTTCTAAAAATTTTCTATGGTACGCCGGATTGTTAATACTTTTACACGTATAGTTCAGGTACGCTTCCTGTGTCTTCAAATTATTGACGATTCTTTGAACTTTAAATTTCATAAATAACATTTCACAAAAAGTCCAACGCACTTTCCATAGGCGAATATTGATTCCTTTTTCAACAACACAGAAATTTCAGCCACTTTTTTAGTTTTTAACGTAATTTCACTAAATTAAAACAATTTTACTTTTCTGACAGTGCGCACACTTTTGACAGTTTTTTCAGTGGTACACAAAATGCCGCATAGAAATGCTTCATCAATTGTTTCAAAACTGTCCAAATTACTATCAAAATTTGGATTAAATTTTTAACAAAATTTAATTTTTTTCTTGGATCAGCCAAGCGATTAGGTTAATTTTTTGTGTGGCCATTTATTTTTCGGGGTTTATTGATCCAACGGTAATTTGGCTTAATTTTAAATAAAAGAAATGTGTTTCAAAATGTCATTTTTTAACGCGAGTTCCTGATTGAAAGACCACCTCCTAAAATATGTGCATTTTAAATTTCATAACAATCGGTTGACAAATAACTAAGGTATTAATCCCAAAAGTCTTAGCTGAGACAGCCTGTAGATAGAAGAGAGAACGTTTACTGTTCAAAACTTATTAGGAATGTGCCAGTTTTTTTTTTTAATAAAAATTCCAGTCTGGACAAGAGCACCGGAGAGTTGCGTATGTAATCCAAATAAAGTTATTTCACGGAGTACGAATTGTATGATTGGGCGCCCGTCATCCACTCCAGTTTCTCTATCAACAATTCATCATTGCAGATTGTAGGTAGGTATATAAAACAGCGTGTCCTTGGGGACCGTGTTGTAATTATTGATGCCATCTGAAAATCTCACTTCCGCCGGAACCGAGATGAACTTCCGCAATGCTCAACTTACCAGGATATTCCTATAATTTCCTACGTGGAAATTCGCCGATTTATTTAGTTTAAATAGCACTCAAGTCTACCGACTCGATCAGATCTCAGACCTACATCGGTTTTGTTTAATACAAAATTTAATTGAAAAAATTATTCCCGGTTTTATGCCGGCAAATCTGATCGAACTGTCCAATAAAATATATCTACATTTGCTTGCAAATCGCATGATCCTGGGCTTTATCCGCCATCCTTTACCAACATTCGAACGAAAGAATATCAATTGCTTGTTTTGCTTATTCTTCCCTTTCTGGTGTCCTCCTTCCTTCACGTACAAATTGTTTATACGTGGGAAAGTTTCAATCTTGCCGTGAAATTTATAGACGAATGTTAAGGGGCGCCCTTTAAAACAAATCACCATAGATAAACCAATTGCGGTTGAAAGTTGCACGATCACATTTTGTGCGGGAGATGGACGAGAATGGTCCGCTTTTTATCCAGAAAAACACGGATTTATGTATTGTTTTGTATTTATGCATTCTCATAAACTAATAAACAATAACTGTAAAAAGCTTCTTCATTATGGCGAAATAAAAAATGGGTTTGTTAAGACATAACAAAGCATTTCTAACTAACTAGCTGTCAACATTTTGTAGCGACTTTTTTTAAAATGACAAAATAGACAAGATTTTAGACAAATATTGATGATGACTATTCGAATTTGGAAAGTTTGAGTGAAAATATAAACAATCAGTTTACGAGATCATTTTCCATGATTTTTTTTATCTCTATTAAATTTATGAATTTCTCATTGTCAACAAAAAATTACTTTAAGTTGAAAACTATTAACTGTGCTATTAAACTTATGTTTAATACACACATTACTACTACTTTGCTTTAATACATACTTATTAGCTGTTTCAAATCTATAGAAACGCCAATGTTGCATTTTCTCGATTTATTTTTTAAATAAGATTGACTGAATTATAAAATAGCTATTAACACAGCTATTAATGATTAGATCTTTCATTGAAAGTACAATTTACATTAGCTATTATTTTTTTGAAGTGGATGAATAATTTATAACAGCTAATTTTAAAAGAAAATACGACGTTGGCTTTTTTATAGTTTTGAAACAGCTGGTATGTAAATACATGGAGCAGATCAATTTGACTTGAAAAAAATAAAAATAGAGACATAAGCATTTGAGGTTCCACAAACATAACCTTCAAACAATTTAAAGTTTGCTAAAAATTTTTAGAAATTTGAAAATACTTCTTCGTTCTTCGTATTCTTAGAAAGAAACGAAGAAAGAACTAAGGTTTCTCTTTCACATTCTAAATATCATTTCAAAATACATATGTAAAATTGAATGAAAATTATCGATTTTTGAAGTGGAAGGTGCAAATCCAAAAATTTTCAAAAAACACCCCAAAAATTTCGAAATCGGATACATTGGGAAAGCTTCCATAATTCCCCTTAAAATAACTCGAAAAATCTAAAAACACAGCTTTTAAACCAAAAGATTGTTAACTGAAAAAAAGTCAAAAAACTATAAAGAGTGGTCGAAAAATGTATTATTTTATTTCTATACTCTCAGTTTCTTGTAAAAAACAGACTGAACAATTACTAAAGTTAGTCGAATAACACACTGTTTTTCCATTTCCAAAAGATAAGACGAGGTTTGCACGTAAATTATTTGTCAAAATATTGTAAATGCAAACCCAATTTTTTTAGAATTCTCAAACACGTTGTTGAGATAGACAGTTTTTTTTAATATTGCTAAAAGTAAATAAAAACTAGATTATATCGAGCAAGCTTTTAACCAGATATTTTTTTATTCGACAAGAACAAGAAATTTTGGTCAAAATTAAGTTATTTCTGCCTTCGTTATGCATTTTATTAAACCGTTTTCGAAATAAAACCTCAGTTTTTTCTTAAGATGTCGCTATAAATGCCCGAAAGATCATCAAATTTGAATATAAAATTATCTTATTTTTGCCTTTTTTGAAGCCTTTATTGTTTTTCAGTCACAAACGACACTATTTCGCAAAATGCCGTTAAAAACAGACTGAAAAGTAACTCAATTATAATATAGTAGGTTTAATTTTCGACTCCATTAAGTCTTGTTAATGTAAAAACAAAGTTTTTCGAAAAGTTTTATTAAAATTGGATGAAAAATCACCCATTTAGATCAAAATTGATCTTATCTATTTTAGTCAAAACTAATTTATTATGCACGAAGTCGTCAAAACATACCTAAAAATTACATAAAAATACAAGGTGTTTTCAAATGATTCTCATCTAATTAACTTTGAAACTGGTTCACATATAAAAAAATTTGAGCCGTTCTGCTCAATTGAAATCTTTGTCAATAAATGTCAAAACTGTCAGTTTTAAAATGCATAAATTGTCAATTAACTAATTTTAACAATTTACACTGTGCAAAAAAACACTTTTATACAGCGTGCTCAAAAAACTGGCGCACTAACTCAATGGTGTGTGGTAGAGAACTGGTTACATATAAAGGTAATAATAGTAAAAAAATTCTTTGTATTAACGTTATTGATAAATAACGGATTTTAGATTAATGATATGTGGCAACGTTGTCTAACAGTCATGATCGCAATAGAATTTGATCAATAAAAATAAATTATTTTTGAAATGGTTTCCTAGGAAATAATTCCCAGTGTTGGCACATCTACACATTGTGATTTTTTGGATAAATTTTAATTTTTTTAAATTAAAAAAACTGTTAAAGTCTGAAAGTAAATTTAAAAATAATTATTCATCGTTTTGTTACGGAACGATTACCTGGTATGAAACATAAAAACATAAAAAATAATGAAAACTAAAGAAGTTAACACAATAAGCTTGTAGCTCCAGATTTTTTAAAATATGACTTTAGGAATTTTTTCTACATTTTTCCCGTAATCTGCACTTGCTTCTCAATAACGTACCACTGAGTTGGTTCGCCAGTTTTTGAGCATCCTGTAGAAGCTTATTTCTAAATTATAGACTTAATAAATGAAGAATGGTAATATTTGGTGTTGTCTAAATGCATTCATTGAAATCATTGAAAAACACATTGTATAATAAATAGTATAGAAATAGTGTTAGAAACTAGTGTTAGTTTTTTCGATGTAATTCATTTTTGAGAAACATTTCGTCAAAAAAAGTCGAAAAATCATATTCTGCTTTTGCGTTAAAACTTTAAAATTTAAACGGTTGCTAAAACAAACCGGAAAACCACAAAATTATGTCAAAAATTACATAAATTTTGGCTTTTGAATGTTATTCCGACAAAAACAAAAAGCTTCGCAAAATTTTATTCAAGCCAATCCACACAACTAAGCCGACATAATTTGTATTTTTTTTAGTTAACACACTATGTATTTTTCCATAGAACTAGCTAAAAAAAATTGAACGAAATTGATATTAATTTTGTCTGAATTCAGTCAATTTGGTTCATTTTTGAACCTGCATCTTATGAAATATGCCCCAAAATTACAAAATTAAAAAAAATACTGTTACTGTGCTTGTTTCACTAAACTTTGTTTTTCTCCAAAATTTCGATAAGAATAGACTAAAAAATGAAAAAATTTGGTCGCAAAAAAGTTATTCCTGTTTTTTAGATCTAAGACCCGTTTTTTGAGTTTCTTATCAAAAATAAATCGAGTTCAAAAACCACCTAAATAATTTTGTTGTTTCAATACTTACCTAAATATCTACCTAAATTTTTATTTAACACGTGTTTAATGGAGAGACGTAATTATTTCGTACAAATTGGAATAATCCAAAAAATTGTCGAAAAATTTAATTGAATAACACGAAATGGCTTTTTTGTTTTAGTTTTAATCGCACATTAAAACTATTTTGCATCAACCAAATAATTATTTGCAAATAAACTAACAAATTTATTTGTCGATTTGTCATAAAAAATATTTTCAACAAAAGGCCTCAGTAGAGTCATATAGGATGATTGAAATGTCAAACTTCTCTCAAAATTAGTTAACAGTTAGTTAACAATTAGTTAACAGTCAGATTTGTGACAGGGAGTGCTTTTGGTAAAGGAATCGAAGCGTTCGTTTATGGACGCGTCATTTTTATTGTGAATGACTGTACCTACTATTTCTGAGATAAAAGCGAAAAACCATAAAACGATACAAAAGTATTGTAGGTTTCCAATCATGTACTCGTACCAGTATGTTTTGTATTTCATAATCTCTTTGTTGGAGCAGTTCGTTTTTAATCTATAATTGTTGAAAGATATATCAATAAAATATAAATTAATCGGTGTTTCTTCCTCTGAGCATCCATATTTAAATGTCTCAAGTCTAATAAAGGTGTTATAAGCAGCACGTTATAACGTTTTTGTGGAAACCTCGCATCCTCTAGATTTCTCTGATCCTTTAACTTTCCTGTACAACTACTCTCGAGAGTAACATTGGAGGTGCGGAACACTTCCGGAAAAGTTTTATTCTTGGCACTAAATGCAATGACAAACTTGTAAACTCCAAGACGGTTGCATTGCAAAGGTAATGTTATGAAATATAAATCGAGTATTGTACATTTGTGTGGTGGAAAAAACCCAAGAAAAAAGTCAAATGAGATTCTTGATTGAGTGTACTCAATCCACAAACAAAAAGCAAACTTATAATCGAGTTGAGACAATATTTATTTATGGCAATCGTGTGCCATCAGATTACATCCGTAGAGGATTCTCCGATTTATGTTTGGTTAAACTTAAATTCTGAAGTAGACAGCGACAGTTTGTTTTATCAACGTGTGTAACGTATTATTTATTCACTTTTATTAACTGAGGGAGCCAGGGATTACGATTAAAAACACCACTTAGATCACACCGAATTTATGGTCCAGACTACGGATATCTAAAACTAGGGATGTGAAACGACGTACAAATAAAACGTCCCCGTCCTTGATAGTTCCGTTATTGACACCAGAGGCGCAGTTGTTCCCGTTCAAGTTTTCAGAGCAATAATTTATAAATAAATAAATATATGCTTTATTGTCCAACAGAGTTACAAAATTCCAATAACGGACAATTACAATAAGAAAAATAACACAACGCAATAATAGAAATTACCAAATAATTACAAAACTGTATAAACAAAATATTAAATATAAACTATAAGAAAGAAAAATACAAACATATTATATACTAAGAAAAAAAAGTTATAAAAAATACATTATATTAAGAGCAAAGACGCAGCAAGTTAGACAAAGAACAACACAAAATATCACACTCTGAGCAAATTTGATTATAACACATATACATGGCAGACACAGGAGATTTTGCTAAAAGGTTTAATTTTGAATTTGGCAAATGAAATGCAGTATTGGAGTGTAGAAAATTAATTTACCTAGAATAGAAGTCAATCTGATCTGATTGTGTATAAGTTTAAATAAAAAAGTTAAAGCAAGTTGTTTTCTTCGCATATCTAGCAAGTTAAACATTAGCAAAAGCGTCTCATATGGAAAATCCCTATAAGGGTAATTCCCCTTGGTTTTATATATAGATATTTAAGAAACTTTTTTTGTAAATTTTCCAAATGTAATTTATGGGATTCATAAAAAGGATTCCATATGAGAGCGCAATATTCAAGTTTTGATCATATTAATGTAAAATAGACAGATTTTTAAAGTTACAATATTATTAAATTGGTAATACGAAACCTAAGATTTTGGCAGAAGAAAAGGATAACGAATTTATATTATTTATAAAAGCAAGCTCTGTGTCAAATAAGCTACCAAGGTCAACTACCGTATCTGATTGCACCAAAACTGATTGATCTACTCTATAGTCATACTTAAGTGGATGTTTTTTCTTAGAATAAGTAACAATTTTGCATTTAGAGATATTAAGTTTAAGTTTGTTTAAATGACACCAGTTAACTAATTTTGAAATATTGGATTGTAAAGTGAGACATTCCTGTAGTGTTTTAATTTCAGAATACAATTTAACATCATCAGCATAAGACTTTCCGGTAGGTCATTTAAAAACAAAAAAAAAAGAAGTGGTCCCAAGTTAGACCCTTGTGGTACACCAGACGGGACACTACACTTCTTAGACGCGAAGCCATTGTATGACACAAAAAATTGTCAGTTATGTAAATATGACTTTTAGGATCGGTTTACAAAAAGTGAAATTAAGATTTAATTTAAAAATTAAGCTAATTCGAATTAAGTTGCCATTTAAAATGCATTGATAAATGTCAAATTAATCGCGATTAAAATTTAATTGCTATTAAAATGTTCTGCAAATCGGCTCTAAGGGCCGGTTTACAGAAAGCGAAATTAAAATTTAATTCAACATTAAACTAATTCGAATTAAGTTGCCATTTAAAATGCATTGATAAATGTCAAGTTAATCGCGATTAAAATTTAATTGCTATTAAAATGTTCTGCAAATCGGCTCTAAGGGCCGGTTTACAGAAAGCGAAATTAAAATTTAATTCAACATTAAACTAATTCGAATTAGGTTGCCATTTAAAATACATTGACAAATGTCAAGTTAATCGCGATTAAAATTTAATTGCAATTAAAATTTTCTGTAAACTGGCTCTAAGGGCCGGTTTATAGAAAGCTAAGTTAAAGTTAATTGCGTTGTTAAAAGTTAACAACGCGAATGGACCAACCAAACTGTTTCAATTTGGTCACGTGATCAGTTAATCACGCATTTAATTGCGAATTAAATTAATGACGCTTCTATAAACCGGTCCTAAAAGTTTTATCAAAGCATCAGAAAAACCAATGTCTCTTAATTTACTGACTAAAATGCCATGATGGAATTTGTCAAACGCTTTGTAAAATAGTTCTAATTAAATAACGGTTAGCACACGACAAATAAAACAAATACAGGTAGATAGAGCAGTAAATTTTCAATAGTAAGAGATAAAAATAATGCAAAAATTATATCCTAAACTATATTTTAAAAAATTTCAAACGTTTACCAATTTGCACTCTGGCCCCTGTTTTTCAAAACGCTGCGAATACGGTTACTGATACAAGAAAAATGTTCAGAAGAAAGTTGTAGAGAATTAAATTTCCTTTAAAAAAGTCCGCGAGACCATATCCCCATCTTCAACCATTTAGGCCCCAAAGTCATTCAAAGACGCTCAAGCGACAGATTTCCTTCATTTTGCCGGTGGTCAAGTATCGGAAACTGAATTTACACCTAAACCGCTAAAGATAGAAATATGGTGTCGCTGACTTTTTTGTAGAAAATTTAATTCTCTACAACCTCGTTCCTTACACTTTTTTGTATCTTTAACCGTAGTTGCTGCGCTTGCAAAAATATCAGGTGGAACACAAATTAATAATTTTAAGTGATAATTTTTTGCGCACTATCGCCTATTTATCAAAACGCTGCGAATACGGCTGAAGATATAAAACAGTGTAAGGAATCAGGATATAGAGAATTAAATGCTCTACAAAAAAGTCGGCGACACCATATTTCTATTTTCAACGGTTTAGATATAAATTCACTTCACAATACTTAACCACCGGCAAATTGAAGGAAATCCGTCGCTTGAACGTCTATGAGCGTTTTTAGGGCCTAAACCATTAAAGATAAAGATATGGTCTCGCTGACTTTTTTAAAGGCAATTTAATTCTCTACAACTTTTTTCTGAACATTTTTCTTGTATTCTTAACCGTAATCGCAGCGTTTTGAAAAATACGGGACGAAGCGCAAATTTTAAATTTTAAATAGATTTTTTCTCATGTTTCTCATGAAAATTTTAATCGTCTGCTTTTCTCAGTTTGTTGAAAATACAAAGCTCAACATTTCTGCATTTTTTTCGAAGTAAATAGTGAATTGGTTGAATTTAAATTAATTTAAAACGATTTGTCACCGAGACGTTATAACGTTCGAAGCGCCCTCATTTTACTCTGCCGTACTATTTTTTTTGGGTACAGAATTCGGAAGTAAAATTACCGTTGGGGGCGCCACTGAGCTAGGTCGAAAACAGTAACCATAAATGGCGGGAAAATGTTTATTCGGATATTTTGAGCGTTGTACGAATTTTGGGGCTTCACAATTATTACATTGCCTATGCGGAATGACTATTGCATCTTTGATGCAAGAAACTTATGTTGACAAATGAGAGATGACGAGGAAAACACGAATAACGAATGACTGTTTGGTTCACTTTCTTTATTGGAAAATTATTACAAAGACATTGAAAAGCCTACCTTTTGGCATAATTTACGTTTAAATGTATCAGCAGTTGTTAATCTTTATTGTAGTTTTGTAGATTTACCGCAGCATTTCATGATTTTTTCAGTGTAAAATTTTAACCTAAAATTCATAACACTTCACTAATTTATTGATTTCTTGAGCCAAACTTTGTGTTCGCTGTGATCCATTACTTATAATCTTTAATTAGACAACTGTTTGATAACACTTTGTAATCAAAATTTAAATATTTTTCACTTTTTATCCACTTTCAAGTTCCAACAATAAACACTTTATACCACGAAAAACTACAGAACCAAAGTCAACGCTAGTATTTACCACCACGTACTTTTAAAGTAATTCTTTCTATTGTAAGTAATTAACACTATACACGCAAAATTGTTGAACAATTCATTAAATGTCAGCTAAATGTGGCATTACGAAAATTTCTTTACTGTTTTCGACATAGTTCAAAAGTCATCACCAGAGGGCGTCTAGTTAATTTTATTTCCGAATATCGTGCGATTTTGTATCTCGTTTCGTCTCCTAGTTATAGTCCTTCGTAGTCCAGACTTCGAACAAACTTGTTTCTATAGACATCTGGACATTAGTGTTCATTAATGTGAATCCTTGCCAGAATGATATTCCATGTTGACTTCAAAGTAACCCAATGACATTTGGAACTGAGATTGAAGGTGCATGCTGAAATCTAATTAATTAAGGTCAATTACGGTTTTCAGACCCTACGGAATTCATACGTTCTGAGCAATTAACTTATCGATAATGCAAATATTATTGGTCACATCAGTGTTAACTGTTGCTCAATCTGCCTGCAATGTCTTATGTTCAAAATTCAAAAAAGTGAAGTTTAAAAGTGATTAACTTTAACTTAATAATGTTCTAAAAGACAAAGGGGAATTCAAGAACGTTACCCTTATCTTTTCAAATATAAATAATTGAGGGTGACAAAGCGTGTACGTATTCGGATGTTAGTTTAATATTTGAATTTCACTGCAAATAGAATTTCATTTCGTAAAATTATCCTAAAAGTTGCAAACGTTTGAAAATACAAAACGGTTGTTAAATCATCTTATTTTTTGCAATAGGTATGTCAGCAAATAAGTAAAATGCAAAGTAGCGCTTAAGAAAAGACTGAATTTAAAAAAATATTTTATTTTATTTTATTTTATAGTTTATTGCCTAAATTTGATTCCAAATAAACAAATTAAATAATTGAAAAATAATCAATTTTGTTTAAAAACTTTATCAGCTATAATTATTTTGAAATATGCAACGTATTTCAAAAATAAGCTAGAATACAAACGCATTGTTTTTTAAATAGAAAACTCTTAATATGATTAAATTTTGGACGTAGCTTTTAATTAAATTTGATCTAAACTAGCGTTGATCGATTCTGCTTAGTTTTTGAAATACTAGTTTGATTTCTTTGAAGAAAACAAGCTTTTTTATAAAATTATTACACAATTATTAAAATTTACATTTTAATTCCATAATAGTTATTAATAATACGAGTGCGAAAACACAAGCTTAAAGTTCGAAGGATGTCGTTATGCAACGAGCGTATGCGAGTTGCATACCTAGACACCCGAGCACTTTAAGCGTTTTCGCAAAAGTGTTATTAATTTTTTTGTTGGAAAATTTTAATTGAAACACGTGTGTTTTAAAATAGTGAGAACACATTGCTATTGGAAGCGTGTTTCAAAATAGTGTCTATAATCTAGGATAAAAATATCAAAAAAAAACGCTTAAAATGTCACAAACACAAAAACTTCTTATTAGCTGCAAAATTTTTTTCAACTACTTACTGAAAAAACATCTTTTCAGTAACCAGAAGAGATACTTACATGGTAGTGTTTTTGAAAAAACAATTTAATGGTCTTTTAGATGCAAAAATAAAAAATAGGAATTCCATTTAAAATTTTCATGTTTTTGCAATTATTTTTATCTTCTTAATTTCAGTAAGCTAAAAAAATCACTTTCTGTAAGAATCATAGAATTCTTAGTTTTTACGTAATAATTTTTTTAAAAGTGTGTTTTCCTCAAAAAATGATTATTTCAAAAACTAAGCAAAATAAATAATAAGAATTTAGCTTTGCAAACAATGTAGGGTGCTCTATTAAAAACACACAAGTTTGTATAATGTAGCCAATTTGTAATAATTTTAGGTGAGTCAAGAGATTAATCTCTACAGCTCTTGTAAAAAAAAAGATTTTCAAGGTCAATAACGAACTTTTTTAAATCGTTGGAACACTGTATGTATGTCGAAATATTAGTAATTAATAGTTCTTTTAATGTTTAAAGTTAAATACCTTTAGAGTAATTAGAAAAGACATACAGAGTGGCTGTTTTTGGAGCTCGACCATGGAGATCTCAGTTATTATATACGAGGTTGGTTAAATTAGGGCAAAATTGCGCATTTTTAAGCTAAACAATTATCTGAAAGTAAATTTGATGTGTCATTTTTAGTTTTTGATTTATTGAGAAAAATAAAATTTTTGTAATTTTCGTTTTTATTTTTTTATGTGAAAACCAAAACAACTAGATGTTTTTAAGTAGGACATTCTTCAAACACTTTTTTACAAAAAATCTAAATCTGTCATTGCCTTTTCCAATGCGTTCTTGATATCAAAGTTACAACACTCAACTTTGTTATTTCTTATGGACGCCATGTGTGGCATTTGTATTTTTGAAAAGTCTTTTTGTTCCTGACAACAATATTGTATCACATTATAGGATCGAATCTTACATGCTGATTCAAATTAAGAAAAAAGCGTTTATGCAAAGAGTGCTTTGGAAAAAATGACAAAAATGTTCTTTAACAAACTAAATTTTGACAGTTCTACTAAATATGTGAGCAGAGTTTTTATAACTTTGTCTTGTTTTGTTTTGCGAAGAATGAAATTGTAGCTTATCATGTCGATTAGTGGTTAAATAAGTAAGCTGGGCGGAAATGTGAATCTTTCAGATCCAAATTCAATTAAACCTCTAAAATCTAGTTTGTTTAAAAACAAAGTTGTTGTTGGCGTTTTTTCCAAAGGACTCTTCGCAAAAATGCTTTTTTCTCCATTTTGATCAGCATGTAATGTTCGATCATATCATGTGACACATCGTTGTAATTAGGAATAAAAACAGTTTTCAAGAATACAAAAAAGGAATATGACTTCCATAAGAAAAAACCAAAGTTGAGTGTTGTAACTCTAACATCAAGAACGCCTTGGAAAATACAATGGCAAATTTAGATTCCCTGTAAAAAAGCGCCTGATGAATATTCTACTTAAAAAATTGTAGTTCTTTTTGTTTTCGATTAGAAAAATAAAAACAAAAGTTACAAATTTCCAATTTTATTCCAATAATTCAAAATGACATTAAATTTTCATTCAGATAATTGTTCAGCATAAAAATGCGCAACTCTGCTCTAATTTAACCGACCTCGTATCTCTTATAATAACTGTGATCCTCATAGTAGGGCTCGAAAAACGGACACCCTATATAATGTTAAACAACGTTTTTAGAAAAACAATTTAAAAACCTTTTAGATGCAAAATTTGCATTTAATTTTTTTAAGTTTTTGAACAGGCAACACACTTTTTATCTTCTTCATTATAGAGAACTAAAGAAAATATTCTTACGGTCGGTTTACAAAAAGCGAATTTAAGACTTTTAATTCAAAATTAAACTAATTCGAATAAGTTGCCATTTAAAATGCATTGACAAATGTCAAGTTCTGTAAACCGGCTCTTAAAGTTTAAACTTTCTTCTTTAAAGTGGTGGAAGTTCTACTTTACACAGATTCTTAGTTTTAATATAATAAATTTTTATAAAAATTTTAAAATTTTATAAAAAAAGGTATAACGATGTGGTTTAAAACTTCAGTATTGTAGTTAATTTCGGAAACAGCCTGTATACTTGAAAATACTTGTAACTCGGTCAAGGAGTTAGTATCTACAGGTTTTGGAAACAAATAGTTAATTTTCTAATATTTAAATGTCAATATTGGACGTTTCCAATTCGCTAAGACACCCTGTATGGGGTCTCTAATTTACCATAGAAACCCTAAAAACAGTAATTATCACGGAGTATATATCTGTCTTTACATTACTCAATGTTGCCAACATAATCTTGAAAACACAAGCCATGTTATATTTTAGAACACACTGTATGTGTTATAAATTACGCCTAGACCAAACGCAGAAGAGGCTAGGCCTCAGGCTCATTTGGAAATTAGCACGTTTAACTTATCCCTCTTTAAGGAAACTTCGACCTAATGAGCTAAATTCGAATTAAACGGACGTCATAAGGTGGGTGGGTAATCGTAAAATTAATACACAAGATGTGACACAAATGTGAGCTTTTAGAGTAATGCGGAATCCCATTTCTACATTTAATCCCTATAAAAATGAAAATTTGAACTAAACACGTTTTTCTACTCAGTGATATCGATTTTAAGAACACTTTCTATGCAGATAGAAATTTGGACACCATCTATTCACCACAATTCACCATCTTTTACTCAGATCACTGGCACAAATGGGTTTTTGTCGCAACACTGGCGCTGTATTAATAAAAAATGAAAAATTTAACCAAAATTTGGACTAATTATTTAGTAACTGGTGTAGTGGATACACAATCATGTAATGAGCAAAAATACTAAAAAACAAACACAATTTATGGATGAAACAAATTATGCTTTTATTCAATAAAAAGATAATTTAATAAGTAATTAAATGGCTTCCTTTATATTTAATTTAAGATGTTTCACAATACACCAATAAGTTATTGATTGTTAAAATTAGAAATGACAGAATAGTTTTACTGTAAGCACAAAATCGAATTACATAAAGTCACTACAAACAGTTCGTTATTAAATTACCTATAATTTAATTGTTTACAAATTACAACCACTCAAATTATAGGTTGCTTTTATAAATATGTAACACCGAGCGCAAAATTATTTGGCTATTCGGTTTTGAATTTTAAAAGTTATTCCCATTGTCAACATCATAATGACGGGAAAATAAGTATTCACAGAAAGAATTATTAAAACCAACTGATTTATATTTTGTTCCATTTTTTACTCTTATGCGAGATTATTTAATTGAATAAAAAAAACTTGTTTAACTAATTTAAAAACAATTTGTGTAGACAGTTACAGGATTTATGTAAGATGACGTAAAGGTACTTAAGAGTACAGTCACGATCAAAAAGAATGACACTCTTAAAATCACAGCCACTAATCTTTTCCTTGATAAGGTTAATGTGTATGTTTAACTAATTTATAAACCAGCTAGATATTTTGTAAACCAGCTGGACAGTTTGTAGACTAACCAGATTGTTAAAATTTATGACCTGAAAACGTTTAGTCGGACTTTTGCTATACGGCACGGTTGTTAGGGGTGTCATTCTTTTTTATTATCACTGTACATTAAATGCCATATTAGAGGTGAAATTACATTATTTGCTGTTTCAAAACTATACAAACACCAACGTTGCATTTTCTCTCAAAATTAACTGCTGCAAATTATTAATGCACTTCAAAAAAATAACCCCTGATGTAATTTATAACAAGTGTTCAATAATTTTTCTGGTCAGATCGCCTATGTGTGTCAATTGTCACAAAAAACGTATGTCTCGGTTAATATTACAAAACAATGAAAGATGACAGCTGTCAGTGCTGTTAGTGTCAGGCCAAAAATTCACACGTTCAACTGAGCTTGCAGAGTAAATTTTTGAACGTCTGCATACAATTATCATGATTTTCAATGTATACCATATAAACTTATCACGCAACCTACGTTCATGCTAAAAAGAGAAAACCACAGCAAACCACGACCAGAACCATTATTGAACACTTGTTACTTTCAATAAGAGATCTAATCATAAATAACTATTTCACAATTTTATCAATGTTATTTAAAAAATTATTCGGCAAAATGCGACGTTGGCGTTTTTATAGTTTTGAAACAACTAATCAACAATTAATTCATATAGGCTGATTCTTTTAAAGCCTAAATTAGAAACTTTTTAACTTCTGATATAGCTAGAGCATTAAAATTTTGTATACGATCTAACCGACCATTCTGAGTTCAACTAAATTCTTTTCAAAATTGCTGAGCTTCCGGACCTATAAAAAATTGGTGCCAAGTTTAAAATTTTGAATAGTAAATTTATCCATATTGTTAGTACTTATCTGTTATAGTTTCTAACATATATGTCAATTTTTTTGTTAAAATTTTCATTTGCAAGAGTTTATCTAAGATATCGCAGCCCTTGAACCCTTTGTAATAAGTAAATATTTTTTTTGCATTCGATAACCGAAAGTTTAAAAAATCTTACAGAATTTTCAAAAGTGTCAGCTGTCAAAGTTCATGGCTATCATGATTTCTTTCAAACTGGTTATCAAAAAACTGCTACAACTCAGTTTTTTCTTAACGGCAATCGAGAGAACATCGATATTTATGGTGTCTTTTATCAATACGTCCTATACCTATCTCGTACAGTTTTTGAAAAAAATCACAAAAAACTGATTTTACTTTTTACTTTTCATAGGTAATCAAGTAGACCTTGCAAAATGGTCAACAATTGTCAAACTTCAATATTTTATTTAGTTTTTAGCTGGCTCATTATCAAATAAGCAGCAAAACAATAATATTTAATTATGGTTTATTATAACTTAGTGAATTATTTAAAGTAACTCAGTCAGTCTGCCAACGAATTTTGAACTTCTTTAATGACAATAATGAACAAATAGGACATTTTTTTAAATTAATAGCACAATTTTATCATATTTTTTGAAAGTTTACTTGATTAAAATAATGACCTAAAATTCAGTTTTTTGCGATTATTTCAAACACTGTAAAAGATAGATACAGAAGATGTAATAAAAGTCTGCATAAAAATTGCTGTTCTTTTGATTGCCATTAAAAAAACATGGTCTTTCTATAAAAAAAACTGTTTTGTATTCATTTTGTAATCATCATTTAAAAAAAATCATAGCAGCCTTGCCATTTGACACTTGACAATCCTGAACACTTGAGAAGACCCCCTGAGCCTTTGGCTATAAATTGCAAAAATTTTTCACTTATTGTAAAGGGTTCACGAGCTGTAATATTTTAAATGAACCCCTGCAAATAAAGATTTGTACAAAAAAATGACATACGTCAAAAACTGTAAGAGGTAAGTACTAAGATCTGGTAAAAGTGGGGGCTTATTTCTCGTAGTTCCCGCAATTCAGCCATTTTTAGATCGTGTACGAAATCTTAAAGCTCTAGCTATAAAAGTTGAATTTTTTTAATGTAGGCACTAAAAGAATCACCCTGTATAGTTTGTTCCAAGTTATAACTAACTATCTATAAATCTCACTTGAAGATCATTCAATATTTAAACCAAAAAATAAACCACAAAGTATCCAATTGTTTGCATAATATTACTTTATGTATAAATCAAAATTTTCAAATACCAAATACTTTTTACTAGAATCAATATTGGATTTAAATTACTGGAATCTTTTCCTCTGTTTATTTTATTTTGTTTACTTTCTACACTTCGCCGATTGATTGTTGCTTCTGTAGCTTTGGGGTCAGATTGATGTGTACTCAAATGTACATTAAAAAATGTTTACTTTTCTTCATCTACTTTATCATTAATAATAATAAGTCATTGTAGAAATATAGTGAAGATAAAACAAAAAGTTTCGATAGCATTGAAACGCTCAACAAGGTAAAGCTAGACAACTTATAACTTATTTAAAGACTTTTCAGGTTTGGAAGTGCATCGCAACGGACACAAGTCATGCTGGCACTCCTGTTATTGTAATAAAAATAAAATACCATGGTGAAAAATGTCAAATCTAAAGCAAAGGGTGTTTTAATTAAAAATTTCGTTAATTTGTGTTGATTTGGAAGTGACAATTAAATTACGCGATTCAACTGTTTAAACTTTCTAATATGGAACGTTACATTTGTAAGGGCATTAATTAGAGCGGCGCTAATTTTACGTTTTTCGAGTGTGCATTTACAAATTATTAAAACTTAATTTAGCTCAACTATAAACGTATCCCTGTCCGACATTTTCACCGCCAAGTCTAATTAAATATACATTATCTGTCGACGCAACACCAACAACAAGACCTTTAACATGGGATTTGAGTGGACAAAGGGCGCTTTCATTTTATTAGTAAACCTCAAATAAATGCAAAAACTATTATTGGTTTGCAAAGTTTGGCCTTTAGACAATCCGTAACGAGATTGTGGCTTAAATTCCTAAAATGAATACGGAACTTTCATAATATGTGAATGATATCGACCAGCGTCAAGGGAGTAAATAGAGCTTCACGTATTGTTAAAGCTATCACCAACTTCGTATTTATCGGAACATGATTGTTCCGAAAAGTTTTACGATCATTCGACTCTATTTCAGATTACATTCGATGAGCAACTACGAGTACGCTTTCATCTCAGAACAGCGATTTAATGGATTATGTAATCAAAAGATTTTTTTAGCTGGCGCTTTGTTGTGTTTTCATGGTCTGAATAAATGTGGTGTCTAACGATTACTAAAATACTAATAAATCATGCAATTAGAAGGCACTTGAATTAGGACTCTATTCTACGGTTGGTCTTGGCTTTAACTCAATTAATTCTTGTGGTGATAGCTCCGGACTACGAGCTGATAAAAACAAAACCCATTTTTTGTATGATTCAAAAAGATATTCATCGACTTTCAAATTGCACTAATGATTTTCTACGTACATACAATTTAAACAAATTGTTTTGGTTCTATTTTATATCAGGTGTGTCAAAAGTCACGAATAGGTTCTTGAGAGTGAATACTAGTGGGCCCATTGACCACTAAAAAAATAATAAAAAAATCATTGCTCTTTATTTAAGATCCAGCAGCTCGTAAAAATGCATACTTTAAGGTGGAATTGTAGAAAAAGCAGACTTTTTTAATGATTCATTTTAATGTTTACTTGATTTATTATCTGATTATTCAAAAAAAAAAAGTCGGAAATCAATTCCTTTGGTTTTTAAAATAAACACCAGTTTAAAAGTGCATATACATTTGGCAACATTTAGTAATGTTACCATGATAACACTTTTGGTTGATATTTTTCTAAACGTATAAAATAGGTGTACTTGTACGGGCGTTGCCATTTTTTATTTTTGATTTCAGCCAAACTGAGCATCTCCTAAAATTACTTTCAAATGTACAGGCTGTTTCAGAAATGAGCTACAATAGAAACTTATGTTTTTTAAATAAAATACCCAATTATTTCCATTTTTGAATCTTTAGCTATCTCAAAACTATAAAAACTCCAACGTCGTATTTTACCAAATTATTTTCTTAAATAAGATTGATAAAATTGTAAAATAGTTAAAAAGTAGGACTTTTACCAATCTAAAAAAAAAATTCAAATTTTAAAGATATAATTTTTGTTGGCTCAATGCAGTCAAGAAGATAAAAAATTAAAAAGTTTGTTGTAAGCTGTATAAATTAATAGTTATAGGGTGTCTCAAAATTGACGCCCGTGCTTTTAGGGTTTGCTTCAGAAGACTAAAACAAATCGAAAGTTAAGAGAGGAAAATTGACAGATTGTCCTTCGTTATCGAGTTATTGATAACAAACTAAAATTTAAAATTTAAACATTAAATTTTATTAAAAGCGATTTTACCAAATTTGTTTTCACCGAATACGCTACAATGCGATTTAGAAACTTTTCCGCATATGGCCTAGCCTTTGTAGCGGCTTTGCCATCATAAACACCTCTAACTTATAACCGAGCTTTTAACAATCGACAAAATCTCTAATGTAATTAGAGAGTAATATCGTATCATATTAAACATACAAAACTGAAGGAAATTAATAATACTCCTTACTAGACAGAGTGATCCAAAGAATTTTAACATCGCTAACATCAACTAATGAATTATGTTCTACAAATAATTGGAAAGACAGCATAAAGCTTATTATTTACATTTTTATCAATAACTCGAAAAGTAAAGACAATTGGAATTTTTTTTACTTTTAACTTTCGATTTGTATTAACCTCCTGAGTCAAATTCCTTACGCACGGGCGTCAATTTTGAGACACACATATTTAAGAAAGAGTATGAGTGTAAATCAGACGTTTTATTTCACGAGTGGATTAGTGGTTTATCATCCACGAAGTGAAATAAATGAACTAATTTACACAAAAATGAGTTGAATACAATATTTTATTCCTTAAATTAACTTAACAAGGCTTAAAATTGCTTCAAATCTGTTAAAAATAATCTGACATTTCGTATCGAGAAATGCCAAACAATTGTCAAAACTGCCTCACAGAGGAGAAAAACTGGAAATTTTGACAGTGTCGAAGAAATAAAAATAATAAATGGAACTAAAACTCTCTAAAAACATTAACAGTTATGTATCTCTTCTGATTACACTAATGATATTTAAATTTAAACAATGAAAAAATTATTAACTATTGTCTCAGTAGATGAAAAGTAAAATTTTCAGTTAATAATAAGGTTAATGTTACTCTTAGGCCATTATTTGTTATTTATTACAGTAAAATAACTAGAATTTTGAAATTTAGCAAATATTTAATTGTACAAGTAAACTCCAACAAATGATTTTTTGTGAAGTTATTATGATTATGATGTAGTGCATGAATAATAATGTGCTAAAATTAACTTTCAAGGTCAAATGTCAAATTTTAGTTATTAACTCTGGGCATTTCAAACTTATGTTTTTAGATAAATAATTTAATAATTTTTGATAAGCAATAACAAAAATGGGGTGTTCCCATTTAAGTTTTTTAAGTTTTAACAAACTTCTTAATTTGTTTTTGTTCCCAATAAGCAAGCAAGCTAATTGATTCAATTTTAAGTTTGAACTTTTCCCTTTAAAATGGCGGAAATCATACTTTCTAAAATTCTTAGCTTAATAAATTAAAAAGAGCGTCTTTTTGGCAAAAAAAACAAATTATTTCAAAAACTAAACAAAATCAATCACCACATTTTTTTTTGTTGGAACATATTAATTTAAAACACATTGCTCTGGGAAGCGTGTTTTAAAATTGTGAAAACACGTTACTATAGGAAACGTGTTTTAAAATATGATCTACGATTCAGGTATTAAAAAGAAATGCTTTCCAAATATCGTTTAGATAATAAAAATCACCATTTTAAAGTTACATGTAACTTAAATTAAATTTTACTATTAATTTTTTTCCAACTAAATTAATTTTTTTGAATATATTTTTTTAAAACGTTGAACATAGTACACATGTTTGTACCAAAAAAACTAATACCTACATTTGTCCCAAACTATGAAAAAAATGTGGGTCCCAATTTAAAATACAAAATAGCCCAAAAATACCTACTATACCTACATTAAAAGAAAAAAAAATCAATACCAGGTAAAAATTTTTAATTTTTGAAATTGGGACGTAAAAAAAATTCTACAACTAATCTTAATTTGCTTATATTTACCAGAAAGATAGAAAAAAGCTAATTGTCATTAAAAAAAAATATAAATAATAAAATCGATTTGCTGTAAGATTTTTATAAGATTTTAAAATAACAGAGATACAGATGTGAATTTTGTCCTGTACTTTTAATTCAGTCACTATTTGACAGACTTAGTTTGTAAACGGAAACACCCTGTATTCTTAAGTTGGAACCAAAATAATCTTGTTTAATCAATAATCATGCAGCCATAAGTTTACTCAGTTAATTGTGAATTTTGTATTTTTATGTATGTATATTATTAGCCTGATAATGATTGTTACATAAACAAAACGTTGCAATTCGTCGTTTTATTTAAAATCTTTGTGGAGGTTGGTCCTATAGACGTTAAATTTTATTCAAATCAATTATTCAAAAATGTCAAAAACTTTACTCAAAATAAATCAAACGTACATAATCCAATAACACACTAACGACCGATTTATAGAAGCGTCATTAAATTAATCAGCAATTAAATGCGTGATTAACTGATCACGTGACCAAATTAACCCAATTTCATTGGTCCATACGCGTTGTTAACTTTTAACAACGAATTAAAATTTAATGAAGCTTTCTACAGGGTGCTCAAAAATTGGCTCACCAACTCACTGGTACGTTGTTGAGAAGCATGTGCAGATTACGAAAGAAATCTTAAAAAAATATTAAAGTCATATTTAAAAAAAATGGAGCTAACAACTTATTATATTAACTTCTTTAGTTTTCATTATTTTCTAATGTTTTTATATTTCACACTAAGTAATAGTTCCCTAACACAATGATTAATAATTATTTGGAAATTTACTATCAGACTTTAGCAGTTTTTTGAAATAAAAAAATTTAAATCCATCAGAAAAATCACGGTTTGTAGATGTGCCAACACTGGGAGTTATTTCCTAGGAAACCATTTCAAGAATAATTTATTTTTATTGTTGATCAGATTCTATTGCCATATATCATTTATTTAAAAAATTGTTATTTATGAATAACTGTAATAAAAAGATTTTTTTACTATCTTTCCCTTTATATATAAGCAATTCTCTACTACACACTGTAGATTTGTTTCTTGATTGTTGATTAGTTATCTTCCTCACACTCAATCATAATCGAAGTAGGTGTGCACAATTTTTAAGGGATATGAATTTTTCACAGTTGGTTCCCCGACTTACGCAAAAATTTTCATAATAAAATACGCAACTAATTGAAAAATCGAATAATGAATTAGTTGCCGTCCCAGGTAAGTCAATTTTTTATTCCATTTAAAGAAAGTTATCGTTAGCCGACCCGAGGGAAATTCGCGCTTTATGAATTTACTTAAGATTACAAAGTTTCTGTTAAGTTAGGTAGCTTTATTCCCTGCTCAGTGTCCGCTCTGGGATGCTTTAAGTGTGTCCCTATTTAGTATTTAACTCACATACAAGTTACTAAACTGCATACGGAGCAAACAACACGGCCATTTATCGTCTTATAACATGTTCACGCAACAGAAATCAGCACGCAAATTAAAAAAATCATTTCGGAAACAGGTAATTATAACTTACTTACTTACTCCTTTACGAGGCGAAATTTCATTTTGTCGCAAAAAAATCCACGTCGTTGAGAGGTTTTCGTCAGAAGCGAACGAGTAAAGTAGATAAATTACCTATTGTTAAGCAGATAATGCTAAAATTTGGCACCCTTGTTTTCCAACCGTGTTATTGAAGTCACTCGAAATAAGCACTGAGAGGCATCAGGCGGAAAATTACATCACTATCATTTCTATCCGACCTCAGTAACTTATAGTAACAGTTATCGCAAAAATGTGGTAGATTCAAAGTTATTAATGAGAAAGTTTTGATTAGAAGATCCGGCCGTGAGGATACGAAAGCACAATGAATTTGCTTTGGTGCACGTACTTAGGTATGCAATGGGCGAACTTTTAATTCAGTTACTAAAGCATATGAGCCGCCTGAATTATGTATTCTGCGGTCATCTCTCAGCGGATAATCTGTTAACATAAACAAACGTGTCTAGATGGCTATAAGTTATCATCTCCAGCCGTTGTTTAAATTTATATAGATAACCGGATGATACACAAACAAAAAGTTTTAAATCGGGCGTAATGCTAGAGCGAGATACAACTCCGAAAAATATTGTGCCGCTTCTAGACGATTATAACAAAATACGCACCAGCAGATTTTCACTGCTAAAGCTCTAATTGTTGGGATTGCTTTGATGAATATGTCAACTTTACAGAATTTCATTCACGTACGTTGCTCATTAAGATATCTCAAACGACGTGTACCCTTATATGCGTGGATACAATACGATGTAGGTATTGTCACGAGAACTCGTTACTAAATGATTGATGTTTCCTTCACTGTTTCAAATTTTTATTGCAACGGGGAGGGTCTACGTCATTGTCGACATTCCATGTAATTGCAACCAAACTGTTTATTTCACGGCAGAAAATTTAATTGTTCCCTGTCAAACATTGATGTTTTAACAAATTCTCCCCTTTTTCCACGTTTTAGACGATACAGAGTGCTTGCTTATATACATGGTGTCTCAAAATTGACGCCCGTGCGTTAGGAATTTGACTCCGGAGGTTAATACAAATCGAAAGTTAAGAGTAGAAAAATTTCCAATTGTCTTTAGTTTTCGAGTTATTGATAAAAATGTAAATAATAAGCTTTATGCTGTCTTTCCAATTATTTGTGGAACATAATTCATTAGTTCATGCTAGCGATGTTAAAATTCATTGAATCACTCTGTCTAGTGAGAAGTATTATTAATTTCCTTCGGTTTTGTATGTTTAAAATAATACATTATTACATTCAAGACTTTGTCGATTGTGAAAAGCTCGGTTATAAGTTACTGGCCTGTACGATGGCAATGCTGCTACAGAGGCTAGGGCATATGCGGAAAAGCTTCTAAATCGCATTGTAACGTATTTTTTTAACACAGATTTGGTAAATTCGCTTTTAATAAAATTTAATGTTTAAATTTTAAATTTTAGTTTCTTATCAATAACTCGATAACGAAGGACAACCGGACAATTTTCCACTCTTAACCTTCGATTTGTTTTAGTCTTCTGAAGCAAACCCTAAAGCACGGGCGTCAATTTTGAGACATCCTGTATAAGCTGTACAAGCAATTTTTACTGTTATATCAATTTTTTGATGGAGAACCTTTCATCATCTTCATCTTCATCTACTGTTTCTATTGATCTTTTTTATAACTGAAGAAAACTGAAAAACAATATTACAAATATTTTAGTACCCATAAGTAGGAGGTAGTTTTTTTAATTACTCTGGAAAAAATTGCTACGTAATTTACATTTTCGAATATCAGGAAACCAAAGGCATTAATCTGGAAGTTAATTTAAAAAATGGAATTACGTCTTTTATCTAATAAGATTTAGAGGAAACTACGTATCACAGAAAAAAATCCAGTTTAATCTGTTTGACTCGCACAATTTACAAAATCTTTTTATAACGAACTATGTAAACGTAAACTATGTAAATGAAACATAAAAATACAGGCAAAAATATAATATACAAGGTGCCCCAGTGATGTGAAAAAGTCCATTATTGACCTTTAAATATTAGAAAATTAATCTTTTTTTACGAAAGCCGTATTACTCCCTGTCTCATAATTATTTTCCAGTGTACAGAGTGTTTCCGAAATCAGTTGCAACACAAAGTTATATCTTTTGTAACTAAAGCAACCTATATTTTTTGTATTTCTGAATGTAGCTTTTGACACTGATGTTTCTGTGGGTTTTGCTTTGCTTTTGAAATAATTTAATTGTAAGTCGAAAACACGCTTTTAAAAAAATCATTACATAAAAACTAGGAATCTCAGAAAAGTAGCACTTCCACCACTTTAAAGAAGAATGTTTAAACTTAATGAATATGCTTTTTTCAGCTTATTGCAATCAAACAGATAAAAAATTAAAAAGAGTGTTGTAAGTTGAATGACTTCAAAATTTTAAATGGAAAACCCTTTTTTTTATTTTGCATCTAAAAAACTTTTATATTGTCTCCCAAAAAACATTCACAGTTAAGTGTCTTTCGCTGATTAGTGATTACTCAAAAGATATTTAACTTTAAACATTAAAACAAATTAACAACTATTGTTTCAGTAGTCGCAAAGTGAAATTATCAGCTTATAACAGTTTTAATGTTACTCTTAGGCCATTATTCGTAATTTATTAAAGTAGAATTACTAAAATTTCAATATTTATAGCGAATTTTTAAATACCCGTATAAACTCCAACAAATGGTCTTTGGTACGGTTTACTATGGTAATTTTACTACGGGACACTCTGTATATATTATGTGTTTTAAAACTGTAAAAATGCCAATCACGTTTAACAAATTATTTTTTTACACAAAATTGAAAAAAACTCTAAAATAGTTATTAATAATTAGATCTCTCATTGAAACTATAAATTACATTAGCTGTTATTTTTTTGAAGTGCATGATGAATTTATAACAGCTAATTTTGAGAAAAAATGCGATGTTGGCGTTTTTATAGTTTTGAAACAGCTAAAAAAAAACATTATTGAGAAATAAGCAGCAAAAACGCTTCTGAAATTTACAAAAAAAGTCTACATCTCTAATAATAAACAAGTTATGGAGTTTCGGATCGTTGGGACAGTCTGTATAAGAAACAGTAAAGACTCATGAAAAATGTGAATCCTCTTCCTTCAGGCATGCCGCTGGTTTTGTCTATTCGCATTCATAAAAAGATATAAAATCACGTTTTTCCTAGGAATAAAATTTTGAAAGAATCTAAAAAACTTTAAAAACAAATTAACTGAAAAGTGTCGGACCAATTTTTAGGTGATAAAATACTTTCAGTTAAGCAATAATATATTATTTTTAAAAATAACTACTTTTAATTTAACCTTTTCTAACTTAGCTCGGTCTTAGTTGCTCTTTTGTTTCCAATGTTGTCAGATTTAATTTACTGTCGAATTTTCGAGTATGTTATTAAAAGTATGTGTAGCATATTTTTCAAGCAATGCAAAGAATTATCATGTATGTATTATTTGCATAAATGAAAAAGTGCCTGTGTTATATTAAAAAAAAACAGGCCAAATATGACTAGTGGAATGTGCGCTCTAAAAAGTTACTAAAAAAACAGTCCCTAATGTGTTTGTCTCCATGGAAATGTGGACTTTCCACCAGGGCCTCTCCTTCCGGACCTCTTTCGACCAGGACCTTTCTCGGTTTGGGTTTACTAGATCCAAGTTAGGATTGTTTGTAAAATTTGTTTGTATTACCTTTTGTGTCGTTACCATTATTATAGTAGTTATTGTTACTAAATAAATTTCTCTATTCATTCATACGTGTGTTTCATTTAACGATCTTCCCCATTCGTCCACTGCACAAAATCTAGTCGTAAAGATATTCTTATGTAATGTACACTTTTTCCAACTTTTAAGAAAAAGTTGGTGACTCCCAATTTAGAAGAGTTAAAAAAAGTAGAAATAAAGAGGAAGAAAAAAATTCTTTTTCTGTTGCTAAGATCTACCACTTCTGCTAATTACATTCAAGAACACATGATGTAAAACGACAAAAAAATAAACTAAATATCTTTTGTAGAATTGTATCTTGAGAAAAAAGGCTCAAATTATTTTTTGTCATAAGAAATTTGAACTCATTTGGATGTCTTTTGTTAGTTAGCATTACCCAAAAAAAAAGGTCCCAGTCCGAGTCTATTAAATACCACTGTATAACTCAAACACTTATTGGTCCTGGATTAAACAGAAAATGCTTTGCATAACCGGTGAAATATCAACATCTTTCTTTAGTGACATATTCGCTGTTTGTTTATTTTTATTTAAAAAAATTGAAACTTTTCAAACGACGAGATTTTGATCTACTCTTAGTAAAAAATGAGCAGCCATCTTATCAGAGGTCTATTTGTTTTAGGTGTTTCAATAAATAATTATTTCGAAAAATCTGAAATACGAATAGTTGGAAACGGCACAATTTTTTTTTCAAATAATTTTATTTCTAAAAATCCAGTTTTCGGAATTCGTATTTGGGTTCAAAAAAATGTTCTGTTTAGATCACAAAATCGTGCCCCAAATATAGTAGTTTTTGATGTAGGATTGAGCGTTTCCCACTCAAATTGTCGTTATTTTAATTAACTTTTGTGAGTAATCTACATAAAAGAATTATTGTTTGAATATTAAAAAAATAAGTAGCCAAAAACCCAATACCTAAAAAAAATGCTACTCATGAATAATATTTTCTGAACATACATTTTAGGACCATTTTCATTCGACAGCCAACAGTTTTATAAATAAAACTTAATTTACTCTATATCATGTACGAACGAGTACCATGAGTGTACAGATTGATTCAGAAGTCATTCATTCATAGAGTTAAAAGTTCCTATAATAACAAAAAATTGTTTGAGCATTTTTTTACGAGATACCAATAGCCTATAGCCAACAGTTAAATTTTTGTCACTTTAGGTAATTTTTTTCTCGAATTTTTAACATTAAACAGGAAACTATTAATTAAAAATTAAGATGCTTGGAAAAAATCTTAATTTAACCGAACATTTTATCACTATTTTAAAATTTGGTTCTAAACTTCTGAAAATTGTCAGTTAAAAGATGTTGAGATCTTTTTGTGTTAACTTAGTATTTATAGACTGGGAAAGAACAACCAGTTAGGTTCTTTTTACAGTTTTCAAAAATGTGTTTGCAAAAGCATTTGTTTTTACTAAAAAATCACCGATACCAAGTTTCTAAAGACCTAAATTGTTCTTTGTAGTCAGTACGTTCTATGAATTTGCATTTGCATTTCTAAAGAAAGCCCTCAAGCAAAGCTTTAGAAAAGACAACCGTACATACATGCTACTATGAAAAACTTCCAAATAATAAGGAGTAAAAAAATCACGAATATTCAGAATGTTTCAGAATATTCTTAAATAAAAACAAAATTTTTTAGATAAAAAAATGAACAAATGGTACAGAAGTACGAGAAAAAGAGTTAAACTTAGCTTTAAAAGTACAAAATGTCTTTAAATATAACTGGACTTTACCTTTGAAACCAAATACACTTTATTATCTTAAAAATGGACACAATAAATAAAAATGAATACTGCATGCACTATCCTTACCAATGAAATGCTCGCTCTAGACAAGCACTCGACCTTATTAAATAAATTATAAAATAATAAAAAAAAATATAGTAAAAAATAAAAGACCATTGCAGTTCTGTACGAATATGTCAATAAAGTTGTATTTTACGAAATAAAATAAGAGTTTTTACAGAAGAACGTAAACCCATACATGTTTTCTACATTTTATTACAAGTAGAAACTGAATTTACACAAAAATCTTTCCTTTTTGGTGTTTCATCAGAGTCTTATTTCGCTGATAACCTTTCTACAAGAAACACATAAGAGAAAATAGGAAATCTAATAAATGAGCCCACACTGTGAGAATACGATCTCTGGCAAATGTTCTCGAGCTGACCATATTCAGTGATCCTCTTACCTGAAAGGAAGTAATTTAGGTTTTTTGTTTGTTGTGCTGACGATAAATTTGACAAATTCGCCACATTCACTTCACATTTATTTATATATTAGTCACAATGGCTTCGATATTTACCCTCCACAATATAAATTGTAGCAAATAAGCAACAAAATCGTTGCAAACTGAAACGAGTTCTACTTAGTATGTAGTAGTTATACATATGTACAACTATACAGAATGATTCTTTTATGACCTATATTAGAAACTTTTTAACTTCTAGTATTACTAGAGCTTTAAAATTTTGTATACTATCCAAATCTACCACTCTGAGTTCAACTAAATTATTTTCTATATAGGAGAAAATCAGCGGTCACTAGATGGCGCTATTTACTGTCAAAAATCTGTCAAATAAGAGTGAAATCGGGAAAACATTGCTCGATGTGAATTAGTTTAAAAGGAATAAACACGTGTTTACTGCAGATATTCATATGCTTCGATACTGACTTTCCAATCTTCAAAACTTCTGACCATTTCTTACACACAATCAAAGAAATATCTTTGCTCACATACGTATTACACTGTGGCACGGAACAATAACGCTTAGAAGTACTTGTCATTAGTTTATTTTTAACAATAATTCGACCAAATTCGACTTGTAACCGCGTACAGTTTCAAATGTAAATAAATTTGTTTTCCCTAGTTCATTATTTCAGATAATGCCCGCCAGATGTCAGCCACTTCGCTGATTTTCTCCTGTAGCTGAGCTCCCGACACTACAAAAAATTGGCGCCAAATTTGAAATCTTAAATAGCAACCAGACATTTTTATTGTATACCTAAATTCACCTTCTCAAGCTAAGTAAAATTTACTCAAGTTGTTAGTACTTATCTGTCATAGTTTTTGACAAATGTCAATTTTTTGTTAAAATTTTTATTTGCAAGGATTTATCTAAGATATCACAGCCCCTGAACTCTTTGCAATAAGTGAGTAATTTTTTTTGCATTCGATAACCGAAGGTTTGAAAAGTTTTCTAGGATTTTCGAAATTGTCAACTGTCAAAATTCATGGCTAGTATGATTTTTTCAAAATGGTTTTAAAAACACTGCCATAACTCATTTTTTTCAAATAGAACGACCCTATTTTCTTAACGGCAATCGAAAGAATATCGATATGTATAGTGATTTTTGTCAATACGTCCTGTACCTCTTACAGTTTTAAAAAAAAACACAAAAAACGGATTTTACTCCGTAATCTTTATAGTTAATCAAGTAGACCTTATAACAATTATCAAGCTTTAATATTTTATTTAGTTTTTTGTTGGTACATTATCGAACAAGCAATAAAAGAATAATATTTAATTATGAATAATAGTGAATTATGTAAAATCATTCTGTCAATCAGCCATCGAATTTTGAACTTCTGGAATAAAAATGGTGAACAAATAAGACATTTCTTTCAATTAATAACACAATTTTATCGTATTTTTGAAAAGTTTATTTGATTAAAAATGAAAATAATGAAACAAAATTCAGTTTTTTTGCGATTAATTCAAAAACTATAAGAGATAGAAATAGATATTAATAAAAGTTTGCATAAAAAGGATTGCCATCGAAAAAAGAGAGTCAATCCATTTGAAAAAACTGTTTTATAATCATTTTTTAATTATTATTTTCAAAAAAATGCAATTTAACAGTTGACAACTCTAAAGACTCGATAAGACTCTTCGGCTATAAACCTTTGGCTATCAAACACAAAAAGAACTATTTACTTATTGTAAAGGGTTCATAAGCTGTAATATTTTAAATAAACCCCTGCAAATAAAAATAGGTTGTTACTATTTAAAATTTCAAAGTTAGCGCCAATTTCTCTAATCAGCCATCTTGGAAATAATTTAGTTGAACTCAGAATGGTCGATTTAGATTGTATACTAAATGTTAAAGCTCTAGCTATATTAGAAGTTAAAAAGTTTCTTATATGTAGACTGATCAAGTGCAAGCCTCTGTTTATATTAAAATAAGTATTAAATGGTGAATTTTAGCGGTGTAGAAGGTTATACCTTTTTTATTCGCAATTATTACTCTATCGATTTAAGCAATAAAAAAGTAGTGTTAAGAGGGCAAAAAATTAGAAAAAAACAAAAATTGTGACCCGGAAATGCTGCAACCGGAAACTGGGTGGATGTATCTGGTTTTCATAATTACTAGAATAAAAGGCATATTCTCTTTAGTAAGTCTACCAAGTTTCGTAATATTTAGTCAAATGGTTCTAAAGTTATGGCACAAAAACGTCTTTCCATACCCCTACTTACCAGGGCTTTAAAATTTTTATTAGTTTCGATAGGACACGAGTTATAATCTCAATTGACATCATTTTATAAGTCCATTTTGAGGTTCATTTATTGTCTCATAAATAAGAATAACCCTGTACATTAATAAATCATTCTTGTATTTTAAACTTAGAACAACAGTGGTGTCAAAATTAATTTACGACAGAAAATAAAAGTGTGTACATATTTAATAATTGACATCTGACACAATATTTAAGATTTAAAGCGCACCATGAAGCATGTAAATACTTTGGAAGCCACCTACGATCTCTACTGACATCTATTGAAGTTGACTGGAGAACACAGTTTCTCTACTCCTGTTAGTAATAAATAAATGAGTGTCTGAGGTCTGTCTAGACGATGCATACACGAAAACTGAATCCGTTTAATGATAATAACAATTACTATGCAAGCTCACGAGTCGAATAGTGTGACAGTAGCCACGTGGATGTAGTTACAAATCAGAGGGTTTTCCGAGTTTCTGTTCCAACATGTGTTGTTCCATGAATTTATTAAAAGCTGACTCTGATATATCAAGTAAAGCTTACAAACCTCAGGCTCCACGTGTGTTTCATCTCCATTGTTAAATGAAACTGAAGCACTTCCTGAACTCTCACGTTAATACATTTTTGGCTTTTTTTTTAAAACACCGGAAATTAATTCGTCAGTCTTGAACATTTAATTAAAATTCATCAATGGTTTTTTTAATGTTATCATTTTCAATGAATAACTCTTTCATGTCGGTTTTTTAAACACAATAAATCTATTCGCGCTTTCACAATGATTTAACAGATGCAAGAAAATATAATTCATGAATAGTGGAAACGTTGCTTTGTTGCACTTGGTACTGAAATTTTGACATAACATTTTTATGAAAAATAGAAAACAGCAAATATTGTTAAAGTAAATTAATGTGGTTTTAAACACGTACCTGAACAAATAATTTGATTCTATTTTAAAATTAGATTTATTTCATTTATAATATAAATTTAGAAATTGCAGTAATATAAGTTGAACTGACCGCAATTTTGAGCAAACTTCCTGATGCTAATTTATAAATATTTTAGCTACTTTTGACCAAACTAACTTTTAGAATAAATTTACTCAAGCAAGTGGAAGTTCATATCAATTTCGTGTTTTTGTTTTTATCTTACGAGTACATAAGTACGTACAACCTAAATTGTGTGAAGGTTTATTAAAAAGCAAATGAACCACAGGTGTGCTAAAAATATTACTATGATTAATTAATTAATTAATTAATTCTTCGTTGTAATTACCGACAATTTTTTGACAAAATCCTCTAAAATTAGTAAGTTTGAACACAATATAACAAATTTGTTAACGTATAATAAGTGATATCTTGACATGTTTTAACAAAATAATACAAAAATTGTGTTCCTCGTTCATTTCAACCTGAGCTTTAAACAGACCAAAAGAAAGTTGTTTCGGCACATTTTGGTACTACTTATAGTACAATTTCGCAAAATACTTAAGTTTCTTACTCAGAACCAAAGAAAATCTAATACTAACGCTCTGTTCACCTAATTTTTTTAGTGATTTTTTTGAATAAAAGTAATGTTACTTTTGATCTTCAGTGTTAACGTTTCTGTCCATTTAATGATAAAAAACATTCATTTAGGTATTAAGCATAACTTGCTACGTATTTTTTTTTCCTGAGCTACCGTATTGTTAATTGTTATACCTTTGTTTACAATTTTATCGCATTTAATTTATTTTCGAATTTGCGAATTAAATTTTACTCTTTATACAGGGCGATTAAAAAGTTTCGGACAATCTCATGGTGATCCAACATCCAACTGAGTAAAAGTTGTTAAAACAAAAAATTGTTCGAAGCTTGTTTCACCAGAAATACGAATTGTTCTTCAAAGGTTACATTTTTGGAATTTCATGTAATTTTTTCTTGAATTTAGTAAGCAACATTAACGGATACCTGTTGGAAAAATATTGCAAATTCAATTGCTTAGAAATAAATTTGAATTCATTTTTATGTTTAAATAATCGTTTTTAATCATCTTTCAAAAGTAGGTCCAACACTTTTGAATCATCCTGTATTTAATGGTGTGGACACTAAAATAACCTCATTTTCGTCCTTCATTAAAAATCTGTCGCCGTAGTAGACGAAAATTCCCCAAAACAAAACAGTATTAAGGTCAAAATCACGAATTATGTTTAAAAAAAATCCGTTCAAACAGGTGAAAATCATATAAATTTTAATCTCCTTACTTCATTTTTTTGTCAGTTTGGTGTCCTTTATCACCACTCGAAAAATTGTCCCACACTTTTGAATAATACTGTATCTTCTGCAAAACTTCCATAAGAAAGGCTAAAACCAGGTACAGAAAATCACAGATGAAGGTTGGAAATTAAAGTATTTTGACGTTTAGCTTTAGACTTATCTTGTTTCTGAGTGAGAACTTTTCCCTTTAAAGTGGTGAAATACCTACTTTTCTAGTGTTCTAGTTTTTGTGTAAAGATTTTTTTGAAAAGCGTGTTTTCGTCAAAAGAATCAAATTATTTCAAAAACTAAGCAGAATCGACCAATACAAGTAAGACCTAAACTAACGATATGAACTAAAAGCAACTTCCAAAAATTAAAATTTAGGGTGTTTCATTTGGAAAAACATGGCTTAAGTGTTTTTTTTAATATATTTATAATAAGTTTGTATTGTAACTTATTTCTAAAACACTTATTAAAAAATATATTAAAAAAATATAGAAGTGATGTTTTTCCAAATGAAAAAACCTTAAATTTTAATGCTTTTTTAAAAGTTTGTATTGTAGCTCATTTCTGAAACACCTTGTAAATATGGAAATAATTTTAGATGATACAGGAAATAGTATCAACGGCTTATGTAAAACAATAATAATTTTTCAATTATTAAAAAGCCAGTAATTGATTTTATTTTTCAACACTGTCAAAGTTTACGATTTTTTTCCGGTGCAAGAAAGTTTTGACAACTGTTTGGCATTTTTCAATACGAAACGTCAGATTATTTTTAACAAATTTAAAGCAATTTTAAGCCTTGTTGAGTCTAATTCGATGAATAAAATTTTGTATTCACCTCGTTTTTGAGTAAATCGTTTCATATATTTTACCTCGTGGATGATAAACCTCTCGTTATCACTCGACATTTCGGCAATAAAGCGTCCCATTTACACTATTAATAATCTTTTACAGTGAGACCTCCCTTAATGGACACCTCCGAATAACGGACACCTTTTCACAACGGACATTTTTGTAAGAACGTAACAAAACCTATATTAAAATTTCCACCTCCTATTAGCGAACACCTCTCCACTACGGACAATTTAAGATTCCCCATCGGTGTCCGTTGTTGAGAGGTTTTACTGTTTTTTTTGAACTTGCTGGAACACCCGGTATAAAGTATTGTATTTTTGAGAACAAAAAAAGATTAAAAAATCTCACAGAAAATCTGGAGAATCAAATTAAGAAACCATTTACCCGTTTATTATTAATTTAATAACCCGTGCATTATGTAATCCTATTATTTCATGTCATTAGGTATTTTTCGTTTTGGTTAAGTGAGAAAAAATAGCTGTTTTTTTATTTTAAAGCTTTTGTTTATACAGGCTTTTCCGTTTAAACCCCACATTAGGAGTATTAAAGTAAAGCCGCAACTTTCTTATCTTAATGGAAAGCTATATTTTTATCTGCATTTTTGGATTAGTAGAGTTATTGAGTTCTTATCACCTAAGTTTATCCGTTTTCGAAATATTTAGGATTTTTTAAAAATTTTTGGATTTGCACCTGTCACCTAAAAAATCGGTAACTCGCTTAGTTGTAAAGATTCCGAAATCATATTTGGAGAATTAAAAGAGAAAGCCCATGTCTGTTCCCTAGTGTGTTCAACATTGCAAAAAAGTTAATAAGCTCAAAAATTTTAAGGTTAAAATTAGACAACTTCAAGTACCCTTCAAGTAACTTAATGTTTTCAAATGAGATGTCCTCATTTTTATTTTACTAGGTGGGGGAGGATTTTTATCTACATTTATCTGTATAAGGATTCCCTATACCCATCTGTCATAATTTTCAAGTTGTTGGTTTTTCGATATTGTATAAGAAATTCCTTGCTAATCTCAGTTATTTTTACATAGTTTGCCAAAGAAACATATTTGATCAGCAAAAAAAAAACGAAAAATTCTATCCAAATTAAGGAAATAGTGACTTCCATCTTGAAAATATTTTCATTGAGCAGAACCTAAGAGATTATACATAGTTGTATACACATTTTCAGGTGACTATCATTACTGGAACTCCTAATACTTCTAATGTGGGGTTTAGACGAAACACCCTGTATAACTCGATGGTTATTCCGAGGGCTATTATTATTTTTTGTTCTAATGGTTACGATCTATAGCCTCAATGAATTAGACAAGATATGTGTGTAAATTCGACCTCACTAGATTTAGTATTTAGGTTCTGCTTCAATAAATTTGCTTAAAATGTGGAAGTTCCTGAAGGTATCACTCCCAAGTAAAATATTTTCGTCATATTCCAGCACGTTTTAATTTTAATTTTAATTTATTACAGATTAAAACCCGTAATTTGTTACATTCAATCTACAAAACCGTCAGTAACACAGTTTGTTTCCTTCACACACAATTACAAATCCGCGAAAAACAACATTTGTGTTTGATATGCTTCTGCTGCACCAGTAAACAAATCAATAAATGCAAATCCTTGGCGTATTGTGCGTTGATCACAACGCTTGTCTCCTTAATTTCAATTATTCTCAACTGCAAGGTAAAACGCGCCCAATTTGCGTGAAAGGCCGTTAAATTTCCATTTTTTCGCGCGACGATCACACTTTTTGCCCGCCGTTTAAACGCAGCAACCTGAAAGATCTATCCTCGGCGCATAATTTGTGTTTATCTTTGGCAGGAGAGCAACGTGGAACGGTGGTAATACTATTCAAGACGACTGCAACTGCTCCCTTGACGACGATGCTGTAATCTTACCGCGGTATTCATACCCCTACTTATCTTTTAGACTCGACGGTTCTGAATTACTTCTTAAATATGCTGCTTAGCTTAGGAGCGTCAAATTGGGCCTTTACATCCTATATGTCTGCGCCCCATAAAGTCATTTCACTGCTCTCAACAATTTACCTTCCAGTTTATTTCAATTATCTAAATTTTAGTTGCTGTAAATTAAAACAGTGAATAGTTGCTTCTTATATAAATCAAGCTTTAAAATCTTAGCACGCGCTACAAACGGAATAATTTAACTCTGGTTGAAAGGGTAGATGTTTCAAAGAAAATTAAAATCGTAAAAGGAGAACGGAACTCCCGGAAACACAGCGAGTTCCTTCAAACAGAAGGTGAACTAACTTATTACTGCTGTTACAATACTAAAAACAAAATCTCAAATGTGTTTTTAATCAAAGACTGCAAAGTAATTAAAATACACGCTTTAATGACTGACTTTTCTATTTTTTCGTAGTCAACTAATTTGTTTCACAACTGCATACAAAACAAACTTAATTTATTAACACGATTACAGTTTGTGAATTTGCTAAGTGCAACAAGCTCAAGCTTTGATACTATGTTATTCTGACAGTGTTGGCTCCCACATAGGAGTAAATAGAATCCTTATAATAGCAGAGTACATTTCCCTATTTTATTGTAATACGAAAGATCTGGCAAAATAGATGGCAACATTAATTAATTACGATGCGCTTGGTACAAAGACTGTTGCATTTGTATACTGAATGCTGACTTACCAATTCCTTCCTTCCTTGTGAACACTGTCTACCATTACGGTTTTACCACTAATTATTAAAGTAAATACGGTGCCATGTGATAGAAAATACTCGTAAGTAGACGATGGAGTAATCATTCGCAAATTTAATGTTGATAAACTTATAGTTATTAATAATACGTGCGAAAACACAAGCTTAAAATTCGAGGGTTGTGGTTACGCAACGAGCGTATGCGAGTTGCATACCTAGACAGCGAGAACTTTAAAGGTTTTTGTATCAGTTTTATTCAATTTTTTTATTGTTTCTGTTGTTTTTAAATCCAACTTTCAAAAACGCGCGTTTTTTAAAGTATTCATGGCAACATTAATAACCCAAGAAACGTGAAGTATAAATGGCATTTTTTAATGATTTTTTGTTATAATGACAATCAATTCCATGACAACTAAAGGTATACTGATCTCACATTGTATTATTTCGAATGTTTTTTTAATTTTGATATCAGTACTTCTGTTTCAAAGTGTACCAATAACAAAAATTACGTAAAGTATTCGTAGATAACTGGTCTTTAAAGCACTTGCTTTATTTCGAGCACTCCGGCAGCGCAGTCGTGCCCGAAAAATCGCACCTGTTTCAAAGGCCTCAATATCTACTTATAACTTTAATATACTATTTTTTGTTGGGAACATTTTAATTTAAAAATAAAAAGTGCTGTGGAAAGTGTGTTTTAAAGTAGTGTTTATAATCTACGATTCAGATATTAAAAAAAAGGCTCAAAATGTTACCAACAAAAAAAATAAAATACAATAATACTGACATCTAACACTATGCTCAATTTAAAGAAAAACATATCAGTCCATTATCAGAGTTCTTATACCAGGCATTTCAGTTTGGTATTTGTACCCATGGAACTTTCTTTTATAAAAAAACTACTATAAGAACCATATAGGTATTTCGGAAAGAAATGACAAAATATACAGGATACAGGCCTATGGGTACAAAAATAAAAGAGCCGAACTACTTTCGTTGTGACAGAAATGAACAATTTAAACAATTTAAAACAAATATGAAAATTGTTGTTATGAATACAAACTAATTATTAAATACTGACCAGCTCGTTTGTAACAAAAAAAATAGGAGGAAAACAGTGAAAGGTATAAATAAGAATTTTGCACAATGTTATATAGAAAAGTTGTTGTATTTGATGGTTTTTATTACGTGTTAAAATTAACACACGTATTTCTGATACACCCTGTATTAGATAATATCATCAATTTGCATTTATGAAGACATTCATTTGTCAGAACGGAGGCTATCTATGTGTATCAACTTTCAGTTTTTAATAATTTTTTTCAATTAAATTTAATTTTTCAATTAAAAGTTTCACTTTTAATCGTACTCTGTATAATTTTTTGCACCATTTGGTAGATTTCGGTACTTCTAATATTCAACATGTGTCACAATTTGACACTAATAGTAAACAATACCAAAAAATTAAAATGGGTTACAACGAAAACAATTAGATAATTTACACTTTTATTTACCCCCAAATTTAAGCAAAAATACTATTTTTTGGCACTCTCCGTAAATTAAAATCACATTTAAATTTTCTAAATTATTATGGTTAAGATAACCCGAAGTATAATACATATTTTGAATTAGAAATTAAATACCCGTCAAATGGTGCAAAAAAATATACGGGGTACCATTTGAAAAAAAAGTTGACACTTACCATTTTAACATAGTGTACGTTATCGTAAATGTAAATTGATAATTTTATCCAAAACATTTTGTCAATTCATTTAATAATATTTATATGACTTCTTATACTTATACTTATACTAGAAAAATAAAAAGTGACATGGAGGCGATTACCAAACTGAAACAGCCGGCATTTTCTATGTGGTAAAAATTTTATTTCGCTGAACATTCCACATAGCACATATAATACTAGTAATAATTATAATAAACCTTATGTTTAATTATAAAAAATGCATTGCAATAGTTACATTACTAAACTCGTAATGTAAAAAAACAGTACTTTATAATTACAAAAAAAACATAGAAAATATCCCCACAAAACATATTTGGTTTACAAACTAAACAAACTGCATGTAGGAAGTTTAAAAAAATCGGTTATCCATTAAGAAGTTATTAAAGAAAAATGAATGTATTAGATAATCCCTAGTGAATCTTTTTCCTCCTTATCTTTTCACTACACCCTGTAGACGTCCTACTAGGACCCCTTCTAAGCAACAAGGTAAACAAAGCCAGGGCTTGACAACGAACTGATTTATTTTTTTAGTGAAAGAATAATGCGTATAAGGATAGCTTAAACACTTTTGAAGCAGATGAAATTTGAAATTTGAAATTTAGCAATTCAAAGGTTGTTGTAAAAAGTAGCCTAAACTAAGATATGAATTTTCTGCGTTACCTACTTTTGGTTCAGTCTGTATATCAATGAAAAAGGCCATTGACAACTTGCTAAAAAAAAACAACACTATTATAAATACGTTACGTCGTCTTAAAAAATAAAGTTATTTTCAGATCCTGTTTCGTTTCAGTTTCCTCAAAAACATTAAATATTCTGCAAACAATACCTCAAAAAAAATTACAAACTCTTAGTTTTTTAAATTTTGTTGGAACACAAAAAATTCTAATACTAAAACCTGCCTTAATAATGGACACCTCTTCATAACGGACATTTTTGTATGAACGTAACAAAACCTATACTAAAATTTCCCACCTCCCATTAGTGGACACCTCTCAACAACGGACAATTAAAAATGAAATTATATAGGTTTTATTGTAATGTATTGGACAATAAAGGTCGAGGCCCGCAACATCATGGTGACAATCGCAACTCTCACAAATTCCGCTTAAAATTTTTCAGTTTTCCTTAAAACCTAAAAATATTCCGCGAAGCTAAGAAACTACATCTTAATTTTTTTTCAAATAAGAAAGAAAAAGGCTTTTCATAGTTAACTGATAAACAAAGGGCTCTGTGATGTTATGGTAAAATACGAGTAGCAGTAATAATTTCAGTAGTTTCAGACCTTTCAATCGTCACTTAATAAAATCTGAAAACACTAAGAGAGGTCCTTTTTATTATTTGATAATTGTAGCATGTTTATAACTTTTCAAAAAAAAAACATTGTTCTGTGTATTTGGTGGTATTCCATATACACATTGTTCAGAAATGATTGGTCATCAAGTCACATATGAAATATTAAATTTGAACGCAATGTGCCACTTAATTTAATTGTGGAAGCCGTCAAAGTGACAGAACCATCAAAATAATGCAGAAAGGCTTTGAATTTAAAAACAAAAGAACTATGAAAATATAAAACTCAAATTAAACACACCCTACACTTGAAACAACTTTGCCGAAAAATGCAAAAGAAGTAAATAAAAAGCTAAATCAGACATGAGAGTACTCAAAAATTACAATACTCACTTCAACGTAGTGGCATATTGAATTTGAATTCCATAGTCGACTTGATGAACAACCATTATTGAACACATTGTATTTTAAAAGAATGGTTGAGGTCAAAATAAGTCAAATTATCCGAATGCTGGTTTTAGAGATATGGAGGGTTTTTATTCAGCGAATAAATTTTAATTTACGAGGCAGCCTTACACTTTCCCAACAAAATTGTAAAAAATATGATCATTGAGATTATGATTATTACATTCATTTAAAAAAATTGTGTTAACATTTGCAAAACCAGTCACCGAAAAAACTCTCTTCACATTAAAAAAATTATAAAAAATGTTAAAATTTGGCATGAATTTGTTTTGTTAACGATACAACCGAATTTAATTCTTTCAAATATCACCCACTATTTTGACGTTAAAGTGAAGGTTTCACCCTCTATATTATATCTCAGAAATAATAAACATTAGGATAAAACAAGTTTGAATAATTCTGAAAATTTGTATACAACCATATTCTCTTAGATTCTGCACATTAAAAATATTTTCAAAATGGCAGCACTTCCGGTTATACCAGAAGTCGTTACCAAGTTTCTTGTTTTAAATAGAAAGCTATGTTTCTCACTGCGTTTTTGGATTAGTTGAGTTGTTTTGAGGTCGTTTTTATCAACTTTCCCTATAAGTATAAGCGTTTTTACAATATTTATAATTTTTTAAAATTTTTTGGATTCGCACCTGTCACTTAAAAAATCGGTAACTCTCTTATTGCCGGTTTACAGAACATTTTAATTGCAATTAAATTTTAATCGCGATTAACTGGACATTTGTCAATACATTTTAAATGGCAACTTAATTCGAATTATTTTAATTCTAAATTAAATCTTAATTTCGCTTTCTGTAAACCGAGTCTTAGTTTTAGAAATTTCGAAATCATATTTAAAAAATTAAAAGAAAAAGCCTATGTCTGTTCTCCAGTGTGTTCAAAATTGAAAAAGAAGAAAATAAACCAAAAAATTTTAAGGTTAAGTTTGAACAACTTTAAGTACCCGTAACTTAATTTTTTCAAATGGGATGTTCCAATTTTTATTTTACTAAATGGAGGAGATTTTTTGTCTCCATCGGTCTGTATTAGCTTTCCCAATGTGATAATTTTCAAGCTATGATGGTCTTTTTGACATTGTAAAAATTTCTATTTTTGCCGAGATTTTTGCATAGTTTGCCATAAAAACATTTCCGGTTAAACAAACGACAAACTCAGTTCAAAATTGAACAGTGTTGTCAGTCCGAAAACAAAATAAATGCATTAAATGTTAGTTTAAAAAACTTAAAATTCTCATTTTTTCTCTCGTTTCCATGGCAACCTATGGAAAAAATTGAGTTATGGGTGTTTAAAGTTCTGAAAACTTAACTTTAAAGATTTGGGGTTTGTTATTCTTTTTTAAAAATTTCAAAACACCAAAGGAAAGGTCTAGGCTTACTTTCAAGTGAACTAAAAAATATTTCCAAATTTTTAAGAATGAACTGGAAGGTGCAAATTCAAAAAAATTAAATAAAATAAAAACACTAAATATTTCGTAAACGGCTAAATTTAGGTATAGGAAAAGCTTATGAAAACTACCTTAAAATAACTCAAGTAATCCAAAAACGCATTAAAAAATATAACTTTCCCTTTAAAATAAGGAAGTTGATAGTGACTTCCGGTATAACCGAAAGTATCAACATCTGGAAAATATTTTTATTAAGCAGGGACCTAAGAGATTATGGTTGTAGACAGATTTTCATATGACTATCATTATTAGACCTTACAATACTGTTAATGTGGGGTTTAGACAGAACACCTGTATATGGAATACTAGAAATACTATCTTATTTTGTAATGTTAAGTTACGATATTTTTAGGTATCAATCTTTATGACACTTTGTATTATTTTATTTTTTAATATGAAGAATGTTGCCTGAGGAAGGCAGCAGGTTGGCTACCGAAACGTCAGCTCCCAACACACGAAATAAAGCCGTCCGCTTGCTTTGTGAAAAACGTGTTAATAGCACATTCTGTGCTTTAACGCAGACACAAAGCCCACATTAAGTTATTACCGTGCAAAAAATTTCCAGTCATTAATGTAAATGCAATAATTGAAATAAACAGATAATGATCTTGGTAAGTGAGCGACAATTTCAAAGCGATTACCTGTCTTCTATTATGCATAGGTAATATGCACCAGTGACGACGATAAATGGTCATAGTGAAACCACACCTAATTTAATGCACAAGAGTTATTTCATACGACGTATCAAGAAGGGTGTAACCGCTGTTTTACTATTTTGGCGAAAATGTATAATTCATATGACATTTGACTTCATTTATCATAACGTGACTATATTAGTAAACTAAAATTATGGAAAATGGTTTTGTACGAGTCTGTCATCCACATTTGCAATGAAATGCAGAAACTACCCACTTTTATCTATAATAATATTCAACGACCGTCCCTACTAATATTATATGGTCTTGATGACACTGTAATAATATTGTATCATGTATTCACCACTCGCATTTCTCTCACTCACAATTTTATTATTTAAAAGAAAAACTATTTTATTGGTCATTTGTATAACTTTGTTGTACCGCATGTAAGTTTTTATGCAATTATAACGTTACTTGTAACTCACCTTCTAAATTACTCCCAAGCGCAAAAGATGGGGGCAAAGCAAATGAATCCTCGCCGAATACTGTTGATAATAATGAATAGACGTAAACTGCTGCAAACGTTGTTAATCTGGAACAGCAAACAGGAACAAAACATCAGTGACAATTTTTCAATAAAACTGGCCTTAAAAATGTTTGTTTATGGAAATCTTTTGCAAAAGAAACAGCATTTTAAATGAGAACAAATGAGAACAATCAATCTTCATTTAAAAATTCGAATGATTATACCGATGTAAATCTGAGAATAAAGGAATTTAAAAAAATCATAACTCATAACAGTCATAACATTAAGAGTATGAGATAATTTATAACTAATTTTTATTAGAATTTCGAAAAATCGCAAAATTTTGGTGAAATGACTACGAGAATTATAGTTTTAAGTCATAATTAAGTTTTCGTCGAAGTTTAATATGAACTGCTATAAAATGTCAGTTTTTGCATAAAAAAATCAAAATCCCAAATATAGGGTGCTCAAAAACCGGCGCACCAACTTGTGTGGTAGAGAAATGCTTACTTATAAAGGCACAAATAGTAAAAAAAATAATAATACCCAGTGTTGGCACATGTACAAATTTTAATTTGAATTTGATAAATTTTTATTTTTTTAAATTCAAGAAAACTGCTAGGGAGTGATAGTAAATTTAAAAATTATAATTCACCATTACTTAGTGTGAAACATAAAAACATTAAAAGATAATGAAAACTGAAGAAGTTAAGAAAATAAGTTTGTAGCTCCATTTTTTTAAATTTGACTTCGGAATAATTTTTCTCAACAAGGCACCACTGAGTTGGTGCGCCAGTTTTTGAGCACCCTGTATAATGTTTTAGAATTTTGAATAGACCAAGGCAAGTTGAGGTGTTTAACTTCAACTATCACCTCTGAAATTTCTGGACAAATGTGTATTTCTTTTCTTTTTTTTCAGCATTCTGAAGTTTAATTGAATTTATGCAAAAAAAACTATAACCGTTTTGATGCAATATCGACACACATTTTGAGATAAATTGTTTGGTCAAAATAAAATAACTGCATCCACTTTCCAGAGGTGTAATAATACCCTTTGGAGCCTAGAATTTGACATAAGTCATAGTTATGTCTATAATACACGAGCCAATCCTGACTGTTTTACGAACGAAGTTTTTGAAGTTTGAAATATGAACGAGCAGAACGACAAAAGAAGAAAAAAGAAAAAATCTGCATTTTTCTGTTTTGTATTAGTAAGTTTTGGGCAAATTTTTAAGTGGATTCAAATTCGAAAATCTATGTAAAATCTGAAGAAACAAATTAAAAAACATTATTCCCCCCTAAACAATCAATAACTTTTTAAAATTTTAAAAATATTAAGATCCAGGTGTATTGACCTCCTTTACTGTCTTTCAGAATTTTTGGACAAATATACAGGTTGATCTTATATAATGTGTTTTTGAATGATTTTCATCTAGTTAACTTTGAAATTGATTTACACGTAAATGTCAATAAATGTCAAAATTGTCAGTTGTAAAATTTACAAATTGTCAATTAATTAATTTTAAAAATTTCGTTAACATGCAACAAAATTGTTACACTATCCAAAAAACCACTTTTATTGTCAAAGCTTATTTCTGAAATGGAGAGAGACTTAATCAATGGGGAATGATAATATTCGGTGTCTAAATGAATGTCATTAATTTTCTGATTTACATGGGAAATTCTCAGACAAATAGATGAGAATCATTTACAAACACATTGTAGAATCTACATTAGAAACTTTTTAACTTCTAATGTATCTAGACCTTAGAAATTTTGTTTTCAACCCAAACTGAGTTCAAATAAATTATTTTCTAAATGGCTGAACTTCCGAAACTTGGCGTCACCTTTGTTATTTTAAATGATAACCACACTTTTTTGCATACCGATAATACAGACTGTTTATAAAAATACCGATAATACAGACTGTTTATAAAAGAGTGTAGGATCTCAGGTGGTTCTGGAACTGAAATTTGCCCCATTTGATTATTTTATTTCTATGAAATTTCTGAAAAGTACCAATTTTTATCTATCCAGGCAATCAGTAAAACCAATTTTTTCATAAATTAACATTCATCGTTGTTTGTTGAAAGAAGTGGCAAACTTTTAATACCTACTACAATCCTACATTCATTTGTAGACAGATTGTATAATAAAGATATGAAAGTCATTTTTCAAAAAATCCTCGAGCAGGATGATTTTATTTTTGTAAATGCAAAATTTTGACACTATAATATATTTCTTTATCTATCTTTCTGGTAACAATAAAAAATTGAAAACAAATAAAAGCTTTTTTATAAGAAAGGGATCCGATAAGTTTTTTTGATTAAAATTGTTCATAAAAAAATCAAAAATGATGCGATAAATGGCCTAGAGCTGCGACATACGTTTTTAATGGTTTCATCATTCATGGACTCCCCTTATCAATTTCCTTTCGAATCATATGACATAAAATTATCAACAACTTTCTAACTTTTCTTATTTTATGTTTTCTGCTTTTTTATTTTTTGTAGTCTTTTTATTGAATTTCTTGTATTTACCAGAACGATAAAAAAGTGAAAAAAAGATATAAAGTAATGTTTTTAAAAATTACCCCCATCTGAAAATGTTTCAGTAGCGAAACCGGTTACACAATAAATCATTTGTTTTGCTTGAGTAAAGGTCTCCTTCCTTATGAATCCCAAAATAACTTTGTCGCTTTAGAACATAATTGTGTTTAACCTATTCTGAGCAATTTAGGAGGTTATGCATATGTGAGAGTGTAGGGAAAAATAGATCTACTTGCTTCACTTTTCAACAACTAAAGAATCTAATTAATTCATTAATATTTAGTCTTAAGTTCAAGTCCAGGATTTTCAAAAATTTTGAAAAAACCTAAACAAGCTGAAATGTCTTGACATCATTTAAACTTTTATTGTATAGAGTGTTTCAAGTTTTAGTGGAGTCAAAAAATAAATACTTCTAATTGCCCAAAAGAAAAAAATATATTGCAGACGATAGTGTTTCTAACATACTCAATTTGATCCCTTAACATAATCCCAAATCATCATAGTACAAGTGTCAAATGCAAAAAACTACATACTTATTATTTTTTTTAATTATTGCAATCGTTTTTTCTTAATAATTTTTTTTCTACTACTATAATATGCACAAGCGAAATTTTAATGTGGTTAAAATCAGATAAATGTTTGAGAAAACCATTAAGAAAACAGCTCGTGTAATTGCTGGATTCACAAAAATTTGTACTGCCGTTACTTATTACTTATCAGATTAAAAATGATCGTTTGCGACATAATTTTTTTCTTTTGGAAAACTAAGTAAACTCAGATAGAGATATTATAAATCATTTCCAAAAATAATTATGGTATTATACAATGTGTTTAAAAATAGTTATTCATCAAGTCACTTATGAAATTTGATAATGTGCCTCCTAATTTAAATTGTGAATGCCGTCAAAGTGACAGATCCGTCAAAATAATGCAAAAAGACTTCGGAAATCAAAAAAGAAACAATTTACAACGAAAAACGCGAAAATCAAAAACACAAATCAAAACAAACCCTACACTTAACAACAACTTTGGCGAAAAATTCAAAAAAAAGGAGGTAAAAAACTAATTCAAAGATTTTACAGAAAAACAACATTAGTCATTTGGACGAAGCGGCTCATTGATTTGAATTCTATAGTTAATTCGATGAACAACCATTTTTAAACACATTGTATTAAAATAATGAATCACACGTTCAGTGTCGTAATAAATATTTCTGTCAAAAGAAGTACTGTAAACAGGATGACTTTTTTCGGACCTACATTAGAAACTTTTTAATTTCCAAAATAACTACGTCTGTAGGACTTTATGCAAAATCAAAATCAACCTTCTTATTCATCTCCATTATTTTCGAAATGGATGAGCTTTCGGAACTGCTAGAAATTCGCGCTAAGTTAAAAATTCTAAAAAGTAGACGCCAATTTTTATTTCGCCAAGTTGTTGATAGTTATCTGTCATAGTTTTTGACATCAGTCAATATTTTTCAATAACTGCAATAATTTTAAAGATTAAACTCTCAAATGTAAAAGCTAGTATGATTTTTCGAAAATAATGATCAAAAAAACTATAATTCAGTTTTTTCTTAGAGAATAATACCATGCAATCATTTAAATTTATAATTAAAGTAGGCTTTGTCAGTTTTTTAATTTCGATAAAAGCGGTGATTATGATAATTAATAATCGCTTGGTAGTTGTTTCAACTTTTTTTAATGTTGGCCTGAAAAAATCACCCTGTATATGATAATATATACAGGGTGCTGAAAAACTGGCGCACCAACTCAGTGGTACGTTATTGAGAAGCAAGTGCAGATTACGGGAAAAATGTTGAAAAAATCCCTAAAGTCATATTTTAAAAAATCTGGAGCTACAAACTTATTGTGTTAACTTCTTTAGTTTTCATTATTTTTTAATATTTTTATGTTTCACAATAATTTGAAACAAAATCTTTTGAACGAACGAACGGATATAAAATTTATAAATTTCATGTCATCAAACTAAAATAACCAAGACAAAAGCAAGTTAATTTGCTTTGACATCAATTAACCTCAACTCCTACCACCACTTAAAATTTCTGCAGAACTATAAAATTCACTGTGTATTTCCTTCCAACACACTTAAAAGTTAAAACTTGGAAAAAATTCAAACTCATACTGAAAACTATCATCTGGCGAACGCTTTTTGAAGTTTGAACAACAACAGTTGTCAGATAGGTGTCTTCTTCAAAAATATACGTCGTTAAAGCAGCTATTCATGATGATGATACGGCCTGGAATCAGAATGCACGTGTGTGACACCAATTCTTGTACTTGTTGTGTATACCTAATGCTGCTATTATTGTTATAATCGATCTGTAAACCATGACAGAAATTTAGTATTCTTACGTATCTGTGACTGAATAAGAATTAGCCCACCCACAGCTTAATGTAGTATTATGCTCTTCGGTAGTTGCGGCTCCAATAACTAGCCCTACTGTATTTTCGTTGTCCACTTGAAAAGCAGAATTTAAATTAAAAAACTGTTCAAATTAATTTATTAGAAACTTTAGTTGCATTCAAATTCACAATTGCATTCCAACCGTAAATTGCAAATAAGCGACATCATTAAAATGTAATATAGCTGAACCTGACTTGTTTTTTAAGTCAATTTTTAATTTTAATTTTGTATTAATTTAAGTCCTTATTAGTTCGCAAAAGTAGACAGAATGTGATGTTTTGTTATAATTGCACTAACAAAAAGTAAAATGAGACAGTTTCTTGTCTAAAGCACGTCAATATTCCAACAAGATGTTTTCTGTAAAAGTTATTTTTTATAAAAGTTTGAAACTTCAACAACCGGTTTAAGAAAGTTTTATTTGATAAGTTCCGTATCGGGTCATGATAACACTGTTAGATCTTTTTATGAGCTTTCTACATTTTACTCCAATATTTCCTTTCAGATATTGCTGGAAATAGACATTAACAAAGTTACTTGACTCATTTGTACATATTTCTGATCACAATAAATATTGTAAGGTTGTAAATTTTTTGACCAAATCAGGAAATTCCTTGGAAATTGTTGCAATGTGAAATATGTTTATGACACTGCGGTTTTATTTATTGCTTTATAACCAACAATTAGGATCTTATTAAAGACTACTACCGTAATTATGCGAAAATGTATCAAGGTCTGAGGTGATCGTATTGTTATAGTTTAGTATGGACGCTAAATTTCCTAGAAACAATCCGGTTACCGGATCAACATTAACTTCCAAGAGATTATACACGAACTTAGGTAAATTCTCCATTAAATTATTATGCACAAGAAGTAATTGTCATCTAATCTGTTTACAACATAATGTTGTGATAGTTTGCACTTGACTTATCTATCTCCTCCACTTGTTATTTTATAAATGCATTATTTTATCAGCTTGTGCAATGTCGACGAAATAGGAACAACAACTAGTTTTAAATTTGCCAGTTTGTAATATTATGTTATCGACAAATTGGCTTCTTTTTTCAGAGATTTCCTACTTGTGATTTGGATGTCTAATAAAAATATTTACCGGAAATTTTGTACACAGCCATAAAATAAATAGCACTTTGGGTTATACAAAGAATAGGTGTCAATTAACTTGTAAGTCAAATTGAAAGCAATGCTTTTTATTGTATTTTTTAATTACTCAAATTATTCTAAACAAGTTTTTCTCAGCTATTCCTTAAGGGATGTTCTGACTGTTTAACAAAACTTGAACAAAAATCATCGTAAAAACCTTTAATGCTTAAGTTTTCTACGATTATTATCATTTTAAAGTGTTGTCGATCAACTCTGTAACCGTTTTCAAAATATTTGCACTTTCTAAAAAAATTCTGCAGGGTGACCTAGGGATGACGGTTTTATAACTTTTTCGATACTTGAAATATTGCCATGTCTTTGCTATTATACGATGGAGCGACTTAAAATCCACAAACCACAAATATTTTTATCATACACAGGGTGTTGTGTACAGGGTGGTGAACCAAAGATATGTTTTTTAATGTAACACCCTATATATTTTTGCATAATTAGATTCTAGGCAAAAAAATAATGCATCTTTATTCAAACTATTATGGATTATCTCTTTTCGTTTCGGAATTATTCAATTTTTCCTTATAAAAAAGACTAATTTTTGAAAAATCACAACGAATTCGCGTATGAATATTTTCCAATAAATTTGCAACAGAAAAACTCAGAATATCTTGAAATTTTAACATTACTTGAAACACGCAGGTAATGTGTACAGGGTGTGATAGAATGCATCATTATATGCCAGTAAGAATTTAGGCCGACGAGTGCGCACGAGCTTTATAATGGCATTTCGATCACGTGTGATATACGACATTTTATCTTACAGGTGCATTGTAAAAAAAATAAAATTCAAGTAAATAGCCACCTGTAAAATTAGCATAGTTCTATGTATCAGTTTTCGTAGTGACCTGTGTTGCTATAGTTATGAAATAAACAGTGTCATTGTTTTCCCCAATTTTCACCAGCATTACTCACTTGTGAGTAGAACTGACAGCTTTATCGCTTTTGTGAGAAAAATTTGATTTCTCTCATCAAAAACAATGGTATAATATACCTAAAAAACTGCACCTGCAAGATAAAATATTTTTTTGAAAAATCTCGAAAAATGTTTTAAATTTATATGCAAACCCTATACCATTAAAAAGCTTATGCAAAATGTTATCGGTATGTGTAAAAAAAACATTGTGTTCCATTTGTAAAAAATGAATTATTCAAATTTTTGCGGTTGACACACCCTGTACATTATCTGCGTGTTTAAAGTAAAACACGACTATTTGCTAAAAATTATGAGTTTTTCTGTGGCAAATTTGTCGAAAAATATTCATTGGTGACTTTTCAAAAATTGATCTTTTTTATTACGAAAAGTTGAATAAAATTCTGAAACGAAAAGAGATAGACGTATAACAATTTATACAAAGTTACATTATTTTTTGTGTAAAATCTAGTTGTGCAAGAATATATAGGCTGTTCCATTTAAAAAACTGTAGCTTTGGTTCATCACCCTAAATAGAACAGCCTGTGCGTAATAAAAATATTTTTAGTTTGTGTTCTTTAAGTCAATCTATCGGATAATGATGATACATGGCGATATTTTAAATAACAAAAAAAAATAGCAAAAAAGTTATAGACCGATTTACACACCCCTGAGTCAGCCTGTATGCACTCTTCCCTTCAGGAATCGATAAGTTGCTCATTTTTAAACATTTTGAACACATCAGATTTGGTCATTTGGAAGAGAAAATGCCTCAACGTGTAATTATGTAAATTATTAAATTATTAAATATTATCATATTTCGAATAAGAGTACTAAATCCAAAATTTTTAAGAATACATTTGCAGAAATTGCAGATCTCTCATAACGCAAATCTGCAAATAAAATGTCACAATTTTTATTTCATTATAATTATGAGAAAAGAATGTAATTTTCCATCGATCTGCATTAACATTTTCTGTAATCTGTACCCATGTTTAATAAATCCCAACTTTTTATTCCTATAGAATGAAAACAAGAAAACCTGCCGAAAGCATAAAAAAATTTTGAATAGAACTTGTCGCTTAACAAATTGAAATATCTTAATGAGCAAAAATAGCTCTGGTTAGTAATACATTTCCAGCAATAAAAAAGTGGAAAATAGTAACTTGTAATAGTAACTTGTAAAATTGTTATGGATAATTAGAATACTTTAAACGTAACCTTCAAAATTTAGAATTTTTCGTACGTTATTATAAAACCTATCGTTTAAAAAAATTAAATCGATAGCTTGCATCTTAAAAAAGTTATGCACCCCTAGGTCATCATGTATGTATAAAAGTATAACTATTAGCTGTTTCAAAACTATAAAAACGCTTGTTTCTCTCAAAATTAGCTGTTATAAATTATTCCTGCACTTCAAGGAAATAATAGCTAATGTAATTTATACTTTAAATGCACTTTCTGTACTTTATGTAAAATCACACAAGTATTTATTTATTATTCGGAGAAAAAAAATAGATAAATGTGTTTCGATGAAATCTATAGCTCATAAAACCTAATTTTTGATTCTAATAATACAGGGTTATTCATCTAATACTCCGCGCCTGACTGGCCTAAACATGTCATCATTAATACTTGTATTTGTGATTTGATTGTTAAATATAAAAATTAAACAGATGCTTTGTAAACTGTATTTTATGTTGCATTTTTACCTGGTTAGGCGCGGAGTCGTAAGTGAATAACCCTGTACAGTGTACTGTTGTCTGGAAACCAAACTCGACTCATTATAGATTTGAATAGTAGTTTAAATAGGTTGATTTACAGCGATTTCTTGTTTAGAGACTTGCCTAATCGCCTAAGTAGGTTATTTTTATCCGATTCCCCGTACAAAAAAAAATAAATTACTTACGAGTAGCTTATATTGGCGTTTGTTTCGTTAAAAAGTGTTGACTTATATAGATTATTATTTATTAGCTAAACAAACCAATTAATTTTCCTGGGAACAGTTTAAATCATCTTACTTGCACTTATTTTGTTTCAAATATTATATTTTTAAAACTTCATTACTTACAATTAGCTAAATCGTCTGAAATTTTAATTTTATTAAAAGAAAAACTGGGATTATTAAAACTCAGTTTAGTGCAAACATTTTTATTTTCAGCCTTTTTTTTAAATCTAAATCCTATATTATAAACAGTAATTTAAAACACGTTTCCGATAGCAACGCGTTTTCACTATTTTAAAACACGCTTCCCGTAGCAACGTGTTTTAAGTTAATGTTTTCGCTATTTTAAAACACGCTTCCCATAGCAACGTGTTTTAGATTAAAATGTTTCAACAAAAAATAATTTAATGACACTTATGTGAAAACGCCTAAAATTCTCGGGTGTCTTGGTATGCAACTCGCATTCGCTCGTTGCATAACGAGAGCCATCGAACTTATTATTCGTATTATTGCTAACTATTCTTTCCTTTTGCGTAAATCCTGATTTAAAAAAAAATTAGTAAAAACAGACAAAATATTAATTTAAAAATTGTTTACAAAATCAATTAAATTTAACAAATAATTCAATTAATTAATAATAATTGATTGGTATTGTTTTTAATAAAAAACTCATTTTAATTTAAACTGTGACACTTATTACTTTGAAATGCATCCTTTGATGCAAATAATTGTTTTGCATGCTCACAATTTATATTTTACAAAGATCAGCAATTGAGCAAATTACTGTCTATCTGCTGACAAGTATTTCAGCCAAGTGCATTTTATTAAAATTAACTCCCATTCAGACGTCTGGCATACCAGCAGGTTATACTCAACATACTTTACTTTTAATTTGAGTTAATATAAATTTTTATATCTGAAAGCGAACTATTACGTCTATTTATTGCTAATAAAATCTTAGAAATAATGTAATTTGTTAACTGTTATTACCTTAGACGAAGTGCTAGGGCCGCCCTATCTCTGAAACAAAAATTATATAAGAGATTTGTTCGTGTTATAAGTAGATAACGCATATGAATAATACTTGACAGAACAACGCTGATTTACAGTGTTTATGGCACTTTGACGTGAAAAATAAAATTTATAGATGGACGGACCATGTGATGGAGCGCATCGCTAAGTGCACCAATGTTTCATAAAAAATTGGACTTTTCCCGTGATTTTCCAGTCAATTTGTCAAATTATATCCGTTTAAAAGCACAATAATTCAAATAAAAAGAATCACACAACATGAAACTCATTTTTCTGTGATTTATTTTAAAGTACGAGTAGATCCCACATGTTGTTTAAAATGATGATTTATGGACCTAACGCCGAATACACCATTTTTATACACTGATTCATTCGGGATGGCTTAAGTCCGATTTCTTTGTACATACGCTTACGAACAAATTCAATTAAGCTGCCGAAAAATCCCATAAAAATATTATATACTTCTTCAAATACTTTCATAAATTTCCAATGACCATGACCACAAACGTTTTTGTTAAAGTATTCAAAGTTCATTAAAAATTAATCAAACTGGGGAAGAATTATTGAAAACTAGACACATATTTTCAGTAATAAAAATGAATAATTTTTAAAACAGTTTTTAGGAAATAATACCCAGTGTTTGCACATCTACAAATTTAGATTTTTTTTTGGTAAATTTTATTTTTTTTATTCAACAAACTGCTAAAGACTGATAGTATATTTTAAAATAATTATTCATCATTGTGCTAAGGAACGATTATTTAGTGTGAAACATAAAAGAATTAAAAACCAATAAAAACTGAAGAAGTAAACAATAGTATACGAGTTTTATAAGACGTTCTAGTGTGGCACGAATGGTTTTGGAGCACGACGAAGGAGTGCTCCAACAAAACGAGTGCCACAATGGATTCTTATAAAACGAGTGTAATATACTATTTTTTCTACTTTCTATTTTTGTTGTTTAGTTTAATTAGTTTACTTTATCAAAATCTGTTCAAACCATTTCCTTTTAATTTTGTTAATTATTCAGGCTTTATCAATAACCGACGACACTAAAGTATAGGGATGACTGATAAAACCCAGCCCAGCACTGCCAATACAACTTCTAAAAATTTACCAAAAGTAGTTGCATAAAAGTTCTCTTTGGTTTTAGGAAAAATAAATTTGCAACTAATTTTTTTTAAATATGTCGATATTTTTCCCCTAACCTATACATGTTTCTCAACAACGTACACTGAATTAGTGCGCTAGCTTCTGAGCACCTGTATAATCAGAATTAATTATTTTAATCACGTAGTTAATGATACGGATTAATTTACTCTTCCTACATTGAACTATTAGCAAATAACTACCATTCAAGTTTGTCAATAAATTATTATTATTATCATAAATGACAAATTGCATATACGGACAGTAGTTCTAATTCCGCATGTCTGGCATACTCGTAACTCGTAACATCCACGCGTCAAATTTCATAAAATTCGAACAAGTTATTAATTACTCATTAAATATCAGAAATAATGAAACAACACTTCTTTATTTAAAAAATGCTTCGCAAAATTTATTAATCAAACTTTTCATTGAACTACATTTTTATAAAAGCCCATAAACAGATCCGGGAAAACCAAGTTTAAAAAAGTTATATCATAAAAAGAATATATTAAATTATAATTTTGAAATAACATTTTTGCCCTTGAAAAATTTTACGGAAGAAATTGTTGTTGGTTGTTAAGGGCAGAGATGTAAATAAACTTCATATTTTAGCGACGTTTCGATTTTAATTAAATCATCATCAAGCTGCAATATTTATAGGTCTTGCTTTAAGGTGACATAGCATGAACACTTGCTTTTTTCTATTTTTTTTTTCAGTGTTCGTGTTCGTGCCATGTCACCCTCAACCTATGAAATTATAATTTATTCCAAACTATATTATTTTGTAAGAAGTACTTCTCAATTTAAGTTTGCTAAAAGTGTTTTTTGCTAAATCTCAGAAACTAATTATCACACACAGATTTAGTTTTTGCTATTAGATACCTCATTGTTTTGTCTATGCATGAAAATTTTTACAAATATTAATAAATTAAAAATATTAGTATTATTAATAAAATTTTAGATTTTATCTTTATTTCTTCTGTAAACTGCGCTTTGAATCATGTTTTCTGCCACAAATACGTAAACAAAACTGTCACAAACCCCAAAAGACTGTAAGCAACAAATTTTCTTCGTTTTATTCGCAAAAAACAACATAAAGCATCCTTTGTTTTGGAATAACATAAGAAATAATAATTGTTTTTGTGTAGTGACTTAACACTAATTATCAAATTAATTATCAATAATTAATAAATAATTTTAATTAAGCGAAATTTTAAAATATTCTGAAAAGTACAAAGAAACAGAGAAAAACACAAAGTATTGAATCCTTAACGCGTATTTTGTGTGTGATTATAATTTCTTGAAAGAAGCAGACTTACCTGTGTAAGTAATACAGAGTGAGTCATTTATGGGTTATTTGTAGTTTTGTTTTTTTTTCAAGATGCAGCCAATAATACTAGAATAATGCTGATTCCAGTTTCAAAATTCATCCACGATTGCACAGTTCTGAGTATTGTCTTGCTGAGTTTATCTTGCTAGTTTTGCCAAAATTTCATTATGGACTAAAATTGTTTAAAAGATAAAAAACCAATGTTGGTAAAGTTAATGTTTAAAAAATCAAACGAAGTATTCAAATGGTAATAAATAAAGTATTTTTGGTTGCGTTTTAGATCTCTGAACAAAGCAGAAATAACCCATACATAATTCACCCTGTATGTACAGTCATAATCAAAAAGAATGCCACCCTTAAAACCGCACTGGATGGACAGTTAGTAAACTACCTTCTTTGTTGAAATTGATGGCCTTAAAAATATTAGTCGGACTTTTACTATCCGACTCGGTTAGTAGGAGTCTAGGAGTGTGATTCTTTTTGAACATGCCTATACAACAATTAAAAAACCAAAAATAAAAACATTTTTGCGTTTACGATAAAAAACGAGCTGAAATGCCGAAAAATCTTCTGTCCAATTTACCCTTAGTTTCTAGAATTAGTTATTGTTAGATAAATGTTATCGGTTCCATAATTTCTTTAAAAACACCAATTAGGTCATTTCTACCTTAGCAACTACCCAATCGATAAAATTTATTTAACGATAAATCGTTCTAGAAACAAGCTTAAAAAAAAGCAAAAAAAAACAAGAAAATAACAAAAAAAAAACACTAAATTCAAAAGAGTTTTGAAAAACAATGCAAAAAAGCGCAAAATTAGGACAGAATTCTTTCTCTTATTAGGAATATGCCTTTTTCCGTGAATAATTGAAAAGATTTTATCAAAAGAAAACAGGAAATGACAAAACTACGCCTAATATACTGACTAATGAAAGTAACTAATTAATAAAAGTAACTGTACTTTCATTAACTTTTTAGATTTTGAGCAACAATAAAAATAAATTATTTTTGAAAAGGTTTCCTAGGAAATAATTCCCAGTGTTGACACATCTACAAATAGTGATTTTTTGAATAAATTTTAATTTTTTTTAATTAAAAAAACTGCTAAAATCTGATAGTAAATTTAAAAATAATTATTCATCGTTTTGTTACGAAACGATTACCTGGTATGAAACATAAAAACATAAAAAAATAATGAAAACTAAAGAAGTTAACACAATAAGTTTGTAGCTCCAGATTTTTTAAAATATGACTTTAGGAATTTTTTCAACATTTTTCTCGTAATTTGCATTTGCTTCTCAATAACGTACCACTGAGTTGGTGCGCCAGTTTTTGAGCACCCTGTATATAAAAAAATTGTGCAGCTCTGTTCAGTTGAATCTACTGTCAATAAATGTCAAATCTGTCAATTAAAAAATTCAAAATTTCTTTAAAAATTTTCGTTAAAATGCAACTAAATTATTACACTGTACAAGAAAACATTTTTACTATCGAAGATTATTTCCAGATTCGAGACTTAATGAATGGAGGATGTAAAATTCGATGTCTAAATGCTTATCACTAGTCCTATGAAGCGGCATTTTCTGATTTTACATGAGAAATTCACAGACGACTCAATGAGAATCATTTAAAAACACATTGTATTATTCATGCACTTCAAAAAATTAATAGTTAATGTAATTTATAGTTTCAATGTGAGATTAAATCATTAATAAGTTATTTTACATTTTTTCTTAGTTTAGTCTTAGTTTTGAAACACCTAATAGAAACTAATTATTAACAGATTTTACTAAACCATGACAAAAATTACAAATTTATATCTGATATCCATTATTGACACCTTTTCACATTTTTCTCAAGATAGAATACTAGCAAAAAATTCTATCGTTAGATTGTAGTGAATTGTTAAAATTTGGTTAAAAATATTTAATCAAATGAAGGCAGTTTTATCTAATTTGGCAACTGATCAAGACCAACACATAATTCAAACATACCTATTACAGGTGAGTTAGTCATACCTTTAGATATTTTAATTAAATAAAATTTATTGTGGTGACATTCACTGGAAATTTATGGTTTGTCACGTGCATAAAGTGCAGTGACTGCCAAGTGTTGAGTATTGCAGAAGAAATAAAAAATTGTAAAGTTATGTTGAATAGATAGAAGTGCTAGGAAATACTCTCGCGTGCAAATTAATGAAAGAAACACGCACTCTGTAAACTCAAAGGAGAATTCCAACCAGCTTCGTAAATTGGTTTAGCTAATTACAAAAATTTATTTTCTATTATGTGCCGTGTAGTGGGAAACTCCCTGGGCTAAACTAATTATGCAAGCTTCACATTTCGAAAAATTCGATTTACACGCACTTGTAAGTTTAGTACAAAATGATAAATCGTATCACGAAAATGCTAAAAATTGTACTTGCATATTTATGTCACATGATAATTACGTCTACCAACCTAATGCTGAACGCAGTGTCAGATAAATTATATCATGCTGCAAACACGTATTTTGACTTCATTCCATTTAGTTGCATTTGCTTGTGTGAATAACAACAGAATTAGCTTATGTACACATCATGTGTGAAACTGTCGTAAATTTATGAACATTCCAACACCCAATAGATATTTTTTCTAGATTCTTATTAGAATTGCTAAAATTTACAGTTAAGCAGTTTGTTAAACATTTTAATAGATCGAACGGAAAACAATTTATACGAATTGCATAAGAAAACGATTTTCTGGAAGATAAATATCTGAAATTAAAGATAAGCCGTTCATTTAAAATTCACTTTCCTTGTTTGATATTCTTAGTTGAATGAAACTTGAATCAAACGACTTTTTAACGTTTTCGGGATTATTCAATTTACACCAAACCATTGATGTAAGTCGTACAAGTTTGACTGAAGTTTTTATGTTAGTTTTAGATTTAGATGCTGTAATACTGTGTAGGATTAAAGTAATCAAATGCAACTAATACCGAGAGTTGTTCTCAAATCTTAACTTTATTATTTTATTACTTTCAAATGTAATTATACAAAAAAAATCAAGATATTTTGGACATAATAGTTTTCCATTAACAATGATGTAATTTCAGTAATCTTTCATGAAAATGACTCAGGTTTCACTAAACTGGGTTAGGTAAGGTTTTAGCGAGGTTTTTTCGGTCAGAACAGCGATTATTTTGCAAAAATATGGACAAGTATGACCCAGATTTTGTTAAACTGCTAAAAGAAAAACAAATCAAGTCAAATATCATTACTTTTCCTCTTTTGGCTTGATTTTCACCAAAAGGTGCATGTTAAAGTCATTGTAATTTTTCCTTTTTTACTGTTTCTATACTGGCCTGAAATAAAAAATGTTTTTTTTTAAATCATGCATTTTTGAAGTCTCGCCAGGTTTTTTGGACAAAAAAACAATTTTGCAAAAAATTTGCCAAAAGGCCACTAATTTTAATAACTATTTTAGACATTATAACTCAGAAATTCGGTGTGGTTCCCTGTAGAACATGCTCTAAAAACTGTGTGTTTCAGTCCTTATTTTTGCTTTGATTTGAAGAAATTTATTTTCGTAATAAAAAATACTGTAAATTAATTTCAGTTGCGCAGAACAAGCAGGTAAAAAACGCTCTAACGCCACATATTTAAGTTGTCGGTAAAACCAATATAATTCAGGTTAAACATTTATTTCATAGTTTAACCTTCGTCAAAAGTTGACCGAAGATGTGTCAGGTTACAAACGTTATTTCAATGTAACTCAGTCAAAAATAACGAAATATGAACAAACATTTTTCGATAGTTACCTTGTAAATCCAATCTTTTTTTTATTTAGTGAGTTTCTCAATAAAAAAAAACCTATTTATACAAGGTGCCTCAAAACTGGCGAATTCCGAGTTCAGAACATATATATATATACAAAATCACTTCAGTAGTGCAAATATAGAAAAAAATAAATTAGAGCGTCCCCACAAAGATATTTTTTTATGGTTATTGTTATTTATAGTGTAGATAATTGTGGAAAATAATAATGTAAAACAATTTTTCGAAAAAATTGCTTTATTTAGGAGTAAAAAAATCTCAAAAATAAAACGGCAAATTACAAAAATTTAAGATTTTTTTATTTCAAGATAAAGCTAATTTTTTGAAAAATTGTTTTACATTTGTATTTTTCACAATCATCTATCAATACGTGTGTTAATTTTACCACGTAATAAAACTCATCAAGTACAACTTTTCTTTAAAACATTTTGCAAAATTCTTAATTATTATTATTTTCACGGTTTTCCTCCTTTCTTTTGTTCAAACGAGCCGCTCAATGTTTAATAATCAGATTGTAATCATAACAACTATTTTCATTGTTGTTTTAAATTGTTTAAATTATCCGTTTCTATTACAACGAAAATAGTTCGGCTTTTTTATTCTACCGATAGGCGAGTTAAGTTTTAAGTTGTATTGAAAAATTACAAATAGGAAAAATGTTTTATTTGATTAGCTCTGTTACCTGTTAAAATTAACACACGTATTTCTGATACAGAGCACATGCAGTGCTCTGAACTCGGAATTCGCCAATTTTAAGACACCCTGAAGTTTATCCATCTTAAAAAAGTGAACAGAAAGCTCTTTAAATTCATTTAGCAGTTTCTTGATAAAAAAATTTAATCTTAGAATATATGAGTTTTACAATTCTCTACAGAACATAGGTGAAAATAATTTAATCGAGCAAAACAGGCGAAAATAACACAATAACAGTCCTAATTTTGCAATAATGTTATGCCTCGCTTTGTTTATCAAAAACAAAATGCTCTCGCATTTGGTGTGGTTCGGCGATGAAACATGCCCCAAGTGCATCAAAATGGACACAAAGATTTTTTCTTCCATGTTTTGACAAAATTTCTCAAATTTTTGGCAAAAACTTATGTATACGAGTATCTAAAAAATGGACAAAAATAGTATTCCATTCTTAATTGTCTGAATCTGCTGCCTTGTTTTAGCAAAAACCTTTGATAAAACCCCTCTTATTATTTTGCAAAACAGCAAAATAACTTATGGTCCTAGTTTTTTATTATCTCTTTGATGTGTTTTTCTTTGATTTGTGTTATTTACAAATAAAGTGATTTAGAAACCGGAGGTAAATCGATCAAAACAGATATAATATACCGCGTATTTGCTTTATTTTAGGCTCTAGAGTGTAGCCCAAGAGGAAAAACCTTTAAATTTCAGTAAAAATTTTACAATTGTTAGTTTTATTGTAATGAAAGCTCCAGAACTCAGTGCGTTCGATGGAACATAACATAATACAAATGCATCCAAACAGATAAAAATTATGTGTTTCACATGATTTTATGATTTATTTTTTTCCTCTCAAATTTAGACATTTAAAAAAATTTTGAAAAATGTTGTAAATCTATGAAAATAGAAAGAATTAACACATTCAGACCTAATTTTTGCAATTTTGTAAAAAAAAACCTCTTACCTAAGTATAAACAACCGGCACAAAAAACGTGTTTTTCAGTTTTCTTGGTGAAAAATGGTCTAAATCAATCAAGCTAAATAGACGATAACAACACATTTCAGACTTCATTTTGCAATTTTCAGACATGATGTAATCATTTATTTTTTAATTTAGTTAGGGAAGAAAAACTGCAGATCTTGCTACATTAAAACAAAATTATTTAACAAAACAACAAATTTACCAACAAATGAAGCCGAACATCGAAAACAAAAGAACAAGAATTTTACTGCATAATAAATAAAACTCATCAAATACAACAACTTTTCTATATAACATTTTGCCAAATTTTTATTTATAATTTTTACTGTTTTCCTCCTGTCTTATGTGCAAACGAGTCGGTCAGTATTTAATAATTAGTTTGTATTCATAGCAACAATTTTCATTGTTGTTTTAAATTGTCTTTTTCTATCACAACGAAAATAGTTCAGTTCTTTTATTTTTGTACCCATGGGCGGGTACATGTTTCAGTATGTTCCACATTTTAAGTAAATATGCGATTTTATTATTGAAAAATTACAATTAGAACAGATGTTTTATTTGTTGAGCTCTGTTACCTGTTAAAATTAAGAGAAATATTTCTGATACACCCTGTATTATTATCTACTAAGACAGACAGTAGCAGTTTCCATCCGAGCAATAAAAAGTGTTATAACTTTTCCACGACTAGTTAAATCTAAAATACATTTTGATTACGATTTCCTAAACCCCAAAACAGAAAAACAAATTGAAAATTGAAATACAGGCGCACATTTTCTGTTTCAAAATAAACGATTTTCATGCGCTTGCAGCCAGACTTACGTTATTCAAAATCTTATAGTCACATATTGCACCATTTATTTATTGTAGGGAAATTTTTGTGAGAAATTCCTTATCATATATTCGAGTAAATTGTGCTTACATGCACGGAAAATTGAAGAAGCGTAAAACGGTATTCCCTATGCAAACAGGCGAACGCATAACTTACGAAAAATGTGCTCCTGAAATTGATGGCAAGGATTGGATTTTTAAAACTGGTAACGTGCGATTGTCACAACACGTTCTGCACCTTTCCATTGCTTTAACGTTAAAATTATGACCAGTAGTAAAGTAATAATAAAAAATATCCACGCGTAAACAGAAGTGTAGGTAGTGTGTTAGCTCAAGGCTTCCAATACTGGAGAAAAATCAAATTTTCACTTCATACAGTCTGTTCCGTCTAAACCCCACATTAGAAGTATTGAAAGTTCTAGTAAGGATATATATTTGAAAGTTGGTACTCAGCCAGAATCCGTTGTGTTCTGCTCAATGAAAATATTTTCAGATGGCGGCACTTCCGGTTACACCGGAAGTCAGTATCACCTTTCTTATTTTAAATAGAAAGCTATATTTTTCACGACGTTTTTAGATGAGTTGAGTTATTTTAAGACCGTTTTTATCAGCGTTTCCTACACCTAAGTATAACCGTTTTCGAGATATTTAAGATTTTTCGAAAATTTTTGGATTTGCACCTCTTACTTAAAAAATCGATAACTCTCTTAATTTTAAAGATTTCAAAATCATATTTGAAAAATTAAATGAGAAAGCCTATGTCTGTTCCCCAGTGTGTTCAAAATTAGAACAGAAGTTAATAAACAAAAAACTTTTAAGATTAAGTTGGGTACAACTTCAAGTACCCATAACTTATTTTTTGTCACATAAGATGCTTCAATTCTTATTTTACTCATCTATCTGTATTCCCTATACCTTATCTGTGATAATTTTCAAGTTACGTGTTATTTGTGTTATTTGTCTCGCGGACTTTTTTAAAGGAAATTTAATTCTCTACAACTTCCTTCTTAATATTTTTCTTGTATCTATAACCGTATTCGCAGCGTTTTGAAAAATATGGGACAGAGTGCAAATTGGTAAACGATTGAAATTTTTTAAATATAGTTTAGGATATAGTTTTTGCATTATTTTTAACTCCTACAATTGAGAATTTACTGCTCTATTTGTCTGTATTTTTTTATTCGCCTTGTGCTAACCGTTATTTAATTACAACTATTTTTATAAATTCATTGCTCTGAAGACTTGGACGCTAATGGAACGACTGCGCCTCTCAATGACGGGGACGTTTTATTTGTACGTCGTTTCATATCTTTAGTTTTAGATATCCGTAGAAAGAGCGTATAGGTAACAAATTTCTCAATCCCAACAATTATAATATTGTAACTTGAAAACTATTAAACATAAGCATAGAGAATTAAATTCTCTACGATTTAATGAAATAAAACTTGTGGCATTTCATTTGAAAAAATTGAGTTATGAGTGCTTAAAGTTCTGAAAACTTAACTTTATACATTTGGGGGCTTGTTATTCTTTTTTAGAAATCTGAAAACACTAAAGGAAAGATCTACGCTGCATTTTTCAAATGAGCCAAAAATATTTTCAAATTCTAAAAAATGGCAGAGTTATCGATTTTTTATATAAAAAAGTGCGAACTACTTCAAAATAACTATAGTAATTCAAAAATGCATTAAAAAGTATAGCTTTCCATTTAAAATAAGGAAATTGATAGCGATTTGTGATATAACCGAAAGTGTCACCAGCTTGGAAATATTTTCACTGAGCAGGACCTAAGAGATTATGGTTGTATACAGATGTTCAGATAACTATCATTATTAATGTGGGGTTTAGACGGCACACCCTGTATAGGACAGCACCTAGATATAGGAGCTAATTTACAGCTTTTGCAAGAAAAGCATTAAACTGCATGTAACTTCCTACAAATTGCAATTTATATGTAGATGAATTATCGATATTTCATTGCGTTTCGTAATTTTCCAACTTCTTCAATAAAGCGAAACAAAGCAAATAAAAGCTTCTGCCCCATCATACCTACGCAATATTTGCATGTCCTACAGCTCAATAATAGAAACCCAGAACTGGAATCACGATTCTCGCCTACGAGGGCAATTAATAATGCAATTCTTTTAAAATATTAACAAGCCGGCAACAGTGATGTCTTGATAAGTCCCCATTGAAAAAGAGATTAAGCGTGAGATAAAATTAATTATTTTTTCATTTAATGATTACATGAAGCAAGTGCTCTAACACGACAGGTCCCTGTAATTGTATTTTTCATGCAAGATAATTAATTTCACGTTGAATTAACTTTATACCCCGTAATGGCCCCTCGCTGAAATATTGCCGAATAAATAACTGCATGCGCTCGCGAAATATCGAAGCCTAATAAAGGAATTCAAAAAAGAAAAGCTGGGTAATTTATAAGGACCACCTTTTCGATTTAGCGGTTGAGTGATTGTTCTTTTTCAGAAACAGATGCTGTGGGATGTTCCGCTTTGCCGCTTAACACCTATGCAGTGAGATATTGCATACATAATGCCCAACCTCTGGTCAAAAATAAATGCGCCCATATTTCCCAACGTTGATGCTTTTACTACAAAAATCCAACAAATAACAATAATAATAATAATTCATTCGTTCATCTTATCTGAATACACAGAAATTGAACACGTCAAGTATGGATACTAATTAGGATATTATAATATAATTAAAAATAATAAATATAAATATAAACATATCAAGTTAAACAGATAACAAAAAGGAGAAAAATTACATAAAAAAAGGTATAAATTACGAATAGAGAGACAGCTAGATCGCGGAGAACTAGATAAAAATTCATTTATACTATAATAATATTCACTTATAAGGTACCTTTTAATAACGGTTTTAAGAGCATTTAATTTAAGAGACTTTGTGTTTTGACTAAGCTTATTATAAAGATTGAGGTTTAATGTATTTCTAACGGCACTGCTACTCTTGAAACGGGGTAGCAGAAGTAGTTGTGCAGATCGTGTGTAATGATTATGAAAGTCTGCATGTTTATTGAAATTATGGAATGATTGGTGGATTTCAAGCAAAAAGAATATATATATATATATTATATAGTATATATATATATATATATATATATATATATATATATATATATATATATATATATATATATATATATATATATATATATACTTGGACACTTGCTTTCAAGCAAAAAGAATATATATATATATATATATATATATATATATATATATATATATATATATTCTTTTTGCTTGAAAGCAAGTGTCCAAGTGTCATTATGTTAAATTTTATGAACCACGGTCTACAAGAATCATAGCGGCTAATGTTAGCTAAGACCCAAATTGCTCTTTTCTGAATTTTAAAGATTTTATTACCGTGAGAGGCATTACCCCAAAAAGTCACTCCATAGGTTAAATGCGAGTGAAAAATTGAATGGTATGCAGTTAATAAGCATTCTAAACTTAAATAGTTATTTATGTAACAAGTGAGTAAAGTAACACTTTTTTTAACGAGCAGGAACAGTTGACCTGGCAATTCCTACGAGTTGCATACAACACGAATTGCATACAACATATTTTTCTACGTCCGTCATAATATGAAAATATAAAAAAGTAATAGTATTAATTCAAATGTCTTTATTAATTGAAATATGGAAAGTGCAACTTTGAGCGTTATTGATTCGTAGAGAAAACCAAGCAAATAACTTTGAAAATGTTTTCTATGTGACAGCTCTAAGACAGCGTCTACTGACAGCGCCGCGTCCAAAGCACCCTACTATATTAATATTTACGCGTTAAAAAATGACACGTTACGGCACTTTTTTTCAAGCTTTTGATTTATTCAAGAAGGATATACTTTTTGAACAGATATGAATGAAACAAATTCTAAAGTTTATAACGGACGTAGAAAAACTTTCTTTAATTGTCTGATGAGATAAACTTGACCAGATAGTTTTTGGCATAGGCTTTCAATGTGAGAACTCCATTTTAGAGCTTCATCCACAACCACACCCAGAAGTAACATGGTTGCCAGTTATATTATTATTGTTAAAAGAAAAGTCAGTGTGCTGTGTCTTATCTGAATTTACCACCAAGAAGTTCGATGCGAACCACGACGTTGCTTTGTCTGTCAAAGTTTGCCTGCTTAGTTGAAGGGAAGTTTTATCTTTACCTGATACTATAAAGGTTGTGTCATCAGCATAAAGAAGACTTTTAAAAGGAAGTAAATAATTACAAAAGTCATTTAAATATATTATAAATAAAACAGGCCCAAGTACGGAACCCTGAGGTACTCCGTGAGGGTTTATACACATATCTGATTTATTGACACCTATGGTAACCATCTGTTTTCTGTTACTTAGATATGATTTAATAAAATTGTTTGGTTTGCCTCTAATTCCGTAAATCTCTAGTTTTTGGATAAGCAGGTCGTGATTCACACTATTAACAGTAGTACTAAGGTCTAACAATGTTGCAGCCATGAGTGTACCTTCCTCAATAACCTGAATTATCTCATTAACAACGTTGCTGACTGCTTGGATGGTGAAGCAGTCTTTTCTGAATCCAAAGTGAGCTTTATGTAGCACATTTAACGAGTCAAAGTAATACACTAATTTGTTCTTAAAGACAATTTCAATTATCTTACCAAAAATGGGAACAATGGAGATTGGTCGATAGTTATGTGGGTTATCAGTGTTGTCTTTTGTAAAAATAGGTATAACTTTAGTACGTTTAAAAATTTCAGGGAAAATGCCAGTTGAGAAACAGTTATTAATCAGTGAAGTAAGTATACAGGCTGTCCCAAAATTGGCGGAACAGATATGTGGTACACTAATAGGTACTGTTTAGAGATCATAGAAAAAATGTTAAAAAAATTCTATCTCTTTTATTTAAGTTGTAATGGAGGTTTCAAGTTGGAACATTTGACCTCACTTAGTTCAGTACCTACAAAAATTTCATGTATTTTTTAAATGCGGTTTGTTAAAGAAATAAATAAAAAAGTTATATTCCAAGTTACAGCTTTTTACGGTATTGTCTGTAGCTTTTACAGCTATTTATTTTTTGACCATTTTACCATTGCCACTAACAATGCTTATGACAATGAACTTATTCCCAATAACTTTTCCACAAAAATTAAGTAATAAATTCCGAGTTTTGAGTTGTGCCTTACCTTTTTGTTTGTAGTCGGTTAATGCGTTGATGCCTGTAAACATAAATGTTTGCTATTTTTTTTATTTTGTCAGCATAAATACCCAAAGATTCAAACCGGATGTAGAAACCACTTTTTAAAACCGTCTGCTCTGGTCTTACCGTACCAGGCCAAAGTTGCATGATTTGCAAGAACAAAAAGCGTCGTGGGACTGTGGCAGAGCTGTATTAAGACGGATTTTCGTTTTACCATTAAACTGTCATATTTACATTGACGTTTTGAAACGATTTTGTGACTTGTGAAGTCTAGTTTTTATTCGGAAGTAAAATTACCGTTGGGGGCGCCACTGAGCTAGGTCAAAAACAGTAACCATAAATGACGGGAAAATGTTTATTCGGATATTTTGAGCGTTGTACGAATTTTGGGGCTTCACAATTATTGCATTGCCTATGCGAAATGATTAGTGTATCTTTGATGCAAGAAACTTATGTTGACATATGAAAGATGACGAGGAAAACACGAATAACGAATGACTGTTTGGTTCACTTTCTTTATTGGAAAATTATTACAAAGACATTGAAAAGCCTACCTTTTGGCATAATTTACGTTTAAATGTATCAGCAGTTGTTAATCTTTATTGTAGTTTTGTAGATTTACCGCAGCATTTCATGATTTTTTTCAGTGGAAAATTCTAACCTAAAATTCACACACTTCACTAATTTATTGGTTTCTTGAGCCAAACTTTGTGTTTGCAGTGATCTATTACTTATAATCTTTGGTAAATTTTTACTTTAGCTACTTCGGGATTTTTGAAAATTTTTTTTTGCATTTTGCTTTAAAAAGCCTCTAGATCAAAGATATGACCATGAAAGTTTGTGCAAATGCCCCGTTTTCGAAAAATTCGACTTTGAATGACCTTGACCTAGACTTTTTAAATTTTATTAACATTCTAATAAATGATATTAACCGTAAATGTAACTATAAATGAGGCAAGGCGCCTACAGATGATAGCCCGCAGGCTGGGGCTTCGCCCCAGCGACCTAAAAATAAACATACCCCACGGACGATTAAACTCGAAAATGTTGAACTCGAAACGTGGAATAGTGGTTTTTATGGAACTATGTTGCGCGTGGCTGGGGCTTCGCCCCAGTTAACTAACAGGAAACATACCCCACGACCAATTAAACACGAAAACGTGGAACTCGACACGTGGAATAGTGTTTTTATGGAGCTAGGGCGCCGTACAGTTCGTGGTCGGAGGCTGGGGCTGCGCCCCAGCTAACTAAAAGGAAATATACACCACGATTGGTAAATTAACCTCGAGAACGTAGCACTCACAAAAAAATACCTTGTTCACCACTAGTAAGTAAAATGGAGAAATGGAGTGGTGTTGTTGGTAAATTGCATGAAGGGAAATGCCGGAATGCAACAACGCATCCCCACTTCCGTCAATCAGCCAATCAGAGCACAGAGACATAAATTCAAATTGCAAAATATGAAAAAATACACCTACTTTTTAATGAAAAAGATATAATACGTCATTTAAATTCATTCTGGGAATACCCGAAGGTGTTATAATCATAACAAACACGCAGGTGCGATTCTTACCTGTTGAAGCTAAACAATAACAACCAATCAGAAATAAGCACACGCAACGCATGCACACCCTGGTGGCAAACGTTGTATCCCTTAAAATCAACAAAAATGGCGATTCAAGTGAAAAGTGAGTGAAAATAAAAATTATTTTTCTAATGTTATTTTTAATTTGCACAAGAAAATTCATAGTGTACGGTTATCAGGGCACTTAGAGGAATCGTTTGGCGTAAGTTTCAGCTTGAAAATCCAGAAGTAGTTAAAGTAAAAAATTACCTAATCTTTAATTAGACAACTGTTTGAAAACATTTTGTAATCAAAATTTAAATATTTTTCACTTTTTATCCACTTTCAAGTTCCAACAATAAACACTTTATACCACGAAAAACTACAGAACCAAAGTCAACGCTAGTATTTACCACCACGTACTTTTAAAGTGATTCTTTCTATTGTAAGTAATTAACACTATACACTCAAAATTGTTGAACAATTCATTAAATGTCACTTAAATGTGGAATTACGAAAATTTCTTTACTGTTTTCGACATAGTTCAAAAGTCATCACCAGAGGGCGTCTAGTTAATTTTATTTCTGAATTGTCGCTATTATATGGTTTCCATAGTTTTTATTATTGCATTATTGTTGGGGCACGTAAATCTTGTTTCCATGAACTTAAGGTCGTGGTCGAATTGGTTCCCAATAATCTCTATAAGTATAATTCTGTAAAAGGTGATGGTCGAATTGGTTCCCGGGTGATGGTCGAATTGGCTCCCGCATGAGCAGGTAGGTAAAAAGGACTAAGCCAAATATATGTTAATATTTTAGTTTTAAAGCTGGTAGAAATGTTCAAATAATTATTTTCTTGGCACAAAATCCAACAACAAATTTCATTTATTCATGGCTAACTGGTTATTTAAAAAAAAGGAGAATGTAATTTTTTAAGTCCAATGCTCTCCTGTAAATTTCGTAAAATGTTTCGTCAAGTAATGACTATTAAGACATCTCACATGATGACGTTGCGTTCGTTAATATGTCTATTAATACTATTAAAGCATCAAAATGGAGACAAATTACAAATATAATTTTAACATTTTTCGACATAGTACCCATTAAGTACTATGCGCCTTCTCCATCGTTTTGGAAGTACTTGAATACTCGAAGAAATATTTATCCACAGCCTTTAAATTGTTAAAATACGATTTGTTTTCGAACGTTTTGGAACTTGTAAATTTGTTCAAACACTTGCAAACGCCATTTCTGTTATCATAATACTTTAATCTGTTTATCTGACCTACCTGACCGACGGGAATCAATTCGACCATCTCCGGGAACCAATTCGACTATAATTAGAGAGGATTACAGAATTTGGGAACCAATTCGACTCGTCCCGAACTTAAGAGGTCACCTTTATGCCTATCGAGATCATCAAGGTAAAACTGCAATATTGCCAAATTTTCTATTAAAAATGAGCGAATATCTTAAAAACTAAGAAAGATGGATTTTTTTAAATATTTTTTTTGATGTTTCTGGACCATAGGCCACACCTGCCCGCTAATCTGTTCCGCCAATTTTGGGACTGCCTGTAGATGTTAAAAAGTCTTTGCTTAATTTTATAACTTTAGCATTAATGCCAAATATGTCGCAGGTTCCAGAGTTGCTCAGATTATTTATGGCTGTCAAAACTTCCCCCCCACCCTCAGGGTCAAGGAAAAATGATTTTCCAAGATTATGAGGTGACGAAACCAATTCGAGCGGATTCAAGTTGACCGGCGGTAGTGTTTGAGTTAATTTTGTTGCAATAGAAATGCGATGATACTCATTTTAAATCGCCTTTTATGAAAGCTGGATGTAAAGAATCGAAAGTGACTACAAAATTGCTATTTATTTGCATAATGCCACCACACCTCGGCCAGACTCCAGACGCGCAAATTAAGTTCTTGAAATAGATAATTCAATTACGTGAAGGATGTTTCATGAGTAATCATAGACAACGTAACGTTTTGTAAAGTCGTGGTTAGACTATAAGTACACGGCTGGAGGCAACCATTTGTTATTATAACACATTATTAGTGCATTAAATTTTCTTGAAGACTATCTCATCCAAGCCCGAAGATGTTTTTGCCTCATACTATAAAAGCTAAGATCAGATATGTTATTGTTTGATTTAAAATTCTAAAATGTGCCGCACGAAAAGTTTACATAGTCAAATCTATCTTAAATACATAATCACGACCCGACCCGAGCTATTATGTACCTACAAAATCTTATTCTATTCGTATGAACCAAAGCAGATAAAAGGTGCATTTAAGTGAATATTGTATATTTTCAGACAATAGAAAATAAAGTTCCCATTTTTGTATGGACGAAATTATTTTATTAAACATATAATCATTAATCATAGCGTCAAAAGTGAATTAATAGTTTTCGAAGTAGATTTTTAAGATTTTGCGTTAATCCGAAGAAATTTATTACATGTTGATTGTAAATTCCAAGTGTTAGTTCTTTTGTGGCTTACCTAATATAGGCTGTTCCGTCTAAACCCAACATAAGAAATAGGTATTGAAAGTTCTGTTAATAATATTTATCTGTAAATTTGTGTACACCAAACCGTTGGGCCCTGTTGAACGAAAATAACGATTATACCGGAAGTCGCTGTCAATTTTCTTATTTTAAATAACAAGATACGTTTTTCACTGCGTTTTTGGTTTTCTTGATTTATTTTAAGGGGATATTCATCAGTTTCCCCTGTACCTAAATTTAGCCGTTTTCGAAATATTCAGAATTTTTTTAAAATTTGTGGAATTGCACCTTTCACTTCAAAAACCGATATTTCTGCCATTTTTAGAGTTTTAGAAATCATATATGGAAAACAAAATAGAAAAGCCTCTATTTTTCCTTCAGTGTGTTCTGAATTCTAAAAAAAGCTTAGGAACTCCAAAATCTTAACGTTATTTTTGGACAACTTCTACAACTCATAAGTCATTTTTTTCAAATGAAATTCCCAATTTTTATTTCACTAAGTAAAACGAAATTTAATTTTAAATCGTCCTATATTACCATCCCTGTACTTCTCTGTAATAATTTTCAAGTTATGTTGGTTTTCTGTGACAATGACGGAAATTCCTTACTAGCCACAGATATTTTTGCACAGTTTGACAAAGAAACATCTCATTGAGTAAACGGTAAGTTCTGTTCAAAATTTTACTTTTTTCGGTTAAAACAAAATAAATTCATTTAGATTAGATTTGAATTTAGAATGTAGATTTGAAAAACTTTGATTTTTTTATATTTTACTTACGTTTCCATGGCAACCTATGCGAAAAGAGCTATGGCTAATAAATTTTTCAATACCAACAAAAGTTCGTATAACTTATGAATTGTTAAACATAAATATAGAGAATACTGAACGATGTAGAATTAAATTCTCTACCATTTAGTAAAACCAAAATGGTGGCATTTCATTTGAAAATTTTGAGTTATGGGTGTTTGAAGTTCTGCAAACTTAATTTCAAAAATTTGGGATATGCTAACTTTTTGTAGAAAGTTGAAAAGACTTAAACATTCTCTTTCAAATAAGCCAAAAAAAATTTAAACATTTTTAAAAACGGCAAAGTTATCGATTTTTGAATTCAAAGATGCAAATTAAAAATTAAAAAAAAAACCTTACTATTTCAAAAACAACTAAATTTCGGTGTAGAAAAAGCTATTAAAAACTTCCTTAAAATAACTCGAGTAATCAAAAAATGAAAAAAAAGATAGATTTACACTCAAATTTACATTTAAAATAATATGTTAAAAATATTTTAATTAATCAGGACTTAACGGATTATGGATACATACAAATTTACAGATGACTGTCATTAGTACACCTTCCCAATACTTCTAATGTGGTTTTTAGATGGAACAGCCTGTATGCAGCATGTTAGGAAATGGCTTAGCAAAAATTTAAAGGTAGATCGAGAATGACAAAACAAATCGATTAAGCCAAATTTATAGAAATCAAAAATGTATAGTTTTCCCAAATTTTGAGAACCGCTGAACTAGAATTATAAAAATTAGCGTAAATTTTTTATATTATTGACAAAACAGCAGAGGTAAAATAACTTCTTGGTCCACTACGTAATTTTTTTATTTCAACTTATGTTGTGTTAGTAAATTTTACAAAAAACAATTTTTTGCCAGGACCTCCCACACAAATGAACACGTTAGCCACAATTTTGAAAAATTTTCAAAACGCCTATTCGCCACATCTCCATTTTGTTTAATGAAAAAATTAAGTGCTAATAAACTGCCATAAGCCAACACAGTGGCTCTCAATAGGTAGATTAATAAACATTTTTGAAAAAAGTACGCACTTTTTGGAAAAATATTATAATCATAATGAATCAGCGGCACCTCCAAAACAGAAAAAATCGATCTTCTCTTAATTCAGATCAAATAAATCTTACATTTTTATCTTTCATTACTGGAAGCCTGACCTAACACTATCTCAAGTTTCGTCAAGACAAGAACCACTGACAGTCTTATGTAGAACATATTATAGCCCCCTCTGATTTCTGAGCAAAGAAAATAAAAAGAAATAGAACAACTACAGAGAGAGTTCAATATAAACATAAGATTAAAAGTACTAGGAGTTCTAATATTCTAATAATACCCAAGTTATTCTAAATGAGTTTTACCCAGTTTCCCTATACAAACTGATTTTGCCAATTTTAAAAAATTTATAGTTTTAAAAAAAATTAAATTTGAACTCAGCCACATTAAAAATTTTGAAATCCTACAGGTATTATAGTTAGTAGATGATTCCTTCAAAATTCTTATTCCGTTAATCTTTCAAAATGCTTAGGTACCTACAGGGAGCTCAAAAACTAGCACACCAACTCAGTGGTACGTTGTTGAAAAGTATTTGTAGATTACGGAAAAAATCTTAAAAAAGTTCCTAAAATGATATTTTAAAAAATCTAGACCTACGAACTTATGTTGCTAACTTCTTCAGTTCTCATTATTTTTAATGATTTTATGTTTCACACTAACTAATCATTCCCTAACGCAATCATAAATAATTATTTCTAAATTTACTATCAGACCTTAGCAATTTTTAAATTAAAAAAAAAAAAATACAATTCATCAAAAAAATCACAATTTGTAATTATTCTTACATTGGAAATTATTTCCTAGAAATAATAACTTTAATAACTTTATAATAATAACTTTATGCAGTAAGCAGTTCGTTATCACGTACAGTCACAATCAAAAAGAATGACACCCCTACCAACCGGGCGGCGTAGAAATAGCGAAAGTCCGACTAAAATATTTAAGGTAATAAATTTCAACAAACAAGTTAGTTTACAAACTGTGCAGTTTGTTTACACAATACCCAGCTAGTTTGTAAATTAGCCAAACATACGCATTAACCATACCACATCGAAAAGTTTTGTAGGTGCGGTTTTAGGAGTGTCATTCTTTTTGATCGTGACTGTACGTACATACCATTAACTTATTCTGTTGATTTTTAAGCACCCTGTAAGTGAGGTAATTATATAGTAAGGTATTTCTAAAATTTTTTCAGGTGCAACCAAAAATATCTACTTATTACATTTACCATTTAAAAACAGCGTTTGATTTTTTATTTTAATGATCAATTGAAATTGGTTTTTTCTTTTAAAATAAGTAATAATGATAATAAATAATAATAATAAATATTAATAAATTTTCAAAAGGCAGTTGTCAATTCTTAGAACAAAGCATGTTCGTGGACTAATTTTCAAACTGTCTAACATTACATGAACTAACCCATAACTGACATATCATATTAGGTATGTTAAATTCACAGGGCAATCGCCCAAATTAGAAATTGTTTACAACTTACCTAAGTGTTTAATTAAATTATTTTTTCAAAAATTTAATTATTTTTGTTGTGTGACTTTAATTAACACTTTGGATTTTGTTGATATCGTGAGAACAAACGCCCGTCTAATATGAAAACACAATAAATACAATATGGTGACATCAATCAATATGTGGTGTTTGTTAAAAGCAAAAAGAAAATCTATTGTCAAAGTTCGTGCTTATGTAATGAACCGATGAACATGTCTTTCAAAGCGTGTCGAAAACTTGGATATGAATGAAAGACTTTTGAATTAAATCGAAAAATTACCATGATTGAATAGATGATAATGCAGCCATTATGCTACCCCCTTCAATTCACACATTCACACCTACTTGAATAACTTATTCGTAAGCATTGACCGGAAGTTTTTAATCGATGAATTAACCGATTTTCTAAATGTTTTGCCGGCACAGGAAATGATTGCACATTTTAGGTGCATTTAAATTAAACCGACTTTTTCCCATGCATACCAAACAAACAATATTGTGAGATGATTGCCCCAACTATGTAATTTAGTCATTCATTTTTGAGTCACAAACTACTAACATCCACATCGGTAAAAACGGCCATAACAGTGGAACAATTGAATCATTAGTAATTGTTGTGATTCAGAAAATTGATCATTATGTGATAGACATTCACTCTGTAACAACAGACATTAAGTCGTAGATTGCTATCTTATGCAGTCTTCAAGCGTCTTCATTCTTCAAACCATCACTCATTCTTTGTTAGAATAACGGTTTTGAACAGAGACTTTCGCTTTTCACCCCTTTTGCATTATTTAAATGTGCTAATGGTGTGTAAACATTATAAATCGATAATCTAACACTCAGTGATAATTTCTTAAAAAGTGTGTAGGAAGAACGTATAAATCGTAAACCAGCATGGTACTATAAAGTGCATGCATATGTAATGACCCTGAGGAGTGTCTACATGGGTCGCCCTACGACCTCATGCATTCTCGGAAACTCACTTTGTCTATTGAATAATTTCATCTTTGCGGCTTTTGATTAAATGACACGTTATGAACAATAATTACCACGTCTAGCAATTATGACAAGTAACAATGTAATTATCATATTATGAAAGGAACGCTTTTTTGTGATTGACTACATTTGTGGCAAAATAAAAATGTGTGGGATGGAAAAGTCGAACAAAAATGAAATTTTATGCGAACATGTCTGTTTGTGTTAAAATAAAAAATTGTAATGATTATAATTCACCTAGTAAGTGAACTAGGTTTAGACATTCATAAAGTACAGAAAAGTGTGTATCTTTTTTTTAATATTGTTGAAAGACCAACTTCGCTGTTTTGTACAAAGTCGAGAAAAAACGAATGCCCAGTATCCATCTAACTGCCACCTTAAAGCGGGATTTATGGCTAACAAAGTAAAATGTTAATGTAATAGAAATCGGAAAACGTCTTGAAGTGGGTAATCAGAGTTATCTATACCAAATATCTTATACAAAATGAGTTGAAAGAAAAGTAAAAAAACTGAGCAATATTTTAAGCCACAGTAGAATTTTTAGAAATTTTTAGGCTCTCGCAATACTAACAATACTAAGGACCGGTTTATAGAAGCGTCAGTAATTTAATTCGCAATTAAGGGTCGGTTTACAGTAAGCGAAATTATGATTTAATTCAAAATTAAATTAATTCCAATTAAGTTGCCATTTAAAATGCATTGACAAATGTCAAGTTAATCGAGATTAAAATTTAATTGCAATTAAAATGTTCTGTAAACCGGCTCTAAATGCGCGATTAACTGTTCACGTGACGAAATTGAGCCATTTTGATTGGTCTATTCGCGTTGTTAACTTTTAGCAACGAATTAAAATTTGATGAAGCTTTCTATAAACCGGACCTTAATAAGAGGAAGAATGATTCAAACAGCAAACAGCAAACACAAGTCACAAGTCATATAGTAGAAAAACATTTTAATCCTTCACTGAAACATTTTGAAATTGAAAAATTTACCTCTGACAGACAAAACAAAAAGTCTTTTTATGCAATGTCATTTATACCACAAATGAATTTGGATTCGAGAAAGTAGTGCAAACACCTTCATTTTTGGCAAAGAATTTTTAATTTTTACTTCATCATATCTTCATCAATCAAAGACTTAGATTTTTTTTACATTTTTCTGGTTATGCAGACTTTCCGGGCACCCTGTATATCACTTTTTAAGATCTTGAACCCCGCTAAAATTTTTAAGTAATTTTTAGGCTCTTGCAATGCTAACACTTTTAAAAAAACAAGAAGAAGAATAATTCAATTTTTTTGTAATTTTTTTAAAATATAGAATACCTAAAACGAGAAAAAAATACCAAAAAAAATTGGGTATTTTCATGTAACCGAAAATATAAAGTAGGTAACAGTCGGGATCAGTCAATCCGGATATAAAAATATAAAATATTATAAAATCCGTTTTCTGAATAATACCTACCTTAAAGTTTTACTGAACGTTTTAAGTGTAAAATTAGGAGCCCAAGCAAATTCCAAAAGCTGGATTCTCTTCCACTCACCAGAATGCTAAATACCTACTATGTACTTACAAAATGCATTTATTAAATAATGAAAAGATTTTTTTCGAATTTTGATTTAATTATGAAGTAGGTAATGTTTTTTAGTTTTTCTTGTATTACTCGCTACGCTCGTTTGAAAAATACTATCTTACAATACAGTTTGTTATTTGGTTTTGTGAGGTTAATTTAGTTACTTATGAGTAGAGACCGGATCTTAGAAAATTTCTCTAAGACACAATTTTTGAGAACTTTTTTTGGAACTTAATATAAATCTGTTTTGTTTAAAATGTAAATTTTGATAAAATTTTTGTTTTTTCTAATTTTCTAAAGTGACTTTTACTGTTCTAAATACTGTTAGTATTTAGTTTTAAAAAACAATACACAAAATTTTTCAATTTAATAGTTCTTTAATTTTACATCTAGAGATCTTTTCTTTCACACAGGCTTTCAGTCTCTCATTCTCATATACAGCGTTGAGCAAAAGTATGAAACCAAGCGTTTTGTGCCGTAACTATACATATAGGTATATGTAAGGTTTTGTAAGGTTACAAAAAACTAATTAGTACATCAATTGTTTTAAAAATATAATCATTTTTTAAGAATATGTTTTTAGAAATATCTTTTCAAAATTTTTTTATCCCAAATAGCACTCTACTACGGCGATTTTTTTGCTGCAAGATTTTGCTCTAAAAATAAGTTCTAATGTTTAACACAATTATCTTTGTAAAACATTATGGTGCACAAATAAAACGTTGCAACAATATTTCAGCTTTTTGGTTCAACTTTTTGTTTAATTTTTCGTGATTTCTTTATCTCATATTTCAATTTTCCAATTTCTTAATGGTCTTGTTTTATAGTTCTATAGTTTTTTCATTTCTCACCCACTTAGTTCTACATAATTTCAGTCTCACTAATTTTTTTTCAGTTTTTCAGTTTCTAAGTTTCTTAGCTTTTCAGACTATAATTAGTGTACTGGTTTTATATTATTTATATTTATATTTTAAATTATTGGTAATACAGAGGTGCCAAATTTTAGCACTAGGTGTGTATTTCCACACAGTGAGTTCGTTTTCTAGGTTGCGATACATTCTTACAGAAAAACGAAGTAATTTTAAAGCAACAAATTTAGAACAATATTAAATTCAATGATTAATTAACTTCTATATAGCTTTTTTGTGCAATATGTATGTAATCTTTCCTGACACCTACAGTTTTTAAGATTTAAGGTTAAACTTTTTTAACCAAAAATTCAGTCTCTATGAGTAGGTATCTATTTTATAACTACATGTAGCATTTACAGATGTATTTTTCACATTAAATACATTTCTAAAATTACCTGAATGGATTTGATAAAGCTTTGGTTAACAGTGCTTTTGCACAACATTAACAAGAAAGTAAGTTAAAAACAATACTTAACGCCAATTATGATTATTCAGAATTTTTAGACGCCAATTTTATATTTACAAAGAGTTGAAAACAAGACATAAAATGTTCATTTATCAAACAGAGAAATGTTAAAAAAAACATAAAAAACTGAAAGAATGGCAGAACAAAAGCAAGTTCAAGTTGAGGAAAAACCAAATAAAAACTATTTTCTGAGATGATATTAACAAAACAGTTTCAAATTTATAAAACCAGTGATGGTAACTTCGTGTTTCTAGTGATTTATTGGTGGTTCCACATGTTAAAAATCAAAATCCCTCTGCGACAACGGATTAAACTTCTTACAAACCAAGCTATAAAAATAATTTCTATTAATAACAAGTTTCAGAATTTCTCATTCGACTGAGAGTAGATTCTCGATTTACAATAAGTAAGGAATCTCATGCAATTCCTTGTTGTTAAGTGACGGACTTGTCTCTTTCAAAGCGTGCCGAGAGCTCGAGTGTACGCTTGAATTAATTTGAAAATATAACCATGGTTGAACGGTTAAGAACGTGGCTTTTTATCTTACCCCTTTGATTTCACATATTCTAGCTGATGAATACTGCATTCTTTACAAACAATGGTAGCCGGACTCAAAAAAACCTTTCACGCTAATAAGTTGCACACTCAACCTCCAGCGATGCATATTTCATAAAATAAATTTCAAGTACACCCACATTATTTTATCCAATAAAATGCTTAATTAAAAATTTCCTCCCCGCCCACTTTATTATTAATTTTGGTGGACGCCTGCCGCTGATCTTTACGTGACAAAACGAGAGGTCCTGCATATTTGAACAAATGCCCACTTCTGCAAATATATCCTCTAACCCAAACAGCGACAACGTTGACAAATGAAACATTCAGTGGATACACATAACTGGATATACAGGATGTGGTCTTTTATTTCCCGCCATTTGGTAAATATCGCGTCGTTTTTAAAATGAAATGTAGTGATAAAAATTGCGTCCCAGGTGTCCAGTTTACATATTCATAAAACGAAATAATAAATGAAATGACTTGATTTGCCATTAGGGACATTAGCTGAGCAACATGTTTTTTAAATACAGTTTTGATTTATGGCTCATCGCGGATGATGCAGTCATATTAAACCAGAGAAGAAGAATGTTATTTCGTAGAACCAGCAATATTTTCACAGTAAAGTTTCATAAAATGTATGGTAAGTAAGTTATCATAGTTCTTTTTTTTTAAGAATTTGAAAATCTAAATTTTTTCGTAAAAAATGGAAACCTTATACTGTTACAGTTAATAATAATAAAATTAATAACATTGTTTACTCGATTTTTACTGACAATATAGGCAGATTTTTCTAGGACCTACATTAGAAACTTTTTGACTTCTCCGATAGCTAGAGCTTTAAGATTTTGTATACAGAGTGTATCAGAAATACGTGTGTTAATTTTACCACGTAATAAAACTCATCCTTTGTGCAAACGAGCCGGTCAGTGTTTAATAATTAGTTTGATTTCATGGCAACAATTTTCATTATTGTTTTAAATTGTTTAAATAGTCCCTTTCTATCACAACAAAAATATTTCGGCTCTCTTATTTGTAAACTCATAGGCTGGTACACGTTACAGTAAGTTATCCTTTTCCAAATTTTAAGTAAATTTGCAAAAATTTAAAAAAAAATCACAAATGGAAAAAATGTTTTATTTGTTGAGCTCTGCTACCTGTTAAAATTAAGACACGTATTTCTGATACACCCTGTATAATCTAAATCGACCATTCTAAGTTCAACTAAATTATTTTCAAAATGGCTGAATTTCCGGAACTACAAGGAATTTGAACCAACTTTGAAATTTTAAATTGTAACCACCCGTTTTTATTTATGTTTTGAGTTTGCATCTTGAAACTGAGTATAGTCGATTTTTTTATAATCAACTGTCTAAGAGCCGTCAAGTTGGTATTATCACAAATAGTAATTTTTTTCAATTGAGGTTGGTGTAATTTTTTACCTGGCAAATTCAATTTCCAAATTTTTCAAGTTGTCTCCAATTTAAAAAACGCACAACAACACATTTAGTTGTTTAAGATTACCTTTAGACTAACGAATTATTAACGATTAACACTAACGTCTAATTTTCTAATGTTTTCTAATGTCAAATCTGGCGTTTAAAAAGTGGTTGTACATAAACTTTTAGGGTGATAGAGTCTGGTCTTTATCACAATTTTGACACTGATAGTTGATTGTTTAAAAAAAAGAACTATAAAATGTTCTTTCGTACATTTACTTATCTGTCATAGTTTTTGATGTATGTCAATTTTTATACAATTTTCATTTGCAAAGGTTTATTTAAAATGTTACAGCTCGTGATCCCATTACAATAAGTGAATCATTCTTTTAGCACTTGATAGCGAAAGGTTCAAAGAGTCTTCTCAAATCTTTAGGATTTTCAACTGTCAAATTGCAAGGCTACTATGATTTTTTAAAAATGACAATTAAAAATTGATTATAGAACAGTTATTTAAAATAGAATGACCCTGTTTTTTTAATGTCATTCAAAAAACATCAATTTTTATGCAGTCTATTATTAACATCATCTATATCTATCTCTTACGGTTTTTGAAATAATCGCAAAAAAACGAATTTTAGCTCATTATTTTCATTCTTAATCAAATAAACTTTCGAAAAAAGAGATAAAATTGTCCTATTAATTAAAAGAAGTATTCGATTTGTTCACCATTTTCATTCAAGAAGTTCAAAATTCGATGCCAGACTGACTGAGTTACTTTTCATTATTCACTAAGTTATAATATAACATAACTAAATATTATTGTTTTATTGCTTATTTGATAACAAACTAAATAATAAGCTAAAAACTAAATAGAATATTAAATTTTGAAAATTTATTGTTGACTATTTTACAAGGTCTACTTGATAAACTATAAAAATTACAAACGAAAATTTTTTGTGATTGTTTTCAAAAACTGTAAGAGATAGAATATTCTTTCAATTAATTTTACTTATCTTAAAAAGGTGAATTTAAATATGCAATAAAAATGTGTGGTTACTATCTGAAATTTCAAACTTGGCGCCAATTTTTTGTAGTTCTGGAAGCTGAACCATTTTGAAAATAATTTACTTGATCTCAGAATGGTCGATTTAGACCTTATACAAAATTTTAAAGGTCTAGCTGTACTAGAAGTTTAAAAGTTTTTAATGTAGGCCCAAAAAAACAGCCTATACTTTTAAATATACAGGAGGTTTCCGTAATTAGCTACAATAAATAAATTTATGTTTTTTAAAATGAAACACCTTAGTTTTCTGCATTTTTTGACGTAACATCTAACACTGATGTGTTAGAATTTTGCTTAGTTTTTTAATTTATTACACATAACTCAGAATCCTAGAAAAGTAGCTTTTATACCACTTTACAGAACTTCAAAGATATATTTTTAAAGAAGTTAAAAAAATTAAAAAGTTTGTTGCAAGTTAATTACTTAAAAATTTTAAATGGAACACCAATTTTTTTTATTTTAACACCTTAAAGTCTTTTAATTAAAACATTAACAGTTAAGGGTAGTGTAGAAGAATACGTAATCCGGTTAATAGTTAATAATTACAATTAACTATTTAATTACAATGTATTCTGATTACTTTGTATTTAATTACATGTGCTTGTATGTTAGTAAATATGAATATCTGTCATCTTTAAAGTTATACTATCCAAATTGGTTTTTGAGGTTTCAATGAAACAAGAAGAAATACGTGTTTTAGGTTTTTTTAAAATTCCATTCCCAAGGAGATTAAAAAAGGGTTTAAATTTGAATAAAAATCTGTAATTTTTTTAAGTTATATTCATGAAAAATAATATTTAGAGTTTCAGTAAAAAATGATAAAACACGTGATTCATGCATTTTAAAAATTGTACTCCAGGGTGGTTGAATATAAAAATTCGTCATTTTTGAAAATATATTATATATTTTTGGAAGAACTTTTGGAAATTCCACCTCCAAGAGAATTAATAAAGAATCGACGTTAACTTTCTTTACATTTTTTAACCTAAAGCTCAAATACCAATTTTTATGAATAAGTTAACTTAAAAAATGATGGACTTTTATATTTATAACCCTCTTTGGGGTAAAATTTCCCAACACCCTAACACGAATTTCTTCATTTTCTAACAAAAGGCCAAGTACTAATTTTCATACATATAACTTCAAAAATAACCATTTACCCTCCTTATAAGAACCGGTTTATAGAAGCTTCATTAATTTAATCAGCAATTAAATGCGTGATTAACTGATCACGTGACCCAATTGAAAGTGTTGATTGGTCCATTTGTGTTGTTAACTGTTAACAACAAATTAAAATGTAATGGAGCTTTCCATAAACTACCCCTTAGACAATTATTTTCCAAAATAATATGTTAAAGATAAATATGTTAATAATATGTTAAAGATTTTTTTCGTCAAAAATATCAAATTATTTAAAAAAATAAGCAGGATCGACCAATACAAGTTTGTATTAAAATCATTAGTGTTAAAAATGCAATAAAAATTAAAGCGTTACATTTTTTTTAATAACTAATTTTGGAAACAACCTGTATAGTAGAAAATAATTTTAGGTGATGTAGGAGGTCAGTATCTACAGGTTTTGTAAGAAAATATTAATTTTTAAGGTAAATAATGGACTTCCAACTCGCTGGGACACTCTGTATATGGTGTAACCATTTTTTGTATAGAAATAGAACGAATGAAATAACTAATAGCGTCAGCTATTCTTATATACTTCATTTTCATAATGTATGTCTGCTTTTCTCTACAACGTCAGTCTTTTTTTGATTTCTTTGAAAAAAATCGTAGGTATTTTAAATCTTTTATTATTATTTTTATTATTATTTTATTATTTGAGTAATTAAAAGCAAAGTTTATATTTTCATTTCTTGACGACACCAAAATGGCAACATACATAGTTGATAATTTGTTAAAGATGTAAAATACATGGCTTTTATTAATAGTAATAAAGCGATTCATTGGAGTTAAATGTCAGGTAATATGCATTCATAACTACGTAACATTAACACTAATTGCTCATTACAAACCAAGTACATAAATTAAATCGATGATTTTCTGTATAAAGTGTATTAGCATTTCTCTTGAAACCTCCTTCGCGCACTACCAGAAATATTTCTCCATCAAAACAAATATTTTTTTTAGAAATCCGTTGAATATTTTAGCCCGTCATAAAAAGCCGTCTTATGTAAATAATGTAACTTCCCAATGTAAACCGTGTAATACAAATAAAAGTAAGCCAAACTTTTAATATTTTATTAGCTATCTTGGCAGTTGTGATCTCGTATACTAATTGAAATCATTTATCAGTCTCCAGATGGGGCCACTTAACAAACCTATTTGATCTTATTCCAAGCATGTAATCTTATACTTCAGACTAATTTTTATTATTGTGATTGATTGTCAGGTATGAAATGGAGCAGTATTATCAATGTTGTGTAATGTTGAAATTTTTCTCGCATTCATTTACCAATTTTTAACAATTCCTCAATTTTTATTTCACATGCGGGTAATTAGCCACTAAATGTACTTCCTCCGTATCCTCATAAAGTTTTATTATTTTGACTATTAAACCTACTCTCACTATCTTGTTCAAACATAAAACACGCATCCACGTGCAGTTGCAACAAGTCAGAAAACATTCATATAAAGATACATACATACATTACATACATACATACATTATACATATTTTTATTTTTTAATACAATACCTACACATTTTAATATATGATCTGGTATTATCTATTAGCATTTTGTCTCTTGTATTCAATTAGGTACCAACATAGAACGTTAGATTTTCCTGCAAGTTTTACGAAAAACATTTTTATAATTAATTTCTTGTTTAGGAAAAAACAATAGCTTTCCATTTGAAAAATCTATATTCGCCCTAATTTTTTTTCAAATTAACCAACCATGAATATAATAAGCTAAAGCTAAAATTACATTACATACATATTTTTGGACCAGCATTACATGTTCATTCATAACCATTACAATTTTTGTTATTTGATGATTAAAATCTTCTTCTGGTTGAATTCGGCTGTTGACAAATCTTATAATTTTTAGAATTTACAAACACGCGGTTTATCTGAATAATTTCAACGAAGTGGGCGATAAAACTAACCACTAGATAAAAAACGATCATCTAATTTTTTTTTCTAAGTAATAAAATGATAAAAATACTTCCCACTTCCCTTAAGTGTGGTTAAAACAAAAACACAGTTAATTATAATGAGATCATCTAAAATATTATGCAAATAGAAGTGAACATATCTAAAAAAAAACAAAATTTGTGAATGACAAGCTCATTTTGAGGAACCGGTTACTATTTTTGCCAGTTTGATAAAATGTCTTAATTTAAACCTGATTACTATTTGACAGATCACAGGTGACAAAATTTGTAAAAGATTAAAGAAATAAAATAAAAAGCTCTTTTTATTTATAATCTACGTATAATATAATTATTATATCTAACAATATCACTAAAACGGTTACCTAATATAAAATCTAAATGCAAAAAAATAAACAAAAAACTATAAAATAAAAACAGAATAGATGAAAATAATATGAAATTTAAATGCAAAAAAACAAACAAAAAATAAGAACAGAAAGATGTAGTCTTTTGTGTATAATTACTAATAACTTTTTTTATCTTTTACTTAATTTTTTTAATTTTTTTTTAATCAGAGATAAAGGCGTGTACGATCAAAACCAGGAAACAAAATTGTTGGTTGTCATAAAAAAAATAAAATCACATTATCTAAAACTCATGACGTAAACTATTAACAAAAACAAATTCACCTATTTAAAAATTAAGCCTTTTTTGAAAAATCACCAATAATAAAAATGTTAATTTTGTGGGTTTCTATATTGGTTCAGGCTGTCTGTATGCACATACCATGTGTTTATAAAGATATCATTCATCAAAATTTTATACAGAGACATTTTTTTAACTCTGAACATAATCATTATGTTCAATTCGTAAACACCTATCAAAGCATTGATCTAATTTGAATTCCCAATAATAAGCGACAATTTAAAGTCATTTCAAATATTTATAATTTATCAGTTATCAATATTATTATTCCTGGCCTAGATCTGTTACCAGATGATTAAAAATTTCATAAAAATTTATTTTTCATTAGATCATAAATAATCTTGCATGATTTAATTGACAGCTTGAGATTATTGTCACCATATGAAAATATTTATACAATGCATTGATATATTTTTTTTTGAAATGGAACATAGGTAATAATTATTAATTATTATTATTTTAGCCCTAAATGTACAAAGACATTTTTTAACAGAAATCAATTTTCTATTTTTGGAATTAATGTCACAGAACGAGGAACTGTACCTACGTAAAATTAGTACAAAAATGCCAGAACTCTGAGGGTCGGTTTATAGAAAGCTCAATTAAAGTTAAATTCGCTATTAAAAATTAACAACGCAAATAGACCAATCAAATTGTTTCAATTCAGTCACGTGATCAGTTAATCATGGTTTTAATTGCGAATTAAATTAATGACGCTTCTATAAACCGGTCCTAAGGATTGGCTTACAGAAGCGTCATTAATTTAATTCGCAATTAAATGCGTGATTAACTAATCACGTGACCAAATTGAACAAATGTGATTGGTCCATTCACATTGTCAACTAAACAACGAGTTAAATTTTAACAAAGCTTTTATAAACCGGCCCTTAGGATCAGTTTATAGAAAGCTCAATTAAAGGTAATTGCGATGTTAAAATTTAAGTTAAAGTTTACATTTAATTGCAAATTAAATTAACAACGCTTCTATAAACCGGCCCATATTATACATAATTACATTTTGAATTAAGGATATGCTTTGTTTTTCAATTTTTGCTGGAACCCCCTCTATAGTATAAATTTATAAATTTTCTAAGTTTCTATAATACCTAATTGAAAGAGCTTTTAAAAAATAGAATAAAATAAAGACAAGTAAAAAATTTGCATGATAATAAAAACCAAATTTTTGGTAAGATTATATTCAACACTTCCTATCTTACATTTGTAGAAAATCACAAAAAAGTTTAAAAAAAAGATGACTGTTTGAGATTTTTTTTTGAGATTTTTAAAAGTGTCAGTAACTAAATTGATTTGACGTTATTTGTTGATAACAAATTTTAAATAAAATGTCGACAAAAAAAACAAACAAATAATTTTTTTATTAGTGATCTATATTGCTTATTTAGAGCACGCAGCAACGTGTATTAATCCAACTTTCAAAAACGCGCGTTTTTTAAAGTGTCCATGATGACATCAATATGCTAAGAAACGTGAAAATAAATGACAACTTTAATGATATTTTATTATTACAATCAATTCCATAACAACAAAAGGTATACTGACCTCACATTACATTATTTCCAATTTTTGTAATATTAATATCAGTATTTATGACTTCATTAAAAAATTACGTAAAAAATTCGTAAATAACTGGTCTTTAAAACACTTGCCCTATTTCGAGCACTCCGGCTACGCCATCGTGCTCGAAAAATCGCGCGTGTTTTAAAGACCTCAATATCCACTTATACTTTAGTATACTATTTTACAATCATTGTAACACAATTTTTCTGCAAACAAACTAATTATTATACAATAATCCAAGCGGCATAATTCTATCTTCTAACTGTAACATTGTTTACCAGTTTACCCATTCACCTAAATTGTCTAGACAAGTATCTAATTGGCAAGTCTTAGGAATCTTGCTAATTGTTTACAAATTTTCCACTCCTGAAATTTCAACAGGCTGTAAAATCATTCATTAGACCGACGACAAGTTTTCCACCTATTTAATTCACCGTTAATCTGAAGGGAAAGTCTCCGCCGACCACAATCGTCTCAATGACGGTGTTAATTTAAGCCTGCGGCGAAATTCTACATTTGAGACCGTGGACCACCAGCACGAAAAATTAATTTTCAAATGCCTCATTTAAAAAGGCATAGTAAAGATATATCCGACCACGAGACCTAGCTCCTACTAATAATTAAAAGTTTGAACACTGTCAAGACCAAATCCAATAAATTAATTTCCTGAAAGAAATAAATAAACAATCCGACACTGTAACTTATTGAAGGTACGAGATTATATTCCATCGCAATAAATCAAACAGTAATCTGTAAAAAAATTAAAAAATGTTCACGTTCGTGTAATTAAATTTTTATTTGAACTGAAAGTAAAAAATACACGGATCAATGAATTGAAATCAATTCACATTGCTTTCTATTTGTTTTTCGTAATTTTTTAAATACTTAATTGACTACACGAGTCAATTTCCCGTTCGTTCCGGCTTGCTGTCAACTTGTAAAAGTCATCCAACGGACGAACAAATAAAATAATACACTATTACCGATTCCAATCATGAATGTTAAAACTCCAACTAATTGCAACCCTGATTGTAAGTGATTTATCACAATCATTACTTCATTACTAATTAAATTAAATTAGGCAACTCAAACTAAACTTTGAGTATATCCACCATGTTTATACAATATACAGGGTGAACAAATCCATTTATAAATAAACCACTTAGATATAAAAATACATTTCTTCAAAAAGACAATTTTACTTTAGAAAAATTTTGCTTACTTAATTTAATACATAGAAGTTATTTATTATACAAGACAATAAATAGATTGTTAAATTCAAAAGTGACGAGGTCACGAGTGGACTTATTTTACGAGTCGATCAACAATTTTTATCGGCCTGTATAATATAGATTTTTTTTCTATAGCAGGAAAAAAGTTATTGTGAATCCTTCAAATTAATATGCTGCATTATGTAAATTTAATTTAATAAAATAAATGTGAAACATTTTATCTACCCTTACAGTTAAAGTGCTATTTTATCTACCCAAAACAATTGATTAAGAAATAGTTCAACATTTGCTATAAAAAATAAGTATGTATTAAAAAAATCACATTGTGTTGGGAGATCTTTTATTAACTTTATGCACTTGTAGTTTAACCAGAAACTAAACTTTTCTATCACTGCCCAAGGTTAAATGTTAAGTAACAACAACCTGATCAGTAATTTCTGAAACCCACTGTATATATATAAAACAGTGTAGAAATACCGAACACACAACCGTAAAATCCTTGTTTGATGTTAAATAAATCCACATCAACTTCAGAAGTGAAGAGGCACATAATAAATGCGCTGCTTTGAGACTTATTTGATTTCCAAGAATACACAAAATATACTTTTAGATAACAAGTTAATGTTTGCTTGGAAAACAATATTCAGATTAAAAAAACCCACCTACGAGGTGCATCGTATTAAACTTAAACTTTGTTGCTAACACATATTTAAAAGTTTAAACATGCTTTACTTTGTTCTCTTTTGCAGACGCTCTTATACAGGGTGAGTCAACTAAACGTGTATTTTTAATATATCTCAAAAAATCAAATCGCACAGAATTGGGGGTGTTGTATGTATTAAATGCTTTGCATTTTTGTCTACCTGCAAATTTTTTCAGAATTTATTTACAAATCCTTATAAAAAATGTTTCAAAAAATATATAGAAGATTTAAATAAATCAATTATTACTAATTAGATTTAACATAATTACTATGATGCATTAAAAATTAACATAAATTAAACATAGGTACACACTGAAATAAAATAAGAACAATTAAACATCATTTTAAACTACGAGTATAAGACATCGTTTTCCTTTACTTATACAGTCTGGTCCGTAACCCGCTCCCCATCAAAAAGCTGCACAATAGTATAAACAATTCTAAACTTTCTGCGTTTGGAAGATAGGAACGTTTGAAAGCATCTAATCAAAAGGCTCCCTCGCGAAATACAGAATATTTTGCTTCTATACAGGGTGTTTCAAGTTTTAGTTCCAGTGAAAAAATAAATACTTCCAGTTGCCCAAAGGGAAAAAGATATTGCAAGCAATAGAGTTATCCCAAATGTTATCCCAAATTTTCATGGTATGGGCGTGAAATGAAAAAAAAACTTTATTTTTTTCTTTTCAAATTATGGTAATCGTTTTCTTATAGTAAAATTCCTTCTATTTTTAAATGAGAATTCCGATACCGAGCTAGTAAAAAACTCAAGGCGTTTTCCGTTATTGAAATTTTAATTTGGTTAAGATCAAACAAATGTTTAGTTAAAGAAAATAGAAAAAATATCGACCTAAAAATTTTTAAAAGATGTAAAATTTTAATATCTTTGGAAATGTTCTCTTTATATGTATATCATTAACACTTTGTCGCTTAAACTTTAACCAAAAAATTAGTTAAAGATAAAAGAACACCCTGTACACAAGTGACAGATCACTTATAAGTATAACAGTACTTTTAAAGCTAACATAGAATTACTTATCCTGAAATCCATAAAAAAATATTTTTTTTTACCTTTTAATAAAAATAAAGGTTGGTATATGCTATTGCCAACGTCGCATTTTCTCTCAAAATTAGCTGTTATAAATTATTCATGCAATTATTCATTTCACGTTCAGGAAAAGATCAATCTTTTTTAAAAAAATAATTCCGTAAAATGCAACGTTGGCGTTTTTATAGTTCTAAAACAGCTAATACATCACGAAATTCAGAAAAAAATACTATTTTAAAAATGATTAAATCTGACCCTTCGTGCTATTAAAAAAATTAAGTTAGCCTTGTATTTTCAAAATAAGTGATGGTAGAAAACTGGTTAACTAATTAATATTAGGAAACCGCAAAAATTATTCTTTTATTCTTTTTGTGTCATCTGAGAACAAGCGTTGCTTAAATGTTGTTTTGTGATAAAAATCCGTAAAAAAATGTTGCTAGCCCCAAAAGATAATTAATCCTAAAAAATTCAGATAAACGTATTCTGGTGTTGGAAACTTTTTTTATTCTTCGACACTGTCAAAATTTTCTGTTTTTCTCCTGTGTAAGATATTTTTGACAACTGTTTGTCATTTCCCAATACAAAACGTTAGATTATTTTTAACAGATTTAAAGTAATTTTAAGCCTTGTTGAATCTAATTCGCAGAAAAAAATGTTGTATTCGCCTCGTTTTCGTGTAAATCGGTTCATTTATTTCATCTCGTGGTTTGATAATCCACTCGTGAAATAAAACGTCCGATTTACACTCAAACTCGTTAAATAAATAACTATTACTTATTTTTATAAAAAAAATTGCTAGAAACCATCATTTAAGAATCACTGTTTTAGAATACACTAGAAATCATAAAATTTTGATTAATTAATATTAATATCTTTAATTAATTAAATGTAGCTTTAAAAAAGTATTTAATAGCAAACGCTGAATTCGATGAGATTGTCAATTTTGGAAATATAGTGAAAGATACCCTTAATAGACTAACCCTGTATACCTCCTTGAGACACTTGTTGAGCAGTGTATTTGGCTTAAAAACTCGCTTGCTGTCAAATGTAGGTAATTAAAGCAAACTCTAAACTATTCCATACTAAGTGGCCAATGTTTTTCATTCCGTTAAACACGTCCTGGCAGTTTTCAAATGCAAAATTCAACAAGTGTTTGACACACCATAAATGTAAACGAAAATGGTAGAATTAACAAACTAAAACCTCATTTACATTGGAAGCACTCGGTCGTACATTAAAAACATGATTCAACAACTTCAGTAAAACTAGAAACAAACATTTTCAAAATAAACAACCATGTCATTATTTCTTTAAAACAACTCTAATTCATATGTCTGATAGATGATTTCAACTCCAATTCAACTTGCCAGTAATAATGTAAGTAGCAATTTCGAGACAAGTTTCAAACTACTGAAATAATTCTTCGGTTGCATCCACCTATTTAAAAATCACTGTTATTAGATCTAATAAATTTACAAGTGCCACAAGTGCCCATTCATTTCAGGCATAAATCTAAAATCAATAATTGAGCATTACCACCTGAATCATTTATAATAATGGAAAAAGAAAAGTAAACAAATCTTATAACAGAGAAGGTTAAAAAATCATTACATATACAGCGTGACCCAGGAATGAGTAATCGGTCTATAACTTTTTTGGTAAATGAATTATTTCTATGCTGTTTTTATTATCCGATAGATCGACTTAAAATCCACAAACAAAATTTTTTTTTATTATGCACAGGCTGTTGTATACAGGGTGGTGAACCAAAGTTACATTTTTTTAAATGGAACACCTTATATAATTTTGCATAATTGGAATCCACACAAAAAAATAATGTAACTTTATATAAACTATTATGGGTCTATCTTTTTTCGTTTTGGAATTATTCAACTTTTCGTTATAAAAAGACCAATTTTTGGAAAATCACTGCAAAGTCGCCTATGAATATTTTCCGATGCATTTACAACAACAAAATTCAGAATACCTTGCAGTTTTAGCAAATAGACGACTTTTAGTTAAAGCACGGAGACAATATACAGAGTGTGCCAAAACGAAAAAAGTTTTTTTCAAATGAAACATCCTGTATTTTTTTTCATGTGTCGATAGTATTTTTGATAAGCTTAATAACGGTATGGGGTTTGCATAACAAATTTAAAATATTTTTTGAGATTTAAAAAAAAAATATTACAAAAAAATTTGTTATCCTAGAATTTGATGAGTCAATTTTTTTTTGATATATACTAATGTGACTATTTACATTAGTAATTTAATTATTACTTGATACGTAAAGGAATTGTGCGCATCAAGAATTACCAATATAATAAATAAAAAAAAGAAAAAAAAGTTGAACGCTTTAAGAAATATTTAAAATTTGCTATACAAAAAGCTTATGAAAAATGCTATCAATACAAGTAAAGATAAACCATGGTGTTCCATTTGAAAAAAATGAGTTAATCAACTTTTTGCGTTTTGGCACACCCTGTACATTATCTTGCACGTTTCAAGTAACAGTCGACTATTGCTAAAACTTCAGGGTATTCTGAGTTTTTTGTTGTAAATTTTTCGGAAAATATTCATAGGCGACTTCGCAGTGATTTTTTAAAAATTGGTCTTTTTTATAACGAAAGGTTGAATAATTCCGAAACGAAAAGAGATAGGCACGTAATAGATTATGTAAAGTCACATAATTTTTTTGCGTAGAATCCAATTATGCAAAAAAATATAAGGTGTTCCATTTAAAAAAAATGTTACTTTGTTCACCACCCTGTGTACAACACCATGTGTACAATAAAAATATTTTTATTTTGTGGACTTTAAGGACCGGTTTATAGAAGCGTCATTAATTTAATTCGCCATTAAATGCGTGATTAAGTGATCACGTGATCAAATTGAAGTAATTTGGTTGGTCCATTCGCGTTGTTAACTTTTAACATCGCAATTAACTTTAATTGACCTTTCTATAAACCGGCCCTAAGTCGACCTATCGGATAGTAAAAACGGCATGGCCATATTTTAAATAATACAAATGTTATAGATCGATTACACAACCCTGGGTCACCCTGTATGAGTCCAGTTTTCGCCGAATTTAATTAAACAGAGGATACCGAAAATCCGGACTCCTCTATGTGAGGAACATAAGAAGAGACATTAGCATAGTTAATAAAGCAATTTATAAGCGAAAACGCAGTGCTAAGACGCTGTATAGATATTTTATTGTCCACTTCGAAGAAATTATACTTTGAAATTCAAACACACATAGATATAGCAAGACCGCAACTGTGCAAACATCACGAAGAGTCGGAAGTGCAGGAAGTAACCAGTACTGAAGAAGTAAATAAATATCTCCAAGAGAGAGGTGCCGTGTAATGAGGAAAGATTATTTCACAGTACATTGACCTAAAACACGCACCTGGGGTGTCGTTGTCACTCTATGAGGAAAATTCTTACTACCTAATCTTCTTCACGTACTTAAATTACGCAAATGAAGGCCGTTATACTTCGTGTCAATACTTAGAGAATAACTTGTACAAACTTAGTTGCAATTAAATTGAAAAGACGCCGTAAAGGGCGTTACGAAATAAATATTTGAGCACCTAATATGTGGCCATGTAGGCAAGATAAAAGTTGTAGATAAAGTCTTTAATTTTTAATAAAGAATTTTATTACACGGTAGGAGCACTAAAAACCACGATTTTGTTGGATTGTTTTGTGGAAAATATTCATTTTAAACTAGTACACAGAAGAGGATTTAAAATCAGATCGATGAGATGAGGGAATGCGAACATTGAATGCATTATGAAACATGGGGACATGACTTGTATTTATATTTCTTTTTAGCACTTCATAAATGTCTGTTAACACTTGTCGCATAATGTGAAGTATAGCTGGAACAGATAAGTAACTTCCGTTATGTCATAAGAAGAATGAAAAATGCAAAATAGTGTATTTATGACGCTTCTTTTTTCACCTCAGCAGGAATACAAAATATCCAATCGACTCGAAGTTTTGATAACCTTCTCATTAGCGAATTTTGCAAAAAACAGTTGGCACTGTTTGCAATTTCATAAAAATCCGTTGACAAATATCTGACATATCAGGCTCGAAAGTCTTAGCTGAGACATCCTGTATACAGAGTTTATCAGAAATACGTGTATTAATTTTAACAACTTTTTTATGTAACACTTTGCAAAATTCTTATTTATAATTTTCACTGTTTTCTTTTTTCTTTTTTTCTTTTTTCACTCCTTTCTTTTGTGCAAACGAGCCGGTCAGTGTTTAATAATTAGTTAGTATTCAAAGCAACAATTTTCATTGTTGGTTTAAATTGTCCGTTTCTACCACACCGAAAATAGTTCAGCTCTCTTATTTTTGTACCCATATACACGTTCCAGTATGTTATCTTTTCCAAATTTTAAGTACATTTGCGAATTTTTGATTGAAAAATTACAAATAGAATAAATGATTTATTTGGTTTTTTGTTGTTTTTGTTAAAATTAAGGCACGTATTTCTGATACACCCTGTATTAATTAATCGAAATTTTATGATTTTGAGTGTTATATTCTAAAACAACGATACTTAAGTGATGTTTTCGAGTAAAAAATTCTTGAGCCTGTAAAGTTTACTGTTATATGTGAGTTTTATTATATAAAGCAATTTTTTCATTTTATAAGATAAGATGCTCTAAAAAATATTTTCTTATTTAGAAATATGGCTGAAAAACGTAAATCAGAAAACATTGTACACATCTGCTTGATTTTATTCCAAGATAATATGAAGTCAACAACTAGTAGATCTTTAACTACAACTAGCAATAGTATTACTAATACAAGTAGTTCAAGTGTTATTGGTACGGTGACTGTACTATATTCATATTTATATTTATTATAAATATTTTGAATTCAAGAAGAAGACGTTTAAACAGTATATACTATTTGAAGAATATTTTTTATTGTGATTTTTTTTTATTAATTATTTATTTATTATTTTATTAAAGTTGGAGTTTTGATATTTTGTAGATGGTATTTATACTCTGGAACACATTTCAGGAAAATATTTTTTGCTATACAGAGTGTCATAAAAAAGTGTCATAATCATAACTCTTTTTAATGGCAAGCTCTTATTTTTGTGCTCATTATAATACCTTTAGTTTTAAAAATTAATAAAAAATAAAAACACTGCCATATAAGATAAGCACATTAAAAGGCTTTAAAAATAAAAAAATTCGAAAATAAATTGTAAACACCCTCTAGTAATTCAAATCAATTAAAGTCACTTAGTATATCTGTTAGACATTGTTTAACACTTACGTAGTAATAATTTTTTCAAAAAACACTATTTATATTTTTTATTAATTTTTAAAACTCAAGGTGTAAAACCAATTTTTGGTTTTTATCTTTTGTAACAGTAATCCCTAATCCGATTAATAAAAATAACTTTAGGAACATGTAAGAAGCTAAAAAGGTTTCATAATAAGCACAAAAAAATAATAAGATGCCATTAAAAAAATCATTACTATGACATCATGCAATTTTTGAGACAGAAATATTTTCCTGAAATGCGCCCTAGAGCTGGGCTAGACCAGTCTGTGTTTCAGAAATTGCAAATAATGCAAGTTGAGATATATTCACTTCTTTTGAGCTCTACTATCAACCTTTACACAACTATAAAATTCACCCAGTATACAAATTACTGTTTCCCAAAAGATTAATGTGTTTTTATTTATTTCGTCTTTCGATATGTAAATTAAAAAAATTGTTAAAAAACACTGTTTTTATTTTCCCCCTTATAGCGAACTTCAGATATAAGTGATATAACGAACAGAAATGAGTTCGTTATAATCGGACTCCACTGTATAATTTTTTTATGTGTTAGAAAACTTTTAAACTTCTAAGTAAAAAGTTATACTTAGTAGAAAAATTGTAACTGGGTTTATTTTCTAAAAATTACTGTTTGCACAATCTTTAATTAGCGGGACAACAATCTTGTACCCAAAATACTCTTATCATATTTTGCGACAAGTTCATCAGTGTATAAGGTTTTGTTTGAAACAAGCCGCCAGATAAAAGTATCGGATGGCTTCACGTTCTCCACAATGCAGTACCTATAACTGATTACTTTTAAAAAGAAATAAAAGTCGTCTCTTCTCAAGTTCGATAAATTTATAGGTAACTATTACGAGTGTGCTCCTAGGTCACGAAATGTATTAGAATTCTTTCCTAACAGAAAGTTTCCAGACTATCACAACATTTTGAGGCCAAAGTTTCAAGTGTCTTTCATTTCAAATTAAATTACGGCACTTACTTAAATAAAATTGGTGCAACGTAGCGTATGAACATGAATGGAACTTTGGTAAACACCAGACGATAAGATAGGAAATTTGTTGTGCCGTCTAATAATAACTTTTTCATTCATGATTAATTTGTGCGATGGAGATTAATGTGTATTTTGAGGGCTGAACTAATTAGACGAGTTTCACTTAATTTTTTTTTTAAATGGGTTTTATCTCATTGTTTCTATACCATTCCTTTTTAGATCGTAATTATTAAGTGAAAATTAGTTAAAATAACAACGAAATGACTATTTTAATGAAATGAAATTCTTACCCTGCCATTCCTAGTGTTCCTCTGGCTCTGGACTGAAATAGCTGGAACAATGTTTTAAATTTAAATACATTATTCTGGACTATTCAAGTATTTTAAAAATGTTTTCCCCAGACATTTAAATCATTAGCGCAGCACTCTTTTACTTTCAGGTCCATCTTAATCAGCATATTACATACCAAATAATGAACAAAATGACATTCAAAAAGTAAAGTTATAAAGTATAAAGGTGTAAGTTGTGAGATCACAAACGAAAAAAAAACTAAATCTAATTAAATCTATAATTTGCAGTTTATATAATAAATGCACGGAATCTCAGTTTTAGCTTTTTATTTTTTAACAAAAGTCCGTTTAATTTTTAAAAATTCCCTTGAATCCAAGAGAAAAAACGTTTCCTATATACTAAATGTGCTATTCTGGCCTTTTTTAATCAAAAAACTCACTAACATCTAAAACTAACAGCCAAAAACAAATTTATTTTCCCCTGTTTTATTAGATTTAGCAAGTAATTCAAAAAATTCGAAAGATTTTTAAACTCACAAAACTCACAAAATTTCAGAGATCTCACAAAAATAAGACAGGGTTTGAAAACCCTAAGTTTTGTGTGTTTAAGGCCCAGTTTCTGGAGACATATTTAGCAGAAAGGTAATATTTAATTGAAGTTTAATCGCACAGAAACTGGGTCCTAGCCGAAAAAAACACAAACTTACTAAAAGTCCCAAAAGTTTCACTAAAACAAGACAGAAAATTATAAACAAATATTAAAAAATTTGGTCATATAAAGGTACAAAAACTAGGTCTGAAATCACAAATCAGTTATGTTCCTTTATTTCGCCAAAGCAAAGCAGAACATCGCAAAAATAAGTACAGGATACTCAAAAAAAATCAGAAATACGTTGTTAAGAAGCATGTGTAGACCACTGGAAAACTCTTGAAAAAACTCCTAAATTCATATTTTAAAAAATCTGGAGCTACAAACTTATTTTGCTAACTTCTTCAGTTTTCATTATTTTTTAATGTTTTTATGTTTTGCACTAAGTAATCATTCCACAACTAAACGATAAATAATTATTCTTAAATTTCTTATGAGATTTTATCAGTTTTTAATTTCAAAAACATTGAAATTCATCAAAAAAATCACAGTTTGTAGATGAGCCAACACTGGAACTTATTACCTTTATATGTACCTTATACAGGGTGCTCAAAAACTGGCGCACCAACTCAGTGGTACGTTATTGAGAAGCAAGTGCAGATTACGTGAAAAATGTTGAAAAAGTTCCTAAAGTTATATTATTAAAAATCTGAAGCTACAAACTTATTGTGTTAACTTCTTTAGTTTTCATTATTTTTTTATGTTTTTATGTTTCATTCCAGGTAATCGTTTCGTAACAAATCGATGAATAATTATTTTTAAATTTTTAGATTTTAGCAGTTTTTTTAATTTAAAAAAATTAAAATTCATCAAAAAATCACAATGTGTAGATGAATTATTTCCTAGGAAACCGTTTCAAAAATAATTTATTTTTATTGTTGCTCAAATTCTATTGCGATCATGACTGTTCACAACGTTGCCACATATCATTTATCTAAAATCCGTTATTTATCAGTAACTTTAATACAAAGAATTTTTTTACTATTTTTACCTTTTTATGTAACCACTTCTCTACCACACACCATTAAGTTGGTGCGCCAGTTTTTGAGCACCCGGTATACAGGCTGTTCCGAATAAACACCGCATTAGAAGTATTGGGAGTTCTAATAATGATGTTAGACTGAAAATTTGTATGCAACTATAATCCGTTAGATTCTGTTCAGTGAAAAAAAAACGTTTTTGTGTAAACCGAGGAAATCATTTTATTTTCCAATTTAAAGGTAACTGACGACATTATTCATTATAAACTAAATGTCTAAGTGCCAATATATGTTATCATGACTTAATTTCGGTCTGTTAGAAATTCTATAAAGAAACATTCTGCAATAAATTGAATTTTGGCTAGTGATTTATTTTTTTTTTGTTCTCATATGCCAAATAAACACTGGAACGCAAATCAAAAATGATTTGATTAACTCTTTATTGTTTTAATAACTGTCCGTCCTGTGAACTCGAAGTGTAGAGTAATTCCTCGACCAATGTTCGAATTTTAACGAGGTTTCTATAAAGGGAAGTTCAAATTTTTATTTACCATATGATTATTTGTACCCGATATCGTACCTGCTCTTTCATGTGTTTAGAACTCTCTATGAAAAAAAACAGACGAGATTTATGTGTTTTAAGTATGTTTTTTCACTCTAGTAACTTATAAATTACAATATTCCAAAAAAACTCCCTTTTATGAAATCCAGAAGTTATAAAAGACCAGTCGCCTCATTTTTGACGATACAACAAAAGATATATCTGAATAAACTAATTGGTTTTTGAAGTAATATTTAAGAGTAGAAATCAGTGAAATTACATACGATATTATATACAAACATTTGTATGTGGTAGAGAACGGGAAGGAACTATCTAATGTTACTTGGTCCCTTTCTATAATAAACGAAATCTGAGCAAAATCAATTACGAGTCGAAAAATGTGATTGGTCGATAGGTCGGCAATTAGAGCACACAAAAGTAGTCACCTCAAGTAGTGACCACAAATGTTGCTTGGTTCCTTTCTGGAATAAATAATTCATATATTTTCAGCAAGGGGACATTTCCGCTTATACAGAAAGTCGCTATCAACTTTCTAATTTTAAATAGAAAAGATATGGAAGCTAAGAAATGATGTTGTGCTTCTTTTATACAGAAAAGCTATGTTTTTTGGATTAACTGAGTTACTTTAAAAGAGTTTCTGTCAGCTTTCTCTACACCTAAATTAGCCGTTTTCGAAATATTTAGACTTTTTTTGAATTTTTTTGGATTTGCATCTTTCACTTTAAACCTCGACAACTCGGCCATTTTAAATAACGAATTGATTATTTTTAGCTTATTTAAAAGAAAATATTTAGATCTTTTCTATGGTGTTCTCATATTTCTAAAAAAAGTTACCACACCCAAAATTTGTAATATTAAGTTTGTAAAACTCCAAATACAAATTCAAGTAAATTCAAAATTATTAATTAAAATAGCACAATTTTTTTTACTAAATGGTAAAGAATTTAACTGTGCACCGATTTCTACTAAAAGTCCCAAGACTTATGTTTAGTAGTTCTCAAGTTATACAAACTTTTTGTTGCCACTAAGTAATTTATTAGCCATAGCACTTTTCGCAAAATTTTAGGTAAAAACTTAAGTAAAATATTTAAATCTAAATTCAATGAATTTATTTTTATTAATAAAGAGCATAGCAACATTTTGAGCTGAACTTCCGTGAGAAATGTTTCTTAGTCACAAAAATAACTCTGCAGAAATAATTGTAACTAGCAAGGAATACCAACAGTATTAGAAAACAAAAATAACAACATAACTTGAAAATATCACAGATAGGTATAATAGGGAATGCTAATAGAAATCGTTGCAGAATAAAAATTGGGATATCCCATTTTAAAATATTGACTTGCTTACTGGCTACTTCTACTGAAATTGTCCAAACTTAACCTTAAAAATTTTGAGTTTATTAACTTCCTTTCCAATTTTAAACAGATTGAAAAAAAGATATGGGCTTTCTCTTCCGGCAGAATTATCGATTTTAAAAGTAAAAAGTTCAAAATTACAAAATTTCAAAAAATTCGAAATATTTCGAAAACGGCTAAATTTAGGTTTAGGAAAAGTTATAATGAAAATCTCTGTAAAATCACTCAAACAATCCAAAAAAACATAGGAAAAGTTATAATGAAAATTTCTGTGAAATAACTCAAACAATCCAAGAAAAAATATATTTTTCCACTTAAAAAAGACTTCATGAATAGAACCTAACGGGATATGGCTATGCATCACCAATTTTCAGATAAAAATCACTAACTATCAAAACTTTCAATATTTCTAATGTGCTGTTTTGGCGAAACAGTCTGTATAACACGCCTGTTTTGGATTGTTTTAGTTGATTTATAAGTATTATTATTTAAAAAAAAAATTCGCCAAAAACCAAACAAAAAATCGCATATGTTCGCATGTTCGGCTCCATTTAGAACATTTTTCAGTGAAAAACTCATTAAATATTTGAAAGATTTCACACAAACAAAACAGAAAAACATAAATTTAAGTATAAACACTTTTTAGATTTTGCCTATTTCACGCAAATTAGAAAAATGTTCACTCAGAACCACACTAATTTCGAAAGATTCCTCCAAACATGGTATATCTAGTACTACAAAACAGTTTAGATTGATCTGTTTTGCTTAATTATTGGTGCTTAGAATTCAAAAAATACAAGAAATTTCTTCAAAACAAAGTAGAACATCAAAGATCTTCGAGTTTTTCTAAATTTAAAGAAACTCACCAATTTCGTCAAAACATAAGCGGAAAGCTTCAATAAGTCTAAAATGCGTTATTTTGCAGGTTTCAATAGATTTTGAACATCTTTCACTGACAAACTTATCATTTCAAAAATCTTGCCTAAACAAGGCTTCTTTATTCACTTTTCCTCATTTTTAAGCAAAATTAGTCCAAAAATTGTCACTTCGGCCTCTCAATAGATTTGACGTTTTCCTCTTGTAAAGTTCTAAAAGTTCTAAAGATTTTTTTGAACCTAAAAATTGGCACAGCATTGACAGCCAATTAAAACAATCTCGCGTAAAATAATGTTTTTTACAACAATTAATCTTTTTCAAAACATCCTTCTTTATCAGCAGTATAAGGTCATATGTGAAAGCAATAAAATCTGTTCTGATATCTGCACAAATTACTCAAGAAGATATTTCCAGAAGTCAGTGTTTGAAGCGACATTATCATTTTCTAGTTTCTCCAATATCAACAATAAAAATGTATTACGTTTACTCCTCTGAACTAGTTTTCTATTTTTGACTATTTCAAACATTTTGATAAAAATACTTCATTAGGTTAAATCGGCGTTTTTCGACGACTTCAAGTTACTCTTATCTTCTGAACGAACCAGAAGTACACCATTAGCATCATTAGCCTCAATTAATGTTCCGTAATCCACGTAAACCTTTATTAAGTTATAAAATTTAATAGGAACGCTCAGATACAGCCACGATTTCCTTTTTAGTGGAAAGATGATGCCACTATCCAATTTAGAAAAAATATATTGACTTTGTATTTCTTGTCATTACTTTATCAGCTTAACACGACCATTATTACGAAGAAACGGAAATGTTCGTCTGTAACGAGGAAACGTTTCAAAGTACAAGCAATTTGCTCTGTTTGGAAATTGTTAAAGCATGAATGAATATTTTCCCAATTTATCAAAGAAAATAATGATGACAAAGTCTATAAAAATAACAACAGTTTTATGCTATCTTTGCAGCATTATGTACAAGTCTTCTGCATTAAGAAAAAACATTGACTCAGATTAATCTCATTAATTTGAATGTATATTGCTTGTAATAGCGGTATTACGAAACAAAAAGGTTGGGCCAATCAAGAAAATCACCTGCAATTATTATTACATTGCCTCAAGTATAAAGCTGCATAATTTGACTGAGAAAAATTTTTAAACACAAATTTAAATTTATTTTACTTATTACCATTTGTTTAAAAGCATCCTAAGGTTCCAAACTGTGTTAAACTTAATAACTGACGTCTCTACAGGTTGTTTTGGTTATTAAACTTTAATATTACATGAAACTATGTTCATAAGTAACAATTTAGCGTTCCTGAAACTGTAGAAAGTTTAATAATATCGACACTTGTGCAAGTAAATGCACAATGCGTTCAATTGATGATGTTCAAGATAAGGATATCGATTAAATTATTATTCAGCTGTGAACAAGCTACGATAAAGCCGCAAAGGCAGAAACAATACAATAATTAAAAATATGGCATATGTGCAACAATTTAAATTTCCATGTTTACATATAATTAACCAGTTTTAAAATTTGTGTACTCTTCTTAAAACAAACAAATATTTTATTACAAATTATTTGTTTTAAATTTGAAATATACATTGATTCGTTAACGCAACTGCCCAAACTATTTGTTTGTAATTTATTTGGAAATAAATAAAAATAATGATTCAAAGGCAGGATAATGCAAAAAGTTACAAACAACATATCTATGTCCATATATGTATTATCCTTCATTTTTATGACAACCTCGATAAATTTTGTATTAAGCGGCATTTAATAATTTGCTATGAACATACATATTACGTGCTAATAACTCTTAGTTAATGATTTGTAAATACTGAGGTCATTCTGCTACCTATTTGTCAATTATTTATTAAGAGGCGGTTTTTGTGCAAAATTAGGTTAAATAATGTTTGCCTTAAACTGACAAGGTTTTTAAATCCTTTTAAAGTCAATTTTTTCAAATCAGAAAAACACAAAAATCATTTATACTTAATCGGTGAGGAAATTATCAATCTAAGAACATGTGGAAATGCATAATGGGAATAAAATGGTACAAAACTGGTACTGGTTCTGAAATTTCTTAAAAAATGTACTCAAACGTGACTACTAATTTGTCTTTTTTTATTGTGATTTTTAATTTTTCAAGTCAAAACTTTAAATCCTCCGATATTTTTCTTCACTTGAAAACAAATTATAATTAACAACTTTTCAATTTGAAAGACTTTGCCTATGATTTCGTTAGAAAAAAGTCTCAGAAAACCTAAAGTGTTTGAAAATTTTGCTTTGAGATTTTTCAGTAAAATAAAAAATAAGAAACTTTCTTTTAAAAAATACTCGATATTCATATTTAAAAAAAACAGACTACGACGATCTAATCAATTACAAAATCTTTGCTTTAGTTAAGTCAATAGAAAAAATAAGAGCGTTAAATTCGGCGCACTTATGATCAATGAATTTCTTCGAGAGGTATGCTAATCCACTTGCCTGGAAAAGCGTTGTTTAAATATTGACACTCTTGATGCATCCTGGTGGAACTAAAGGTCACCGAGTATTTACTGTTTGTAAACTGCAATGTCTTGTCTTCCTAAGTAATAAATATTTGAAATGATCGAGTATGACACAAATTTACTAAATTGATTTTTTCAGCTGTATTTACAACTGATCAAGGAGTTGTAGATAGGAATAAGTACATTAATTATTGTAAACACTCGTAGAACTCAAGAGAAAGCATAGCTTTAGCTTGTTCATCTATGTACGAGTATACAAAAATTTTCGAAAACAGCATAAAAAAATTCTGTAAAATCTTGAAATGAATTCCAAAAATTTGAGTTTTCAGACTTTGCTTATTTGCTTGTTTGACAGTTTGATGATTTTTTTTAATAAAAATGTGTAATTAAAAACTTAGCACATCGTGTACAACAATATATATTTCTGTTAAGTACTAAATTTTCCTGAAAAATCTTGAACTGGAACTAGGTCCACATTTTCATTAAAAAAGTTCTAAAAATAAACACAACACCTCCCACGATACAAAGTCGGCTAATTAAAGTCAATTTTGCTGTTAAAAGTTAACAACGCAAATAGACCAATCAAATTGGTTCAATTTGGTCACGTAATCAGTTAATCATGCACTTAATTGCAAATTAAATTAATGACGCTTCTATAAACCGGTCCCTATGCAACTAATTTTTTTTAAACTTGAATTTAAACTGTAAATATAAGTAAAAGTAAGCTCAAGTAGTAGGACAATATACAGACTGTCCCAAAGATCCGAAAAAACTCCATAACTTGTTTATTATTAGAGATATTGACTTTTTCTTTTTTTAGATTATAGGTTATTTTCTGCTGCGTAAGTATATCTAAAATATTGCGGTATATATACAAGGTGTCCCAATATTTAAAAAAGCACTAAAGTTGTTTTTTTAAATGAAACACCCAACATTTTATTGCATTTTTAGACGTAGCCTTTAATATCTAAACTTTAATCTAAAATAATTTAATTTTCTAGAAAAAAGCACGTTTTATTTAAAAATTTACTACACAAAAATAAGGAATCCTAGAAAATTAAGACATTCACCATTTTCAAATTGCAAACTTAAATCTGTACCAATAAATTGTTTAGTGCATTGCAATTAGAAATGTAGAAAAATTAAGAAGTTTGCTAAAAGTTGAATAACTTGAAAAAGTAAAATATAAGACCGTATTTTTTGTTTTTGCTTTTCAAAGATTATAAAAGTGTCTATCTTAAAACAAAGTGTCAAATGTCTAAAGATAATAACTAAAAAGATAGCACTAAACACTGAATGTTAATTTCAGCAACAATGCACACTATTCATAAGCATTGTTACCATAATAAACCATACCATAACCAAAGCAACTCCACCACAAACCATTAATTTATTGGAGTTGGAAGAAATTTAAAACTTTACCATAAATATTAAAATTAAAGGGTCGGTTTCTAGAAAGCTCAGTTAAAATTTAATTCGTTGTTAAAAGTTAACAACGCAAATAAACCAACCAAATAGTTCAATTTGGTCCCGAAATTAGTTAACTATACACTTAATTGCGGATTAAATTAATGACGCTTCTACAAACAGGTCCTTAGTTAACTGTAATAAATGACGAATAATGGCCTAAAGTAACATTAAAGTTATTATTAGCTGAAAACTTCATTGAAATACATAATAAATAATAATTTTTTTAATGTTTAAAGTTTAACATCATTTGAGTAGTCAACAGAAGACACTTAACTGTTATTTTTTTTAGAAAAAGAATATAATGATCTTTTAGATGCAAAAAACATTAAGTGTTCCATTTGGTATTTTGAAGTTATTCAAGTTGCAACGAAACTCTTACTTTTTTATCTTCTTAATTGCAGTAAGCTGAAAAAATAATATATCCTATAACAACAATAAGTTTAAACTTTTCTCTTTAAGTAGTAAAAGTTCTACTTGTCTGAGACTCTTAGTTTTAATGTAGAAAATGATTATTTTAAAAACAAAGCAAAATCGACCAATATTAGTTTAGCTTAAAAACATCACTATTAAAAAACACATCAAAATATGCAAAAAAACAAAGGTGTATCCATTTAAAAAACAGAAATTTGTGTTGTAGCTAATTTCAGAAACAGCCTGTATACTTGAAAATAATTTTAGGTGAGTCAGGGGGAGTCATTTATATGTCAATAATAGACTTTTGCAATCGCCGGGACACCCTGTATTTTTAGTACTAAATTTTCTTAGACAATCTTGAACTTGAACCCAAAACCAAAAATTTTAGTTCTTTGATTTCCTTTCATATTCCAAGTCCATTTATTTTTATGCAATTTCATTACAGTTTCTGTAACCAACCAATTAAAAATAAACATATTTACTTATGAGTCACCTTACTTCGTTGGTACACTGTGTTTACCGTTTGATTATATTTTCTTTAGTAGCATGCACAACGCGTACGAAATTGTATATTTCTGCTCATACATTTTCTAAAAAGTTTTGAAGTTGAACCTTTATTTTTTAACGAACTAATTAAAAACAAACAGTGCATTCAACAGTACATCTATGCTATACTTTCCTGAAAAATATAGAACTCATTTTTTTTAACAAAATTTTCTTTAACAAAATATACCTATAGATACGTAAAGCACGAAAATGCCTGTTAGCACAGTTAGATACTAAATTTTCGAAATTATGTAAACGTATAAAAAATTAATTAAACTTTCATTCCACGTCCATTTCGTTTAAAGCTAACACACTATTACAACATTAAGCGAATATAAAAATAAAATATACCAGCAGGATGCATAATTCTTTCCTGCCATTTGAACTCTTCTTGAACGTTTAACATGTTCTTAAGTATGGTGACCCAGGAGTCCAATGGTCAGATAACAGAACCTTTAGTACTAAATGCATGATTGCAACATCCATAATTTACATATTTTATTTGGTTTTATAACAATACGCTATATTTTCCAAAAGATAAAATACAGGATGTCTCAGCTAAGACTTTCGAGCTTAATGTCTCAGTTATTTATCAACGGATTGTTATGAAATTTTCAATGCACATATTTTAGGAGGTAGTCTTTCAATTAGGAGCAAAAAAATGAAATTTTAAAACACATTTCTTTTATTTAAAATTAAGCCAAATTACCGTTGGATCATTAAACCCCGAAAAATAAATGGCCGCACAAAAAATTAACCAAATCGTGTGGCTGATCCAAGAAAAAAATTAAATGTTGTTGCTAAAAACTTAATTCGAATTTTAATAGTAATTTGGCAGTCACCTTTTGAAACAATTGATGAAGGATTTCTATACGGCATTTTGTGCACCACTGAAAAAAACTGTCAAAAGTGTGTGCGCTGTCAGAAAAGTAAAATTGTTTTAATTTAGTGAAATTACTATAAAAACCAACAACAGTGGCTGAAATTTCTGTGTTGTAGAAAAAGGAATCAATATTCGCCTATGGAAAGTGTCGTTTGACTTTTTGTAAAATGTTATTTATCAAATTTAAAGTTCAAAGAATCGTCAATAATTTGAAGACACAGGAAGTGTACCTGAACTAAATCGAGTGAGGACAAAACACGTCACTGGAAACGAAGCAATAGTTGGGGCTGTAATTCAAGCTTTTGAAGAGAATCCAATCAGCAGTGTACGAAACATTTCCAAAGTCCTGAATGTTCAAGTGTCTAGAATTTTTCAGTTGTTTTTCAGTCTTTTAATCCTTTTTGAAAAAATTAAAGTATCCAGTACCAAAAGTAAGTCAAAAATATTGTTTTTTAACTTTGTATGGTTGAGAGATAATTGTGAAATGTCCCTTGCGCGACAGTTACGTTTCTGCGAGTAGGGTTGACCAAAATTCAATGGTACTGCTCATTTGTCTCATAGAGATCTACGCTTTTGCATCTGCACCCACGTTTAACAGTTTGTTTTTCATTTTTCTCGCAAAACAGATGTCCACGAACGATTTTTTTCTGACAGCATTTTTCACTGACAATAATTTTTTTACTATAAGTCTTAAAAGGCTTAACATATTAAAAAAGCATCTAAAGATTACATTTTTAAGACTTGAGTTGTTACATTAACTGGATTTTAATCTTTATTTTCTTAAATATCTGCATTTTAAACATAAAAATCCGTTGACAAATATCTGAGATATCAGGCTCGAAAGTCTTAGCTGAGACACCCTGTATTTATTTACATTGCTCAAGTAGATACCAGATTGTTTTACAGACTTAACCACATCAAGCGACTAGAACTAATTTAATGAAAAAGCATAACCTTTTTGAGTGATTATCTCTAAACAAAGATCTAACATCGTCCAGACACTTAATGCATCATCTTAATTTAACCGTGACGGTTCATTTTTTTGACAAAATTAATGATAATTTTGTGTCAGGTCGTTTGAACTCGAACAAATGTAATTTCTTGTTGGAACTTTAATAACAGTACTAGAGAGCGAAAACTGATTGATTCATGTAGTACTGGTTTAATTTTTAAGAGAATCCCATCTCTGGAATTAGCATAGAGGCATTTCTTTAGTAACCGGCAATTGTGCAATTTGTTGACTCAAAGTTCATTAACATTCACTAAAGAATAAAACCGATGGTGGACGTCTAATGAACGGCTGTAAAAACTTGAATAAAATATCCAAAGACGCCAATTAGAAATCATAATTCATTAAAAATTATTGGGGAAACATTTCAACAGTCAAATATAATCACTGCATCATCATAACAACAAAGAAAATAAAAAATAGGTTCCTACTTGTAGTAAATACTTAAGTAATTTTTTATAATGAGGATTGCTAATTTAATATGCTGCATAATAAATCGATAAAATTTTACTGACCAAAAAAGTTTAATTGTTTAATCTGTAGGCGCCTAAAACATCA